>NC_136488.1:142443815-142638815 GCF_053919585.1 Euprymna scolopes
AGTATAACATGAAAGATATTAAAATTTCATCCTTCTGAAAAAACAGGAGATTTCATATTTGAGGAAACGATAGCACAATTATCAAACATTTCTCTTCAATGTTTCTCTAAACGCGATTTTCAATTCTTCCAATAATAATGCTGTAGCAGATGCTGAAACACATTTTAAGAACATACTTAAAGCAAAGTTCAGCAATGTTTTTCAAGGGGTCTTGCGTGTTGTTCCAAAGTTAAAGCGACTTTAAAACTGAAGGCAGACGCAAAGCCTGTCTTCAGACTAAAACGCTGGTTTAGTTGCAGTAGAAAAAGAACAACAACAAGAAGGAGTAATCCAACCTACAAATTACTCATTTTAGGGAGCACCTAATGTCATTGTGAAGAAAACTAGTGGTCAAGTATGCCTATATATGGACGAGGGTGAAATTTACTTTGCAAACTGAACCTCGCAGATGAATATCTACAAATGGAAATTGATGAAGATTCCAAAAATCTTCTCACTATTAACACCCACAAGGGATTATTTCAATTTAAGCACCTTCCATTTGGGGTCAAGTCAGCTCCAGCAATATTCCAAAAAACTGTGGATATGATGCTCACAAGATTGTCAGGAGTTTCAACCTACATTGATGGTATTATCGTTACAAGAGGAACTCCTGTATCGTTTTACTTCCGTACTGGATTGAATTCAACAATATGGATTTCATTTAAGACGAGATAAATGCAAATTCTTCCAAACTTCTGTGAAATGCGTTGGATTCATATTTGGCAAAAATAGTCGAAAACCAGATCCGGACAGATTCAGGCAATAAAGCACATGGCAAAGGATGTTGCAACACTACGATTCTACCTGGGCCTTATAAGTCATTACGGGTCTTTTTTACCCGAACAGCACAAGTTACGGAGGCCTCTGAATAACCTCAAAATCAAATCAAAATACTTCTTAGTTCTTATTCATTGTTGACACACTACAATCCATCATTAAACATTGTGACAGATGCTTCAGACTATGAAATTGGAACAGTAACATCACATATTTTTCCTGGTGGAAACAAAAAGCCATTGTACACGCATCAAAGTTGTTGATGCTTCTGAACGAAAGAATAGCCAAATTGAGAAAGAAACTCTAGCAATTATCTACGCGGTAAAGAAATTTCACAATATACTATATGGCCGGCATTTTACTCTGATCACAGACCACAAGCCCTTAATAAGTATTTGTGGTTCCAGGAAAGAAATTTCAGTTATACAGCAACCCACTTACAAAGATGGTAACTATTCTTTTAGATTACGATTTTTCTATAAATTACCAACCAGGCAGCAAAACTGGTCAGGAAGATAAGTTAACCAGACTCATCTTTTCTCATCAAAAAGTAGTGGAAGGCGCTGCTATATCTGTGGAGGCTGAAGTTGTCTCTGCACTTGTTTCCATAGTGAGATTGCTACCTGCCACTTCAGAGATGGCCCAGGAGGCTACAACTGCAGATCCATTATTACAGAAAGTTTGACATTTTCATCTTACAAGCTGGCCAAAAACATGCACTGTCCAGCAACTTCAACTATTTTTTCAGAGAAGATCGTTATCCGAGATCAACGGAACATTTCTTTTTGGAGAAAGTGTTGTCCCATTCAAACTCCAGAACAGAGTTCTCAAGCTCACTATGGACATCAGGGAGTTAATTGGATGGACGCTTTGGCACCTGGCTATGTGTATTAACCAACATAAACAGGCAGTTAGAAGAACTTGTAAAAAGTTGTGCCAAATATCAACTGATTGCAAAGTCTCCCCAGAAAACAACATTGACCTACATGCCCTATCCCGGAAATGCCTTGGTCACGATTACACAGAATCAATTAATGGACAACAGTACTTAATATTGGTTGATGCTTATAGTAAGTGGCCAGAAGTCTTCCAGGTGAACCATTACTACATCAAATGAAACTGTAAAGAAACTACACGAACATTTTCAGCAGATTGGGTGTTCCTGAAATCTTAGTTTCTGATCATGGTACTGCATTTATCTCAGCATAATTTTCTGACTGCTGTAAACAAAGCAGTATTCAGCATTTCAAATCTCAATGCTTTCACCCACAATCAAATGGCCAAGCTGAACGCTTTTTCGACACATTTAAGAGAACATTCTTGAAGTTAAAAGGGGAAGGAACTACTCGAGAGATTATAGAAATATTTCTAAGTAGCTAATAATCTTCCCAAGAGAAACGGAACGATGGTGAACCAATTCAATCACCATCATGGATCAAGGTCACGTAAATTCTCACCAGGACAACCTGCATTGGTAAAATACCACCACAATGATAAAGAAAATGGTAATGTAATTTATGATGTAGATGTACAATCATCTATTTGGGTCAGATATGCAAATCAACTTCGTCAATCATATCTTCCAAAGTGACAATCAAATCATACAATCTTTCAATTAAATGTTTTACTGAACACATTTGAATTATTACAAAATGTCCAAGCAACATGCAGTAAACAAAACAAGTCTGAGAAAAAAAAGATCCAACCCGAAGGACGCAACGAAGGGGCAAACCAACTTCGACTCCACAAAAAGGCCCACATCAAACAGGCAGGCATCATATTTCAAAGAGGATGTGTTATAGGGAAAAAAAGAGGGGATAACTCTAAAAAAAGAAAATAAGGGTTATCGCCTCTTATAGATCTTTGAAAAAGATTAGAGAGTTCTGCAGAGAGAAAAGACAACATGGTGAAAATCGCCGGACATTCAATAACATCTGTAATTAATTTCATATTTCTTTCACAAATAAATAAAGTTGAAAATACAATGAGCTTGCCTACTTGTTCTATGTTATCCAATCATCCTGCCATCACGATTTCTCCGAACACAACACACACACACACACACACATACATACACACACACACATATATATAATATATATATATATATATATATATATATAATACACTTGTCTTCGAATCTCCCGATTGCCAGTAATAGTCAATTCTTACACTAATGCTTGCGTAAGCATGAAACACCAATGCCTGTAACTATAAGAATAATCGTTAATATTCATTTATAGAAATATTATAGTGTATATATATATATATATATATATATATATATATATATATATATATATATATATATATATATATATATTATCTTTCTTTTAATAATATTATTGGAATTAATTTCCTTTTCCTCGTTCCTATTTGTGAATTATTCCACGGATGTCTGCCTTTTGGATTACTTTGGATCATCTTCCAATTACGCGATCCCATTGGATTTTACTTGTGCAAATGGAAATTTAACTAACTTTTTTGGATTCTGCATCTTTGAATTTTACCGTCATTGGATATTTTACCTTTCACCAGACTATCCATTCACGTGAAATCACATTTTTATTCACCCTATTCCCTCTGCTTCACTTTTTGTTATCAATTAAGATCTATGACTTACAAAAGTATTTAATGAAACTACAAGTAAGCAAAATCCGATCCTGCACTTTGCTAAATCCTACCCTTTGATGAGAAGGAAATATTTCTTCGAAACACTACGGATTAAGGACTATCCACTTATTTAGTGTTTCCTTTTTAAAATTAAATATGTTTTTAACTCTTTTTCAAGGTGTTTTTAACATGTTTTATTAACTACTTGTTCTTATATATATATATATATATATATATATATATATATATATATATATATATATATATATATATATATATAGTATTGATATTTTTGTACAATATCGAATAACATGAAAAGTGTTTATATGCTGTTATACAAAAACAAAACTAAACCAAACACCATGATCTGTTCGGGCGGAATAAAAATATAAAGCATTTGAAGAGTAAAAATGTTTACGAAAATGACCGGATTCAGCTTTAAATAATCCGAAAGAGTTGATATGCCGTTAAACAAAAGCTAAACCAAACCAAATCATAGTGTTTCTTATTAAATCCCGAGCAACGTCCCGTTTTCTTGCTAGTTTTCTTTTTTGTTTTCGGGTTTTTTTTTCATAAGGAGCTGTATTGAGTACGCTTCTTTATTACTGAATACCTCGGTATTTAAACACAAAGGGAATGCGTGCCTAACACGTACTTCATTGTCATAATATTCTACTTCATTAGGAGCAGGATCGTCTTTCGAAGTGTATGGCTTCCGTAATGATTGTTTAAATGTGAAAATTATCTTTGCATCGCGCCAATTCTCAAGAGGAAATGTCAGGAATAATATAATGAACTTTTCACGGCAATCGTAGATTTGATCCAAGACTTCCCTACGCCCATTGTTGGCTGATAAAGAAGAATTACAAAATGGTATGGATTACAGGGAAATTTCCAGTCAGTTTTTATGGATAATTCCACGCTGCCCTAATGGTCACTTGTTCGATGGAACCAGATACGTTTCGAAAATTAGAGCTGTATTCCTGCCATCTATTTATATTCAATTCTGTTATTCTGTTATTCTAAACACAATTAGGAAAATACATTATGACTAGCGGGACCTGTGGAAATTCCACAGCGGACTCTTTCATATGCTGATGTTGGCATTCTGTGGATGTTCAGTATAAATGGTATTAATATAGCTTTTTTGTTAAAACTTCGAAGGTATTTATCTAAGCTAGCAGGGACACCCGGTCATAAAATACGCTTAAATATTCTTGTATATATTATTATAGAGTCAATTCGATTCTTATAAAGTTGTGATTTCAAAAATAAAAAAATATATCTATATACCTTGGATGCATCAGCTTGAATTGAAACTGAAACCAAAGCTTATGAAGAATATATATATATATATATATATATATATATATATATATATTAATCTCCTTCAGCTATAATCGAAACCGAAACCAAAACTTATGAAAAATTCTTAGTAAAATTATTTATAAAAAAAAAAATAGATGACTTGAGTGCTATCAACAATAATCGAAACCGAAACAAAAACTAATAAAGAATTCTTGGTAAAATTATTTATTACAAGAAATTGAAGGTCATAACAATGAAACGTCAGTCACTTGGATGTAAGCGTGACACACAAAAGAACACACACGCTATCGTATTAATATATAGATTATTCGTCTAATGTGATAAATTCCTTCAGTTCAAATAACTGTTGGGAGATGCTTCGTCGGGGACACCAAATCAGCTATCACCGTCTAGAAAACAACTATCGTATTAATATATAGATTTTCTCTTATCCTTCTTTTCTCTAGTTATACATATATATGTGTGTGTATGTGTGTCTGAGAATGTGTGTGAGGACATTTCTCAACCTATATACTTAACGATTTTTTCCATTTACAGACTTGAAATTTGGTATATAGAGTATTCAGACATGTGGAAATTTTTTTAATTTGTTTTCATACGGAAAAAGTTCTGTTAAGCGGTCAAAATTGAAAACTTTGGTACTTGGGGCCATTGGATTTTTATTCTTGTCAACTGTTTCACGACGGCGCATACGCGGTCGTTAAACATCACAGCCTCCTTATGTTAAGAATAAGTACGTTTGAAAACACTTTTTAAATATTGTTGTAAGCTGGTCTAATGGTTATCATACTTGACTCACTATCTTTAGATTTTGGTTTCGATCTAAGTGATTTTTTACTTACAAGAATTGAACTGTTTAGAAAAAAAAACATTATATTCACATGCATATGTCTCAATTTCTTTCCGTTTTTTTGTTTGTTTTTTTTTACTTCCTTTTTTTTTTTAAGGGATTTAACGTTACGTTTTAAATACCTACGATATTATATGAGAGTTCTGCATTAATTAAAATATAATATTTATGCGTATTTATGACCGGGTAACGCCGGGCGGCCTGCTAGTATATATAATAAATAGATAGCGACACACCCAAATAAATCATAATATAATTAACTACTATTACGTCCTTGAGAAACAATTTAATAAATAATACATATCATTAAAAAAAAAAAGAATGTTATAAAACTATAATAATTACAAAATAGTTACCCCGTTAGACATTACTGTTAAACAATATTAAATAATAACAATTACAATAAATAAGTAATAAATATGTTAATAACTAACAAGCAGGGATACCCGGCATTGTCGGGATTGAATGAGGATCAATAAATATTTCACCCTGTTATACTTTTATTCTCATCGAAATCGGTGAAATCGCACAATTTATCAAATCGATTGTTAAGGACCCCCCCCCCGCAGTACACCAAAAGGAAGTTTCACATGCCTCCCCGCGGCGACTTAGTCCACAGTACATTGTAATCTACATTGCACTGTAGAGAACCAACTGTTGATTTTATAAAATTATTTTTATATAATGTTTCGCACTCCCATATTTTTATTGTCATTGAAAATCGATGAAGTCGACAATTTTTCATTCAAATCGATTGAGTGTCTGCTCTAGTTGGGGGCCCATCGCGGCGTACCGGGAGGTGGCTTCACATGCGTCATCACCGCAGTGACTTAGTTCACAATACATTGTAGTCTACATTGCACTGTAGAGAATCTACTGTTGATGTTTTAAAATTCTCTGTAAATAATGGCATCACTTAAGTTTAAAATGCAAAAGTCAAGTGTCATGGTTCAATTATGGTCTAAACTGAAACATCCATTTCGAACGCGCCCCTGTCTTATCAAAGAACCAACTGTTGATTTTATGAAATTATTTTTTACATAATCACTTGAATTAAAGTTAAACGTACAAAAGTCAAGTATTATGGTTCAATTGTGTTCTAAAATAAAACATTCATTTCGAATGTGCCCCTGTCTTATAAAAGAATGTACAGAAGATTTTATAAGCCTGACCTTTTTACTCGTTTGATGATAAAACTTCTCAAATGCATTTGCGGTTTTAGGTTGTATAAAAGTGTAAACTTTTGTCAAAATCAGACTTCCTTCCTTGATCGGATTTTTTCGATTATCGATTTTCGACACTTTCTTAGAACTGCGCGCCTGTGGAACGCTGTTCCGCTTGCCTGTTTCCCTCCCGACTTCAACCTGGATGTCTTCAAGTCCAACACAAACAAATTCCTGATTAACCGCCTCCCTAAGTAATGACACTTTACCAATTCTCTAATACTATTGCTACACTATCCCTTTGATTACTGTACACACAATAACCCTTATCCCCGAGTGGCCATTGGGCTTTGATAAGTGGTGAACTCCATGTAAAAAAAAAAAAAAACTTATCGGACGCATTCCGATGAAAAACAAATAATAATAATAATAATAATAATAATAATAATAATAATAAACCTACGTGTGAACATTCCAGGACACATTAATTTCCTTCGTGTGAAATTTCACAAAAATCGGCCCAACCATTTCTGAGTCCATAGAGAACGAATTCAAACACAAAGTTCCTTTCATGTAATGATAGATAAGTATTGTGTGTATCTATGTATCTATTCTTATTCTATTTATATTTCTTTATATATCTATTTTCCTCTATATACGAGGTTCCTTCAATAAGTTTCCAGACTTTTTTCGTATGGGCATTTTTTTTATAGTGCACACATGAAACTCTAGTCCTTCGAAGTAATCTCCTCCGGTTACAATACACTTGTTGTATCGTTGCAACAACTTCTAGAAGGCCCCCATGAAAGTCCTATTGTGTGAGCGTGCCAATGACCCTCATCAAGGCCTCTTTAATCTTCTCAATTATTTCATAACGACAGCCTCCAAAGTTTTCCTTGAGATTAGGGAATGATTAAAAGTCACAGGGAGCAAGGTCTAGATTAAAGGGAGGGTGAGGAACTGCCTTGGTGCCTATGACAGCGTGAGAACTTTTTGAGCAAATTTTGCGCAAATCTTCCGCATCTTCAGTTCCTGTACAGTTCCCACACTGGCATCAAACTGTGCACGTATTCTTCTCTATATACATGAAATTATCCATGAAATTCTTCAGTTGGCCAATCAATCTGGTATTCTGATTTCACTACCCCTCCCACACCTCTCATCATCCCTCACAGACACCCTGCCTTCATTGAATCTCTTATGCCACTCAAAAACTGATGCTCGATTCATGCAAGAGGCTCCAAAAGCAGTCTGAAGTATTCCATGTGTTTCTGTGGCATTTTTCCCAGTTAAAACAGAATTTTATTGCATATCGTTCTTCTAAAGTGTCATCACATCTAGATTACATTTTTTTAATTCACCAGCTGTGACAATCAAACTTTAGTATGGTGTATTCCAAGTCCTGTTGTGGCAGCTCATTTGAGTTTGAAATCGTAAAAATTGGTCAGTCATCTCTTAAGATGTATCGATGATTTTTCAAGCGTCTACGACCATTTTAAATGCCGGTACAAAAAAAAAGTATGGAAACTTATTGAACGCACTTTGTCGCGCTCTCTCTCTCTCTCTCTCTCTCTCTCTCTCTCTCTCTCTCTCTCTCTCTCTCTCTATCTATCTATCTATCTATCTATCTCTCTCGTTCTATCTATCTATCTATCTATCTATCTATCTATATCTTTCCCTCTCCTCTGTCCTATTTTATCTAATAAATTGTTTTGTCTTGGTGAAATACTGAATAAAAAATCTGTGCTGCATTTTTCTTTTTTCCAATAAAATAAATATTTAACTAAAAAAAATGTTTGTTTCTCTTGCAATGCTAATGCTTGCTTTCTGCTTATTTTCAAAGGGGTTGGCCATCCTACGTATGCTTAAAGGTTTCCTCGGTTGGGAAGAATTTCGAAAATCTTTACAAGTGAGTAACTTTCTATTATTCCGTGTTTATAAATATCATACAAGCCTCATGAATATAATACCTATGTTTTATTCTTCTCACTTTTAACCCTAACCCTAACCCTAAACCTGACCTTTTTACCACAGAAAGGTGTGGCACAAAACCGAAAGGTGAGAATTAAAGAGCCAACGCACTCTGACTCATAAAAAAGCAGCCCTGTCGAAAAGTCCTCGATAGGAACTCTAGCGGTTAGCATTAAAATAACATCATCTCAAAGCGCCAAAATTAATAATCCAACGTAATGAAAAAAGAAAATCGATAAGATTTTATATGTTCATCAACGTTTAGTTTTTATTCAAAGCCAATAAAAACTTTGAAAAAGAGGAAATATCTTCGAAATATCAGAAAAACATTTTGAGTCATCTTGAGAAAGATTAAAATAAAGTTCGAAACATCGATGAATATATAAACAATTTTGGGGTTTCTTTTTTTTATATTTTTCATATAATAATATAAATTTTAAGTTTTAGTAGCTTAGGTACAATGTAAGTATGAGCACCGGAAGAACTGAAGAAATGGGTGAGAAAGGAGGCGACTAAAAGACAGTATGTAAGAATTTTTGTTTCTTTCTTACGTACTGTTTCATTTTCCATCAAAAAAAGTTCTTTAATGTAAAGTTTTTCTTTTCTGATATTTTGAAGATGATATTACCGTCTTTTCAAATTATCTTCCTTTCAAAGCAGTGTGAGTCAGTCGGAAGTAAGTTTTATGTCTGTTACGCACACATATTAGGTTGGTGCAAAAATAATGTCGTTATTTTACTTGAAGTTGAACCTCCAAAAAACGACATTAGTTTTGTACCAACCTAATATATATATATATATATATATATATATATATATATATATATATATATATAGGCGCATTAGCCTGAGGAATCCTAGAGTGGATAAAATGTCGAATATTCAGTGTAGCTTAGTCGCCATATATATTTTATAAATTACTAACTAGCTCTAACTACGTATTGAGCACTTTTGAAGTAAATACTTAAAGTTTACGCATAAATCTATACTTTCGTATATTAATTTTATGTGAGTAAATGAAGTAGTTATATATGCATATATATATATATATATATGTGCGTGCGTGTATATATATATATATATATATATATATATATATATATATATATATATATATATATATATATATATATATATATGTATAAGGAATGAAAAAATACCAGCGGTGGTTGACGTTATGTTTTAAGAAAAATAGAAAAACCGAATGAAATTATTAAAAAATCAACGTTTCGTCCTTATTTCAGAGGACATCTTCAGGATAATTGAAATAAAAATGTAAGAAAAGAAAAAGTCATAGATCGTGCGAAAAAGACAGTTTTTGAATCCTACCCATCTCGGGAAGGACACACATGTGTGCGTATCTTTCTTTTCTTACATTTTTATTTCAATTATCCTGAAGATGTCCTCTGAAATAAGGACGAAACGTTGATTTTTTAATAATTTCATTCGGTTTTTCTATTTTTCTTAAAACATACATATATATATATATATATATATATATATATATATATATATATATATATATATATATATATATATAGTGATAAGTTTCTTCTGAAGAATATTAAGGATAATTTTATTCGTAAGTATATATATATATATATATATATATATATATATATATATATATATATATATATATATATATATATACCCTCGAAATAGTATTTCATCATAAACAACTGATGACCCCTTAGCTTAGGACTATTGCGAAAGTTCGAGCGAATGCAGAACAGTAAATGACTTATTGGCAAAATAAGTAAAACAATTTTTTTAAATTATTTTTATTTTGTTTTTAATGTTCCAAACATCCAAGACTGTGTGTGTGTGTGTGTGTGTGTGTGTGTGTGTGTGTGTGTGTGTGTGTGTGTGTGTGTGTGTGTGTGTGTGTGTGTGGTCATCCACAGAAAGTCTGCTGTTTCGCTGGCTGTATCACAGCTATTAAGTGAAGCGTCATTAGCAAGTGAAATGTAAACATTCACAACTACTGAAAAGTGCTCCATTTGAGTTTACAAAGAGCTTTGCATTATCAATTATGATAGTGCTCTGCCAAAAGAAGGTTTTGTTTTTATTTGCAGAACTGTTTCAGCTCTAGGTGTTCTAAGTATGAGGATGAAGATGAAAATGAACATGACATAGTGAAGCTCAGCTGACTTTCCAGCGAGAGTTGGAACATGTTTGCAAATATGTAGCCAAAAATATTTGTATAAATAAAAATGAATGTGTGCAGGTAGGTATGTAAATATGTATATTTTTTATTTTTAAATTTATTTTTTATCTTTATTTTATTATTTTATTTTCGTTGTTCATCGTTATAATTATAGTTATTGTCTGTTTTAGAATTACATCAAAAAGTACAAATTTGACAACGCCCAAATGGATGAACTGTGGCAGGTTTACACTGAAGTAAGTAATTATATCTCATATTCTAAGAAAGTAATTTTATGACTTATGCTCTAAGTGAGTAATTATGACATGTTATCATTAAGTAATTATGACTTCTGTCATAAGAAAGTATTTATGACGTATGTTCTAAGCAAGTAATTATGACTTATATTCTAAGTAAGTAATTTTGATTATATTTTAAGTAATTATGACTTATATTCTAAGTATTTATGACATATTCTAAGAAATCAAGTATGCCTTGTTCTAAATAAGTAATTATGACTTACGTTCTAAGTAATTATGATTTATGTTCTAAATAAGTAATTATGACTTATATACTAACTAATTATGCCTTATGTGCTAAGTAAGGCGAATTTGGCATATCATTGGCTAATTACCCGTTCACGACACGAAAACATTAATATAATATTATTTACTCACTAGGAGTAGTCACACAGGCCATCATCTTTGAGAACAACTTGTAGTATTTACGTAGTCTTTTTAATAGTAAACATTTTTGTAGTTATTGTTTTAAAAACGTAAATGTTTATAATTAGTGTTTTAATAGTAAATTTTTCATAGTGTTCTAAAAATGTTAATTTTTTATAGTTAGAGTTAAGTAAATGTTTTTTTATAATTAAAGTTTAGTGAATGTTTTTTATAGTTAGAGTTTAGTAAATATTTTATAATTATTGTTTTAAAATAGTCGATATTTTTATAGCTAGTATTTTTAATAGCAAATGCTTTATAGTAAGTGTTTTAAAATCGTAAATATTTTTATAGTTAGGTTTTGTTAATAGTAAATGTTTTATAGTTAGTATTTTAAAGGCGTTAATATTTTTATAGTTAGTGTGTTTTTAATAGTAAATGTCTTTTGTAGTTAGTATTTTTAAATCGTAAATCCTTTTATATTCAGAATTTTTTATAGTAAATGTTTTCATAGTTAATGTTTTTAATACTAAATGTTTTATAGTTAGTGTTTTAATATTACATGTTTTTATAGTAAGTGTTTTAAAATCGTTAATGTTTTATAGTTAATGCTTTAATACAAAATGTTTTATAGTTAGTGTTTTTAGTAGTACATGTTTTCTAGTTACGTTTTAAAATCGTAAATGTTTTTAAAGTTAGTATTTTAATAATAAATGGTTTTATTGTTCGTGTTTTTTAATAGTATATGTTTTTCAAGTTAGTGTTTTTAATAAATGGTTTTATGGTTCGTGTTTTTATAGTAAATGTTTTGATAGTTAGTGTTTTTAATAATAAGTGGTTTTATGGTTCGTGTTTTTTTTTATAGTAAATATTTTGATAGTTACTGTATTAAAATCGTGTTTACTAAAAATAAATGATAATGAAAAGTGTTTCAGTCGTAATTTTTTTAAATATTCACCAGAAGTCTGAAAAACAAAATTATTTTTTACAAAGATTCTTAGATAAATTATCAGCATGGCACTCCGTCTAAATTTATATCTGTTTCTTTTTTGTTCTTGGCATAACGATCCCAGGTTGCTCGAATGACGTGCCTAAATATCACACGAATAGAGAATTAGCAGGAACTATTTGTCATTCCTTAATTTGTCGTACATAAATCGTAAGACCTGGATTTTTTGTGAAGTACCTTAATAAGTATCGGCCAAAACGCTGTATGCTAATTTTGTAACTTATTATTTTTAGCAATAAAATGTGTCTTGACTTCTTTTTTAACAGACGGTTAACGGACCGCTAAAAATCAAGGATATCATGGACACCTGGTCTCTTCAAATGGGCTACCCAGTGGTCAATATTACGACTCAGGGCGATCACTTCCAAATTAGTCAATCTCGATTCTTACTAATTCCAGGTAGCACCTACAATGTCTCCGAATCACCATTCCAGTACGTCATTTACGCTTGTTTTTTATGCCTTCAAATATCCTGATAGACTTTTTTTTATTATTATTTGTTTTTGTTTTTTGTTTGTTTATTTTTTGTTTTTGTTTTTTTATGCCTTCAAATATCCTAATAGACTTTTTTTATTATTATTTGTTTGTTTGTTTTTTTTGGGGGGGGGGTTATTTTATGTTGTTGTTGTTGTTGTTTTTTGTTGTTTTTTTTTACCTTCAAATATCCTGATAGACTTTTTATTATTATTTGTTTTTGTTTTGTTGTTGTTGTTTTTTGGGGGGGGGTATTTTTGCTTGTTAACTTTTTTTTGTGTCTAACATTGCCCTCGTAGGGGGGGGCAAGGAACATCTTTTTTTTTAATGAAAATTGCACCAGACGAGGCATGAAACCACTTGATGAAAAAAAGAAAAAAAATATGACAACAAAAGGAAACAAAAATACACTTCTAAAATACTTTTTTTTCTAATTTTATTTATTGGCGGACTATTATCCTCATCTTTTTTTAGTTGTTTCACGACGTTCGGCCAACTATTCCTCTGGCCTTCGTCAGGTGGTTACCGCGACGGTTCCAGGTGAGAATTGTCTGAAGATAGCGGTTTGAATCCTACCCAAAGTCGGCCAGAGGCTTACTTGGCCAAAACGTAGTGAGACGACAACAACTATGGAAGGCAGTAATTGCAGTGGATGCAGTCAGGAGATTCAGAGTTCCTATTCATCTTGGTTACCACCTGACGAACGCCAGAGGAATAGTTGGCCGAAACGTCGTGAAACAACTAAGAAAAGATGAGGATAATAGTCCGCAATAAATAAAATTAATAAATAAACCATAATTTAAAAAATAAATAGTGTTTAAAGACATAAATTAGAAAAAAAGGGTGTAAATTAGGGATGGGGGTTTCAAAATGGACGGCGGTGAAAACATCGTTTAAAATCTTATATGTATCTTATCATTTTTGATATTCAATTTTTTTATATTTTTTTATTTTCTTTATTACTATATATCATTAATTATCAACACTATGTAGGTTTTTAAATTAAAATTATTATTTAATGATGGCATTTCTTACCCTTGGATGTACATTTTAAATTAATTTCATTCTGAACTTCCTCCACAATTTAGAAAAATCAAATATATATGCTTACTTGGCGGGAAAAAATAAACACCTTCGATCCTCTTATAACTAATATGCATGTCAAATCTTGTAGTAGCCTTGATCGGTTTTGAGTTAACCTAATTTTTTGTTCCACGCCAGCTGTAGTTTCGCACCAATCTTTTATCGCGGCCACATACACCATCAACTTTTCTGCCTTCTTTTTGCGTCTGCTTCCTTATTTTCTTGTCTCTGTTTTTTTTTTTTTTTTTTTTTTTTTTTGTCTTCGGTCTTTTGAATTTGGTTTTGTTTATATATATATATATATATATATATATATATATATATATATATAGTAATTTATAAAATATATATGGCGATTAAGCTACACTGAATATTCTGCGTTTCATCCACTATAGGATTCGTCAGGCTTATGCGCATAAGCCTGACGAATCCTATAGTGGATGAAACGCAGAATATTCAGTGTAGCTTAGTCGCCATATATATTTTATAAATTACTAACTAGCTCTACCTACGTATTGAGCACTTTTGAAGTAAATACTTAAAGTTTACGCATAAATCTATACTTTCGTATATTAAATTTATGTGAGTAAATGAAGTAGTTATATATATATATATATATATATATATATATATATATATATATATATATATTACTTCATTTTTGTCTTTCATCTTTTTATTTTCATATTTCATATTTTATCATTTATTGTATTTTTATCTTACCTTAGGAGACCATGTGATTTTTTTTAATTTTTGCAACGTATTATGAAATTCGTTTTTCTCCATTTCATTGAGGACTTGATTTTTCTTAAAAGCAACATCGCCTGACGAGGTCTATAGTTATTTATAACTAATTTATCGAGACATTATCATGATCATGTAGCGATATTAAATGTTTATATAAATATAAATAAAAAATGTATTGTTCTACTTATTATTTAGCACTCTTATATATCGTTAAATTCATTGTTTTTTTATCTTTGAATATTCTTGACCTGTTATTTTATATATATATATATGTGTGTGTGTATGTATGTGTGTGTGTGTGTGTGTGTGTGTGTGTGTGTGTGTGTGTGTGTGTGTATTACTCAGTAGTTTTTGGTAAAGTGTATTTATAAACTACAGATATCTTGAATTGTTATGTATATTTGTTCAATAACAAACCAATGAAAATCTTTATAGTAGCCTAGGTATGTCTGAAAATTAATGGAACTGATGTAAAAAAAAAAAAAATTAATTTAATTGCAAAAAACACTATGCGGTATTACGTTTATGAATTTTTTTTTAGATGTGGATTGACTATTCGTATTGTTTAGATTCTTCTGGCTACTGTTTTCATCTTGAATGTTATTTGCACAGTATTTCGGCCGATGATAACTCCGACCGTCTTCAGGTGCATTTTGTTGAACTCCAACTTTTTTTGTTGAACTCGGGAATCTTTATGTCGAACTCGGGAATTTGCATGAAATTTCACGGGGAGTAGCATGCTTTCATTCTGCCAGTCATGATCATGTAGAAATCCTAAGTAATTCCCCAAAGACCCGTGCCGCAATGCATGGAGTAATTGATAAAATTAAGTTGTAAAAGTTACATTCCTGGGGGTTCAAGGTTCAATCCTCAGTGCGAGTGACTCCAAATACAATTGCGAATTACTTGGTTACATTAATTTACACCTGTGGAAGGCCGGAGGTAACATCGATCGGAACGTTTTGTCAAGATGAGAACAGTAATCTGAAAAAATCAAAATAATACAAACTATGTAGTGGTTAATGTCCTTTCTCACCCTAGTCTGTCACATAAATCATTCCTGTGTTATGCCTTTCAGCTCTGCCGTTAAGTTCCTCTCTTTATAGTATCCACGTCTTCAAACCTTGCCCCCTTTATGGACCCCTTAAAATTGGAGAAAAAATATAGAAAACCTGATGGACCAGGTAATTGGGGTATTTTTCCAGTACGGTGAGGTTCTTCTCGGTCCAGAACTACCGATTGCTTAGGTGTGAGCAGGTACATTGTCGTGGTGAAAAGAGGATGTGAACGAAAGGATTTGCTTAAGAAGCATGTAGTTGTTGAAGAAATATAAAAATGAAGTTATATATCAAGTCAGTGTAAAACATTTTGCTGGTTTAAAATTTTATATAGAAAATGAAAAACTTTTTGTTTGTTTTATAACTTTAATTCATAGCAATAACGACCTTTGTTTTTTTTGTTTTTGTTTTTTTTTTACATTTTCACCTCAAACAAGGCACATTGCCACTTTGGTGTAGGGGGCTACTATCAGGGGCAACAACTACTGGGGTACTATGTTGGGATTTGGGCAGCAAGAAGTCGGTTCACGTTACACTTGAACTTCTGCATGTCAGTACAGTTGGGGAAGCAGGGACCTGGAATGGAATTCCAGAGTCTAGCGGTTCTGAGGAAGAAACTACTGGAGTAGAAAGATCTTTTATATCTAGGGATCTCTACTGTATGGGGGTGGGATTTAGCTGCCTGTCAGGTTTGTCGAGGGTGTCTACGTCGTGGGGGCACAAGTGTCTGCAGTTCGCCAGAGCATTCACCATTAACATACTTGTAAAACAGGCAGAGGGATGCAACGTTTCGTCAATGGGACAGAGGCTGAAGCTTAGATGCCAGTTCAGGGCCTATCAGATTGGTGACTTTTTGTCCTCAATAACTTGATTTCGTAGTTCAACAAGCTTCCGGTTAAACCTTCCGTCAGTACACATTATGTTACAGCATTCCAGGTGAGTTTGACAGGTCATCTGAGCCGCATGCCTGATCCCAAGGCTCCCAAAACAGCTCCTTTACGGTAAACTGTCCAAAGGAACAGTGTCCGCAATAGGAGAGCGGTAAACAGTTCAAGAACAATTTGCAGGTTCCCTTCAAACAGCTCGGTTTGTATTCTAACTTATGGTAAAAATTAACCCAAGACATATTTCTGATGTGTCGCAATTCACAAAGGGGCCACAATTGCTGAATCTGTACGCAATGAAGAACGCGTGAAGAAACGTGACATTAGAAAAGACAGAGCAATCAACATCTCTGCTACATAATTATCCCATATGTGTCCAACATGCCGGAAATACTTCAGAGCTCGAATTGGTCTAACAAGCGATCTCCGAATCCACAGAACAATTGCATGATCACGGTCATCTTTGCAAGCGATGGATCATCATCATCATCATCATCGTCATCATCGTCATCATCATCATCAACAACAACATCGGATAACAGAATTATTCATTCCATGTCAAAGGAGAAAGTTTGCATGCATAAATCCAAGTTTAAGTAACCTTCAAATATTTTGTAGGCCGTATTGGTTTCTCTTTGTATGACTTTTGTATCAGAGGGAAGTGATGGAGGTTAAGTGATTAACGGAACTGACTGAGTACCTGGGTGTTCCAAGTTCAAATCCAGTACATTCCACAAAATTATTTTAACTTACGAAGTTGGAAACTTTCACGTGGTCCCTCTCATCAGTACCCAATATCTTTCTAGCAGGAATTCCGACTAGAAAAATATCTGGGAAAGAGTAGGAGAGGAAGAAGGCGAGAGAGATAGATAGAGAGATAGATGGAGAGAGAGAGAAAGAAGGCGAGAGAGAGAGAGGGAAAGCGAGAGAGAAAGGCAAGACGAGAGAGAGTGAAGACGAGAGAGTGACAGATAGAGGCGAGAGGAGAGAGAGAAGGAAGGCGAGGGAGAGAGAGAGGAAGAAGGCGAGAAAAAGAAGGCGGCAAGAGAGAGAAGGAAGGCGAGAGAGAGAGAGAGAGACGAACATCATGAGGACAGACACCATCATGAAAAAAGAAGACTCCATTTCTGTTGACTAAAAAAAAAAGGTCATTTTCGGATGAACATCATATGAGAATATTACGGAAAAATATAAATAATCTGAGAGAAAAGGTTATGAATTCCTTTAAGTAATAACAATATGCATACAATTACAATAATAATAAATATATAATAACAATATGCATACAATTACAATAATAATAAATATATAATAACAATATGCATACAATTACAATAATAATAAATATATAATAACAATATGCATACAATTACAATTGTTTAAAATGCTCCTTTCAAAACCGCCAGAAAAGATTTTTGCACCGATTTGATGCTACTAATATATAATGTCAGATGATAGTCCCCGTGTCTCTCTTTCGCCCACATCTCACGCACCACACACCGTGCTTTTCAGACAGAGCTCATATGCATAATTTCTGATATGAAAACAAATTGATACGAATCAACCTTATCTATAAACGTAGATTATTATGCGAATCTAAGTAAAAAAAGAATTAAATTTTATTTTCAGGTACAAATGGCAAATTCCTTTCGTGTACTGTTTCCAGTCGAATCCATTGAATACGAATTTACATTGGTTAAACACTGACACAGGTGAGCATTTATCATTTCAAAGAAAACAACCATAATCATGTGAAGTCGTGTACGTCTGTCTGCAGAGGAAAACAAAATCTCATATAAAGATATAATATAACAGACGAAGTAGGGTATAATCTATACTATTAATACAATTCTAAATGTTTATTTATTTGTGTGTGTGTGTGTGTGTGTGTGTGTGTGTGTGTGTGTGTGCGCGTGCGCGCCAATAAAACTTTCGGACGAATGCACCGAATTTAAAAATTCTTTTTTTCCCTGAAAGGTGTGAGTCCCTAGATTGTCCTTATATATATATATGGTTCGTAACGAACAATGCCGAGTCAAACAAAAAGCACGAAATAAGGGTTTTGGAGCCGTTTCGTGCAAGTCGAAAAAGTTACCTGCTCATGCCAACGGAATTTAGCACTGTCTATATACAGCCGCGCTAACATCTTTCGGCATACGGACAGGACTTGTGGCGCAATGGATAACGCGTCTGACTACGGATCAGAAGATTCCAGGTTCGAATCCTGGCAAGTTCGCAATAATTTTAACCATCATTTTATCCAACGTTTACTCATTATCCTTACCCTTAGTCAGGGTATTTTTGCTTTTTTCAGTGATTTTGTTTTCTGCATATGGGAATTTCCCATATTCCGAGTTCACGAAGTAAACGTTGATGGTAAGATGATGTTGAGTGTACTTGATGTTGAGTGTACTTGATGTTTAAGTCGATTTTATATTCTACTCGGCGTTGTGTGGGCCGACGCGGTGCAGCCGCTAGTATTTTAATATAACTCGTTATTATTATCATTTTTTTAAATAAAAATATCAATCAAAAACTGAATTAAAGTTGTATAAATATATTAAAAAAGAAATTAGTAAAACGCACTCTTGGTCGTGAAAATCCGCTGGAGCGTACGAAGATTAAGGTAAAACCGGTGTCGACCGAAATCTGTCCTTTTCTTTCTTTCTTCGTAGTGAAATCAGCTGAGGCTCTTACTCCATACTTCGTAAAACACATTTTGGAATAATTTGTTTCTTTTTTTGTTGTTTTTTTTTTTTTCATTATTTAGATTAATTGCTCTCATCTTGAGTGTTATCTGCATAAAGATTTAACCTCCGATCTTCTTCATGTTTTGACATATACTCCTGAAGAAGGTCGGAAGTTGCATCGACCGAAGCGTTGCGTAAATAACACTTAAGGTGAGAATATTGTCCCGATTAGTACAAATAATACAACAATCATACTTTCATCTAAAAGATTCAGAACTCTAATTTCGTTTGGTTGTTTTCATTTACGACCAATCAACCCTTTTCGAGTATTTAATGCTGAATTTCTGTAAGAATCGAATTCTCCAGAGTTGATTTTTTCATTTTTTTTTCATCAGATTCCTACCTTTGCTCATGAGTTTAGAAGTTGTTTTAAATCGATTTTCATGTTTTACTAATCTTAGGCAATTGAATATTATTTCTTTTCATTTTATTTGAAACTCAACGAAATCAAAAACAAAAAATATATTAACAACTGAATCCAACGGTTATAAAGTTGTCCATATTGATTTGAAAAGAACGTTCACAAAATATCAGATAATTTTACATTTATTGATGGCTACAATTTTAATAAAACATAATTTTTAAGTCTGTGATTAATTCGAAAAATACTTTATGTTTTGAGTTCTTTATCTCTTCAAAACGAAAATGAACAAAGTAAGTATTGTTCATGGGATTTTCGTTAAGATTTAGGTACAGATAGAAAGTGGGGGGAAATTTTTGATAATGGTTGTAGTTAGACGAATGCTTTTTGTGGAATTTTGACAGGAGGGACTATAGACTAAAAGTCAGACAAGCACTTGTCATGAAAATAACGATAGAACAGCCCGTATGCGGAACTCTGTTCCGCTAGCCTGCTTTCCAGCTAATTATAACATATTCGTCTTCAACTCAAATATAAACAAATTCTAGTTGAGTCTTCCTCTTAAATAATCTTATTCTACCCAATTCCCACAACTAACGATCATTACGCTGGTGTCTCGGTGACCATCTTACACCCACCCTTTATCTTTGAATGGCATCCGGACCATAATAATTGGTGATTCCTTTCTAAAAAAAAAAAAAAGATCAGGTTTGATAATTGCGTCAACCCTTTTGGGTTATTTTATGCCGAGTGTCTATAAATTCAGGGAACCTTTGTCCCCTGCTCTAGCTGTTGTATGAATGAGTTCTTTTTAAATTTTTTGATAAAGACCAATTTTTTGGAGTTATGAAAATATGAAGTGGGAATTGTTTTTATCCAATAAATCTTTCATATTTTTTTCTTTGTTGAAATTATTCTTTGTTGTCATAAAATCGGTGCATTCAATTAATATATGTTTTATTGTGAATGGTGTTTTTCACAAGATATACAGATGGGTTGGCTTTCTGTTTTTACGGGATATAAGTGGGTTAAATGTGTAATTCTTGTGTTATTTAGATTATTCGGACTACTGTTTTTATCTTGAGTGTTATTTTCACAACTTTTCGGCCGATATAACTTCCAACATTCTTTGGGTGTCTTTTGTTGAACGTGGAAATCTGTACGGAATTCGAAACGGAAACTTTTTATTTAATCCAGTAAGCGGTCGGGTGTTACATCGACCGAAACGTTGTGAAAGAAACTTGCAAGATGAAAGGAGTGGTCCAGATAATCCAAATAATACAAAATTGACTTCTGTTTTTCTTGGGGTATGCATCTCTTGTTTTTTTTTTTTTTTTTTGTGTGTGTGTGTTTTTTTTTTTTTGTTGTTTGTTTGTTTTTACGAAAACAAGAATCGTTTTTGACTTTATATTTTCTAGATTTCTGAATTATCGTTGACAGCCCAAATACTTACACAACAAATGTTTGATTCTTTCTTAACGGTGTATCGATCCTGTTAGGCTATCTAATGCAATGAACGGTTATTTATCGTAGACTAGTAGGGAGACCCGACATTGACCGGGATTGAACGATGATCAACAAATGTTTCACACCCTATATTTTTATTGTCAATGAAATCGATGAAACCGTCTGTTTTCAATCAAATCGATTGATTGCCTGCTCTAGTTGAGAACCCATTGCGGTCCATAGGGAGAAAGCTTCACATGCCTCCTTGCAGTGACTTAGTCCACAATACATTGTAGTCTACATTGCACTGTAGAGAATCTACTGATGATTTCATAAAATTATTTTTATATATAATGGCTTAAACTAAAGTTTGAAATGCAAAAGTCAAGTATCATGCTTCATTTATGCTCTAAACAGAAACAATCATTTCGAAAGCGCCCCTGTCGTATCAAAGAACCTACTGTTGATTTTATATGATTGGTCTTACTGCTTATGTAGTGATAACGGCTTGAATTAAAGTTTGAAATACAAAAGTCAATTATCATGTTTCTTTTGTGCCCTAAACAGAAACATAATTCAGAACGGGTTCCTATTATATCAAAAACCTTTGCCCTTACTGCTTGCGTAGTGATAATAGTTTGAATTAAAGTTTGAACCGAAAAAGTCAAACATCATGGTGCAACTAACTATGCTTTAAACAGAAGCATTCATTTCGAACGCGCTCTTGTTATATCAAAGAACCTACTGTTGATTTTATATGCCAGTAGTTGCGTGGTAATAGAACTTATCAAATGCACTTGTAATGTTAGGCTGTGTAAGGTGTTATCTTTGGTCAAACTCACCTGTTCTTTCTTTCATCGGATTATTTCGATTATCGATTATCGGAACTTGTCGAAGACATTCCGATACAAAACCTATCTAAAAACGCTGCCTGGCAAATAAAGTACCTTCGTGTGAAATTTCATAAAAATCGGTCCAGTTGTTTTCGAGTCTATAGGGAACGAACTAACATACATACAGACACACACACACATCCAAAGATCATTTTATATAATATTAGAAATTCTTATGTGTATGTTATTTGTAATAGTATTAAGTCGTGTGGATTTCTTTTTAAAAAGGCGTATATTTGTATGAATATTTAGAAGACATTTTCTGCTGTTGTTCAAATTTTCTTGTCAAATCCTTGTAACTTTCAGAAAATTGAACTTTTGAACTTTCTACAAGCAACCCCCCCCCTGAAAATTTTACCGTACAGAAATACGTCAACAAAATGCAAAATGTTCATTTCAGCTATTACTTTTGTGCATGCGTAAATTCATTCATAGTTTGAAGTGGCTTAATTCTAAATATTTCTCATCTATCTGTCGATTCGATAGCTCAAACGGTATGGAATGCGGATAGAGCGGTAAATGTTTCGGTTTTAGTTCTAACATATGGCACCCAAGTTATTATTTTTTTTTTTTTTTTACTTTTAAAATCAGTACTATATACATATTTTTATACATAATATTCAATATAGAATTGGTTTTGTATTAATAAATATGTAATCTGCATGAATGAAAATATATTTAAGCTAGTAAATAAATAATTATATTGATAATAAAAGTTTTTAAAAAAACTAAAAAACTAATTTCACTTTTACTTTTTATGCCTTAATTTACTTTTTACTTTGCATTTAACTGTTATCTGCATTGTAATCGTCTCCTTAAAATTATCTTTATTTATACACTATACACAATGCTTTAAGCAAACTAGATTGATCATTAACACTTCTATCTGTTTCTAAGAGTCATTGCTTTTGCATGTATCAATTTATCCACAAACGCGTTACGTATCCGTTATTCTACGATGCATTTGGTGTCCATTAATGCATAAATATTTCTATTTCAGACCAGATCAAACGAACGGGAGATGGCTGGATCCTTGGAAATGTCGACCACACTGGTTATTACCGTGTGAATTACGAACTGGACATGTGGGGACAACTAACTGAACAATTACATCGGAATCATACGGTGAGATATCCTCATGTTTTATCGTGCTAAATTCGGGTTGATTTTTTTTTTCCACATAGACATCACCACTTATCAAGGCCAAGAGGCCACTCACGGATAAGGGTTAAAGAGTGTACAGTAGAAATTGGACAATATAGTAACCGTTAGTAATGGAGATTCAGTAAATTTGTTAACTTATATGGAACGGCTCATCAAAAACTTGTTTACGTTAGACTTGAAGATATTGTAGTCAGCTGGAAAGCAGAAAAACAGAAGACAATTCCATAGGCGTGCAGTTCTTAAGAAATAAGCTTTGCTCATGGAATCTACGCTTAGGTTTAGGCACAGATAAAGAGTGGGGGAAACTAATGATAGTGTTTTCTGCTAGACGGGTGTTCCTTGTGAAAGTTTGGCGGGGGGGGGGGCATAGAATGGAGCTCAGCCGAGCACCTGCCATGAAATTACGATAAAGCTCGCAACATCTCTTCTGTGAGATAGACGTTGCAGGGGAGAGAAAAGGGTATCTCTTACGAGGCTACGAAGACTATTTTGAACTCTATCAAAGCAGAATAAGTCCTTTCTAGAAGCTCCTGCCCAGATGTGGCAACAGTACTCCATCCTTGGACGTACCTGGCTCTTATATAGATAGATATCTCACTGCATCAGCAGTGAGATATCTACTGGATCGATAGAAGGATCCCATCATTTTTCCAGCGGCATTGGCAACGGATTTAATGTATGTGTTCCATTTAAGATCAGGAGTAAAGGTCAAGCCCAGAAGCTTGTCAAAACACGAGGCCTCCTCAAGACGAGAGCCATTCATTTCAATTGATGCCAGATGGGGATCAGAGCGTTGATGATGTAAAGATAAAAACTTGGTTTTAGATGCATTAAAAGTAACAAGCCACCTCTTTCCCCATTGTACCACTTGCTCAAGATCAGAGGAGAGAGAACCAGAGAGAACTTGATCGTTTACAGTCTTAGATGTTCTACCATAGATTGTAGTGTCATCAGCATAGATGTCTACGAATGATGCAAGGATGTGATTTGGAACACTATTGACTGTCTTTACTTTGTGTCTGTATTTGGCATTCATAGTTTTTAATTTCCTTTAATTCTCGTGAGGTTGATGGTGGTCTGGATGTAATGGCCTAGCAAATGGAGTTAAAGATGGTTTTGTAGCTAGATTCGAATCTCCTGGCCAGTAGCCATCGTCAGGTCCTGCACTGATGATGGCAAAAGCATGAAACACTAGTGTCTGCAGGTATAAAGATATAAGGTAACTTCGTGGCTGGGTTCGAATTTCATGACTGGCAAGAATTGTCATCTCTACACTGATGATTGCGTAAGCATAAAAGACTAGTGTCTGTAGGTATAGATGAATAATTATATATATATATATGTATATATATATGTGTGTGTGTATGTATTTATATATATGCCAAATTAACTACACAGAATTGCATTATCGCAACAACCACTTACCATTGATTTCTCACTAGCAGCGGCCATTGGTCACCACTGAAATTTGAGTGGTATTAAGCCTCCCCAAGGTCCCAGTTCTCTTCAGACTTGTCCAGCCGAGGTCTGGTCAGTGCTCTCTTCTCGGTCTTTCCATCCTCCGTGACACTTATCGGCTATTTGGCATCATTCTTTTTTTTTTTTTGAGGAGGGTTATTATTATTATTATTATTATCATTATTATCATTATTATTATTATTATTATTATTATTATTATATACCTGCAGACACTAGTATTTCATGCTTTCGTAATCATCAGTGCAGGAAGTGATAATTCCTATTGGTCCGGAGATTCGAACCCAGGTACAAAGTCACCTTTGACTCTATTTGTTAAGACGTTACTTCCGGTCCACTAACGATTGCCACGAGAATTAAACGAAATTTAACACCTGTAAATGTCAAAATGCAAGCACAACAGTAAACAGGATTCAAAACAAGCGGAAATCGGGAACGTTGCGTAAACGCTAGTTGACTGTTACTCACGCATATGCGTTTATGCGTGTATGCGCACACGTGCGTATGTGTATGTTTTAATCACTAGAATAAACTTAGCCTATTACCTGACTTTTGGTATCCAAGTGAGATTTTATTTTTATATTTTTTTATAAATGATCTCTACTTATATACAAAAGAAACTGCGTATATATGAGTTTGTTCCCTATTGACTCGAAAACGGCTGGGCCGATTTTTATGAAATTTCACACGAAGGTACCTTATGTGCCTGGCAGTTTTCTTAAAAAGGTTTTGTATTAGAATGACCTCGATAAGTATCGAGAATCGATAATTGAAATAAACCGATAAGAGGAAGCTATGATTTTGACCAAAATGAACACCTTGCACAACCTAACATCATAAGTGCATTGGTGAAGTTTTATTACCGCACAAGCCGAAGACCCGACATATAAATTCAACAGTAGATTCTTTAATATGACAGGGGCGCCTTCGAAATGAATGTTTCTGTTTAGAGCATAACTGATCCATGATACTTTACTTTTCCATTTTAAATTTTAATCCCAGCCATTAAATATAAAAAATAATTTTATAAAATAATCAGTAGGTTCTCTACAGTGCAATGTAGACTGCAAGGTATTGGGGACTTAGTCACTGCTGGGAGGCATATGAAGCTTCCTCCCAGTGCACTCCGATGGGTCCCCAACTAGAACAGACAATCGATTTGATTGGAAAAATGGGCAATTTCACCGATTTCGATGACAATAAAAATATAGGAGTGTGAAACATTCGTTGATCATCATTCAATCCCGGACAACGTCGGGTCTCTCTGCTAGTAGTAAAATAAGAATTTGAGAAAATCACTTTTTTTTTTTCAGTAATCAAATCAATTAATCAAAAAGATGCAGTGTTTAACAATTTATCCGAATTAATTTCGCTTTATTTTCTTCAGGTTTTACTGCCAGCCAACCGAGCAGGACTTATTGACGATGCTTTGAATTTAGCAAGGTTTGTGCTTCCATACTTTTTTGTTCTTTTAAATCAGTGGCATCTTAATGGAAATAGATGCAACGCCTAATGATGATACGATTCCAATATTTTTCCCGATTCCGATAAAGTTACCAATTCCGTACTAAATTCTCGATTCCAATACAATTACCGATTCCGATTTCGATTCTTTATAAATTTCTAAATATTTAACTAAAAAGGACCCGTTGTGCAGTGGTTAGAGTACTTAGAAAATCAATTGTAAAAGTGATATTTCCTGAAGGTTGAAGGTTCAATTCTCAGTGTGGGCGACCGAAAAATACAATTGCCAATTACTTAGGACCTCTATCCAGTCATGGCTAAAGGAGTAAGGGCATGCTACCGCCGAGAAGTAAATAAAGGGTTCCGTTCGAAATTCCATCCAAATTCTCGAGTTTGAGTGAAACATTCCCGAGTTTGACAAGATACACCTGAAGAAGGTCGGAGGTTACATCGACCGAAACGTTGTGTAAATGACACTCAAGATGAGAACAGTAGCCTGAATAATCCAAATAATACGTTTAACTATAAAGTAAATGTGTATATATTTATTCAAACGTAAAAACACGTGTGTGGGGAGGGGGTGATCTATAGATTTTAGTTTTACTGGTAGTTTAAAATCAATAAATATTGATTTTTAATTAATACTATCAGCATTGGAAAAATTTGTTTTAAACAAAATCGAATTTTAAAAAATTATTAAAGAAATCTTTTTTTGGCATCGGAAAATAGGCAGAATTTTTTTCCGATTCCAATACACCCAAAAGTCCCGATTTTTCTGATTTCCGAGTTCGATTCCGATTAATCCTAACACTTGTAGCGCCATGCTTGTGTTCCCTGGTAAAAGAGTTTCGATTTTTAAGTGACCCGAAATTTCTTCCGATTCTATAAAAACAAGGCTACGACACTGTACCGTGAATTGTTAATGTATATTTTCATAATCAATATCTTAGTTCGTTTCATTAAAGAAACGATGTTGGAATTCAAAAATATTAAATTCAAAATTTTCTGCAAAGAATATCCAGACGATTCACACTAAATTAAAATCCTTTGTGAACTTTAAACTTGCATGATTACAGAGGGGGGTCAAAAGTTATTGTATATATAATCATCCACATACAGTACTGTTACGTTGTATCACAATTCATCAGTGCGGTTAGACTAGCACCTTTCCCTAGCCGTAGATCGAACTTACAACTATCGCGTTGATAGTCGGCAGCTCTAACTACCGGGCCATTGCTCGTAAATGATTGATCAAATGTCTATTAAATAAACACTTCCCATTTTCCCACTGCTTAACAGTGCTCGAGCTACTAGTTTGTTTACAAACAAACAGACAGCGAGCTTTGCTTAATCGTTAAATAAGCAGCGAGTGGATATATATATATATATATATATATATATATATATATATATATATATATATAACTACTTCATTTACTCACATAAAATTAATATACGAAAGTATAAATTTATGCGTAAACTTTAAGTATTTACTTCAAAAGTGCTCAATATGTAGGTAGAGCTAGTTAGTAAGTTATAAAATATATATGGCGATTAAGTTACACTGAATATTCTGCGTTTCATCCACTCTAGGACTATTCAGGCTTATGCGCGGAATAGTCAGTGTAGCTTAAGCGCCATATATATTTTATAACTTACTATATATATATATATATATATATATATATATATATATATATATATATATATATATATATATATATATAAACTAGCAGACTGCCCGATGTTGCTCTGGCGTAAAAATAAACGCTTAAATGTGCTGTCATTTATACAGATTTCGTATTGACTATTATTATAGAGCCAATTCTGCACTGATTATTATATTGTATCCAATATATAGTAGTGATTTGAAAAGTTTGTTTTTTTTAAATGACTTCGGTTATATCAGTTACAATCGAACCAGCCTTGCTTTTTACAATCTGCGCCACGTTCATATGCGTATGAAAACTTAAAAAGTAACGTTGTTTAGTTTGTATTTTTCAATTTTTTTCTTCAAGTTTGAACTCCACCCTTAGCAGCTATTTTTACCAGCTAATGTTTTACCGACTAAAAACACAATCATTTTTGTTACATATGTCAAAATATTCTATATATCATGTTTCAAGTCTGTAAATCAAAAGTTGACAGATTAGTTTAGTAGAGACCTTCACTCACACACACAGACAGATAGACAGACAAGGTCATTTTCACACACACACACATTCTCACATACATACATACACACACACAAGTCAGTAAGTAACAAATGTTACTTAAAACATAAACAAAGTTTTGTAAAAGAGAAATTGAGAAAAACAAAGTTTGATTACAAAACATTTTTAAAGCAAGTAAAAGAATATAAAAGATATTCTTCAATAATGAAAATCTTCATAACTCAAAATGTTCATTGTGTGAATATATATGTATTTGAGTATTTGGCAGCGTGGCATTGTGTATGTATGTGCGTTACCGTTGTTCTTGCTGTGCGTACATATATGCGCGTGAGATGATCTGCTATGTGAGTCACTGGGTCCTTTTGCCTTGACATCCCAGCCAAAAACCGAGTTTCAGTGTTGAATAGACCTTCAGGTTCCTTCATGCAGGTGTGGCTATCTGCCTTTATATAAGTTCCCAACTTATCACTGGCTTATTGATTTCGCATATATGTGTTACTTTTTGGGGATATGTTAATATTTCCATTGACTGAAGATAATTCGATTTAACATCTTTCTGTGAACAGTTGTTAGCTTTAGGAAGTGAGGATAAAAACAAATTCCAACGAAGCGAAGGAAGGGCTGTAAGCAATCATAGCCATTTGCATTTTTAGCATCCATAGGATTCACTTTTTAAGGGGTCAAAAATGGTTTAAAATTGAAAAATCATTAGACATTTTGTGCATTCATATTTATTTATTTTTAATTTTTTATCGATTCATATGCGTGTCACGTTGGTACAGTGGTAACGTCACCAGAACTGAATGCTACAGTTTCGATTCTAGCTGATGGCATCCAAATACTTTTGTTTTTAACTTTTAGAATCACGACTCTGTAATAATATATACGAAATCTGGACAAATTAAAATAGCACATTTAAGCATATTTTACACCCGGGCAAAGCCGGGCGCCCCGCACAGCTATAAGTACATAAATAACTGATTAATTAAAGTGGATTAATTAGATTTCAAAGACTCCAGAAAATAAGCAAAATGTTTCTCACGGTTGATCTATGTGCACTGTAAATAAACTACTTGTTTTTCCTATCTATCTGTTTACAGAGGCCACTTGCGTGAAAGTCACTCTGGTGTCGATCCGAAGATGTCTCCTTTGTTTTGCTTGAAACCTAATTGATTCAAATTAGTAATGTTGTATTCTAGAACACGAACAGTATTTCTTCGTAGATTGAGTCAGTTAATGATTTCAAACTGCTGCTTGGTACGCTGGACACCTAATGAAGGCTCGAGCGTGCGATGATTGAAAATCTGTGACAAATTGAGTAAACTAGATATATTTAATTACTGGGATTTTCCCAATTACATTTGATGACAAAAACACTGAGCTGATGGTAAGAAGAAAGAAACACAACACAGTTGTAAATGTCATAAAAAAAGTTGTATCTACAGGGAAAACGAGGAAAGAACAAAATGGTTCTTGAAAACAGTCGGTTTGCTGGATACTTATTTCCTTTTAACAGTTTTATATTCCCTGTGTATTTTTGGCTGGGTTGGAGGAATAGAGACTTTAGTTCTGTGCTGGAGTTGCTGTACGAAAACCTCACACGTGCCCTGATGACGCAGAGAACAGACGAGAACGTGTAGACGCGGAGGATTCACATGAGCAAAAATGGAAAGGCGTTTGTAAAACCCGCTCTCGTGAGCGAGATTTGTTTGTTTTGGTTTAGCATGTGATTTGTTGTTTTTCATCCATTTGTAGGGCACCCAGTTAGTGACTCCGTAATAATTCCAATGTAATAGACAAACATTGTGAAATCTGTATGATTCTATGCTATAATTGTATAAGATGAATTATAATTTTATTGCGTAGTTATCTCCTCTTTGTAGAGCCCATTTGCTCAGTTATCCTGTTGCCCTCAATGTAACGACCTACTTGACAAAGGAAAGGGATTACGTCCCTTGGCAAGCGTTCACGAACGCGCTTGAGTTTCTCATTGGAATGCTTGACACATCGGAGTCATACGGCGAATTCAAGGTAAAAAAAATAACTTTTTTCTTCTGCTTTCCATTGCACAATGACAAACTGTTTTTATGAAAAAAAAATGTTGGTATAAATGCAATATATGATCTAAGTCTAATCGACTGTCTCCCTCAAAGTTTATACGATAACAAACATAAGACAGACGGTAGCAAAACAGACACTTTATTTCAAACTAAATGACCACAATACCGCGAGACTGCTTCCTAGCTTACTACAACGTGGTCGTTTTCAAGTTCGAGTTCAAGATGTAAACAAATACTTATTGAGCAGTCTTCTTAAATAATGAAATTCTTCTCATTCCACGCATTGTTTCCAATCCTCTCACAGTGCTGTTTATCATTCAACTGATAACCTCGTTCACCCTTTTCTATAGTGACTTTTAGCATCGGTAAGTTGTGACTCATTAGTAACTCTATTATTAAATAAGGGGAGCTTTGTCTGTGAGTATGTGTGTGTGAGTTCGCTCCCTATTAACTCCGAAACGGCTGGTTCAATTTATATGAAATTTAACACAAATGTACTTTATGTGTCTGACAGTGCTCTTAGATAGGTTTCGTATCGGAATGTCTTTGATAAGTGTCGATAATAAAAAAAAATACGATGAAAGAAGAAACAAGCGATTCTGACCAAAGTTAACACCTTACACAGCCTAACATCACAAGTGCATCTGAAAAGTTTCATTGCTACATAAGCAGAAAGACTCGATATATAAAATCAATAATCGGTTCTCTTATATAACAGGGACGCTTTCGAAATATATGTTTCTGTCTAAAGCACAAGTGCGCCATGATACTTGACTTTTTCATTTTAAACTTAAATTCAAGCCATTATCACCGCACAAGCAAAGCGGCCAGAAATATAAAATCAACTGTGAGTTCTTTGATATGACAGGAGAGCGTTCGAAATAAATGTTTCTGTTTAGAGCACAATTGAAGCATTTTAAACTTTAATTCAAGCCATTATATATAAAATAATTTTATAAAATCAACAGTAGGTTATTTTCAGACAAATCGTGAGGCATCCATTTTCCAAGTTTAGGAACTTTTCCAAGTTGTTGGAGATGACGATGAACAGTTGTATGATTTGAAGTCAGTTTTATTCCCAATTAGCATTTTATCCCGGCGTTGCCCGGGTGTTTGGAGGTGTATGTTGAACAAAAAAAAACGGTCATTTTTTTTAACTTTGACCCTTATTATGAGCCCTTAACATTTATTATTTTGGGCTCAAATCAAGTTATTACGTTAGATCCATGTCCAATGAATCTATATCTAAAATTTCAAGTGTTTAGGCCCAAAATTGTTGGAGGAGTTTGGTAGAGTTCTCAAAGGTCAAATCGTTTAACTTTGACACCTTAACAGCCAAATTTTTGCCCGAAAATAGATTACAAAGATTTCCCCAAATCTCAGTACCCTGTATATCAAATTTCGAGTCTATAGGCTGAAAATTGACAGAGTTATTGCGTAGGAAAATGTACACAGACACACGCACACACACACACACAGACACGTTCACTTTTATATATATAATAGATTCCTCAACTGCTAAAGGAGGATCTTCTTCAAGACCTGCTTCAAAAAACTTATCATCAAACTCAACTGGACATCCGGTTCGATCTTCATCTTTAAGAGTGAAATCTCCACTTCTGAATTTCGTAAACCATCTTCTACAAGTTCTTTCATTCACACATTCCTTTCCATAAACTGGGTGAATATTTCTGGCCGCTTCGGCTGCTGACTTTCCTTTCTTGGGCTCATAAAGCATTATATACCTCAAATTCTTTCATCTCAGTAGGATTGAAATCAAGCAAATTTAAATTTTATTGTTCTATAAAAAAATGTAATCAGTTAAAATTCATGAAAACATAAAAATGTAAAAAAAAAAAAATTACACAAGATACACAATATTTTTTAAGTTTCGTTCAATTTTTAAACAAAGATAAAAATTCGGACAGAACTTATTTGATGACCTGATACTCAAATTAATAAAAATCTGAAATCAAATAGAACACCAACCAATTATTTCTTTAACATACGCCATGTGCATTCCTGGACTATACAAAAGACAAACCGTTGAACAACAACTAAGCGGACGTGTCCCGCCTAAAAGTACCATCATGAGGCGTAAGAAGAAAAAATCTTGACAAGGGCGAGTTTCTTTGCCGAAATATATCGATAAACATTATTTTTAATTTTTTTTTTATTATTATTTTATTTTATTTTTATATTTATTTTTATGCGTTGGGTGGCTTCAAAACGTATTTTTATATACGTGTTCTATTCGATTTCCTATTTACCAACGCTTTCAAACAGGAAACCAACCAATTAATATAAATATATATAGCTCTAAAAGTGAAAATATGTGTATGAGGACAACTCTTAACGTATATATTCAACGAATTTTCTACCTACCGGCTTGAAATTTGGTATATAGGGTATTCAGACATGTGGAAAACTTTTTAATTGGTTTTCATCCGGAAAGGGGGCTGCTAAGGGGCCAAAATTTAAAAATTGGTACTTAAGGTCATCGGATTTATATCTGTTAGCTGTTTCACGGGGTTAGAAAACTCTTTTTAAAGAGCGTGGTTAGCTGGGCTAATGGTTATCGTATTTGACTCACTGTTTTTAGGTTTTGGGTTCGATCTCAGATCGAGTATTCTTTTACTTACAAGAATTTGACTGTTTAGAAAAAAAAACATAATATTCGCATGCATATGTCTCAGTTTCTTTCCGGTTTTTTTTTCTTTTTCTTTTTTTTTTTCTTTTTTAAGGGATTTAACGTTACGTTAAATACCGGGCAACGCCAGTTATGTCTTCTAGCCAATTATATATAAATTATTAGCATAACCTTATTTACTAGTTTATTTCGGGTAATTTGCATGCAGTTAGTTTAGATTTATGAATATTGGCACGCACGTGTTAGTCGGACAATCGTGTATACTAATTTAAATATAGTATTTTTGTTTGTTTTGTTTTGTTTTGTTTATTGTTTTGTTTTTGTTTTTTTTGTTTTTTTTGTTTGCTTTTTTTTTGTTTTTTGTTTTTAGTTATATAAAAATATACATTGGCTTACTCGGGCTAGATCTCGGCATCACATGGTCATTACTTTTATTCAGAACAACGAATGTAAACAAAATGCAACTTAAAACAGGGCGGCCATGATCAAGTAAATATATTCTATATGACACAATAAAATACGATCATAATTTATAACAAATATATTGCTGACCTTGCGTATGTCTTGAGTAGCAGCAGTGACTTTCAATATACGACTTCAGATAGGTCGGCCATGGTCAAGTTGACATCTTTTATGTTACAAAAAAAAATACAATCATAATTTATAACATATATATTGTTGACATTGTGTATACCTTGAATAGCAACAGTGGCTTTCAATATACGACTTCAGATAGGTCGACCATGACCAATTGGATATCTTTTTATATTACAAAATAAAATACAATCATGATTTAGAATAAATATAGTGCTGAATTCGGATATGCTATTCAGCAGTAAATCGGTGCCAGGGTGTGCAGAGGGCTGAAATGCTAAACGAAATACTCAAATAACATACTTTTTAATAACAGGCTATAAACACAGTTACACAGCGCCTCGTAGACTTTTAAATATATTATTTGAACCACAATATTTTCTATCTTAACAGAATACAAACATCTAATAACACTGTCATTGCTTTTATTCATGGCTAGCAGGGAGACCCGAGGTTGCCCGGGATTGAATTGGGATCAACGAATGTTCTACATTTACAATACATCGAAATCAGGGAAATTGTTCATTTTCAATCAAATCGATTTATTGCCTGCTCTAATCGGGACCCACCACGGTGCACCGAGAGGAAGGTTCACATGCCTCTGCGCAGCGATTTAGTTTAAAATACAGCGCAGTCTATATTGCATTCTAGCGAACCTACGGTTGATTTTATTAAATTATTTTATAAAATGGCTTGAATTAAAGTTGAAAATCTAAACGTTAAGTATCATGGTTCTATTGTGCTCTAAACAGAAACATTCATCTCGAATGCGTCCCTGTCTTATCAAAGACCCTACTGTTGGTTTTATACGCCGGGCCCTTTTGCTTGTACGATAATAAAACTTCAAAAGTGCACTTCTAGACTGTATCAGAGTGTCAAAATCGAACCGTTTCTGCTTTAATCTGATTTTTTCAATGATCGATTTTTGATAATTCTCGAGGCATTCCGATACAAAACCTATCTAAGAACACTCACAGACGCATAAAGTACGTTTTGGTGTTTATTTTTTAAATCAGTCCAGCCGTTTCACAGTTCATAGGAAACGAACGCAGATACACAAACAAAGTGTCTTTTATATATTAGTAGAGATTCGAATAGAGACGAGACATCTATCAATCACAAGAGAATTTGTGCTACAATTCCGAAAAAAAAAACCTCTTACCCGATAAATATATTTAAATAAATAAATAACCACATTTTAATATAAAAACATATACAAGTCTTTAAAATTATTAAAACAACATCTAGCCATCACCCCCACTCTTTCCGTTCTTTCCTTGCACACAAACATATGACCATCTTATTCCTAACACATTAATATTCCGCACACGGGGAATTTCATTTCAGTTTCTGTCATGTAAAGTCCTATAGAAATCATAGAAATCATAGTTGAGTTTGAACAAGCGATTCCATCGCGAAGTAAACATTTACTAGTTTGGTCCCAACCTGCACTAAATATCTTGTTGGCTGTTTCATTTCAACTGAAAACAGAAGCTTGGGTTAATTTTCACAATAACAATAATAAAATGGATACGTGCTTTTGGGTCACCCTGCATATATATATATATATATATATATATATATATATATATATATATATATATATATATATATATGTATATGTATATATATATATATATATATATATGTATATATATGTTTGTCAGTGTGGAGCTGACTACGTTGGCAAAACATCCCAAAGATTAGAAATGAGAATATCCCAACATATCCCTCGGGATATTCGACTACACCAGTTTTCGAGAACATCCGGGCACTCCCAAGCTCATGAGTCCGCCATTGGTAATCACCTGATGAGTATAAATATGTGTTCTGATCAATATTCCGATGGGTGGTTTTCTGTTTTATACAGTGCGAGGTCGAACTATCATCTCAATATCATTGAAGCGTTAGTTATTAATAACTCTCGACCTAGCCTGTGTAGACAAAAGATTTTAAAACATCAGTTGGAGATATTCATTGATTTAAAACCACCTGAACAGTGAGATTTTTTTTCACTGTTCTTCCAACTGAAACCAAATTCCCTTCTTCCCTCATTCGTTTCTTAGTTTTTAATTTATCATTCTGACGTTTCCTCTTAGAGGGTCAGACGATAAGGCCTTAAGGTAATTTTAATAATTTCACCTGCCCGTTTCTTGTTTTTTTTTGTTTTTTTTTTGGTATTTAAATTATATTAAATTATGTTCCCTCTGAAATTCCTCCTTCCATTTTGCTGTACCAAAAATTTACTTACATATTTTCGAGGTCGGTACAGCTCACAATTTATCAAAACGTTAAACAAAGTTATACGTATTAAAAATAAGTTAATCGTTTTGAAGTGTAGGATGGAATTTCTTAAATCTTGCCGCCTAAATCATGTTGCTCCCGGTTATATCTGTCATCGTATTTCTAAAATTAAATGTAGAAATACATTGGCAGTTCAACGTGTTTTCCTACAAGATGAAATCCTGTTTAGTTCCGATACATATAATTCGTTACGTAGTAAACACCTTTTACTTTGGGCCATGGTTTGGAAATAACTATCTTTCTTTGATAAACTCCGTTTTTCAAAGTTTTTATCCATTGGCGATAATTTTACCCGTAATAAATGTACTTCTTCTTATGATAAATATTTAAAAAATTTAATTACTAAGAAGTTTGGGATTATAACAAATTTGGATAAACATATATTTAATTATTCTTTTGTTTTGTCCAATACGGAAGAATTTGTTTTATCTGCTGGCTTACAATTTTGCATTCCTCCCCCTTATGTTGATAAAATTTCAATATTTAGTGAAATTGAATTATTATATACTCAATTAAAACACCATTCGCCTATCTCTACTGATGAATTAACTAGTGTTAAAATTCAGTAAGGCGAATTAGGTCGGAGGTTTTCTGCCATAAATACTAAATCTAGTGATTTTGTTTGGCAGAATAATCATTTTGAAGCGGCAAAATTAATTAGGTCTAATCCCGACATTTATCTTTCTCGCCCGGATAAAGGATCGGGCGTTGTTATACTTAACAAAACGGATTATATCTCCAAAATGTTACAAATCTTGGACGATAAAAATAAATTTCTCCGGTTAGGTGATTTAAGCTATGATGACACTTTTCGTATGGAAATAAAAATCCAGAAAAGATTTCTTCAACTTCATAAAAGCGGGTTTATTTCTAAGGAGATTTATGATAGAATCCGACCCATTGGCTCTCAAAGGCCTAGAATGTACGGTTTACCCAAGGTCCATAAACCTAACATTCCTTGGCGACCCATTTTATCTATGTTGGGTTCTGCACAACACGAACTTGCGAAATGGCTGGTTGATCTTCTTAAACCTGTGCTTTCTTTTTATTCGGTCCATTGTATCTCGGATTCTTTTCAATTCGTGTCTCAGATACAAAAATTATCTTTATCTAAAAATACCGAGTTCTTGGCTTCCTTTGACATTAATAGTCTCTTTACTAATATACCTTTGGATGAAACCATTGGTATTTGTGCTGACTATCTATACCGTGGCCCCTCAAAATCTCCACAATTTCCTGAACGAATTTTCGTTGAACTGATGGAACTTGCTACTAAATCAGTCTCCTTTAGTTTCAACAACATTATGTACCGGCAAATTGACGGGATATCTATGGGTAGCCCTCTTGGTCCTTCGCTAGCCAACATTTTCGTTGGATTTTTGGAAAACGAATTATTTTCCAAAATTACTAAGCCAGCATTCTATACACGCTACGTTGATGATACTTTTGCATGCTTTCCCTCACGGAGTGAAGCTGAACAGTTTCTTCGTCTTCTTTGCAACCTGCATCCATCGTTACAATTTACTATGGAGGTTGAGGACTGTGGCTCTCTCCCATTCCTCGACGTTCGTGTTTCTAAAGTTGGTACTACGTTTGAGACCTCTGTATATAGAAAACCTACATTTACAGGGCTCTATCTTAATTGGTTTTCCTTTGCCCCTCAGTCTAGAAAAATAAACCTCATTAGCGCTCTTACGCATCGTGCACTTATGATTTGTTCACCAAACCGTCTTGATACGGAACTTGGTGAAATCACAAATATTTTTCTTAGCAATGGATATCCCATAAATATAATAAAATCTACTATTGAACGTAAAATTACTACATTTAATTGTGTTAAACATATTGGTCCATCACGTTGTCCCATTTATTTAAAATTACCATGGTTGGGTCCTGTTGGCCTTCATATTGTCAAAAGGATTTTTTCTGCTACTCAACGTTGTTTTCCAGCTACTATGCTTAGAGTAGTTTACACAACTCGAACCTTTTTCTCTTTTCGTAAAGATGTTTTGCCAACCATTCAAAAGAATTCTGTTGTTTATAAATTTGTTTGTCAGTGTGGAGCTGACTACGTTGGCAAAACATCCCAAAGATTAGAAATGAGAATATCCCAACATATCCCTCGGGATATTTGACTACACCAGGTTTCGAGAACATCCGGGCACTCCCAAGCTCATGAGTCCGCCATTGGTAATTACCTGATGAGTATAAATATGTGTTCTGATCATTATTCCGATGGGTGGTTTTCTGCTTTATACAGTGCGAGGTCGAATTATCATCTCAATATCATTGAGGCGTTAGTTATTAACAACTCTCGACCTAGCCTGTGTAGACAAAAAGATTTTAAAACATCAGTTGGAGATATTCATTGATTTAAAACCACCTGAACAGTGAGATTTTTTTTTTCACTGTTCTTCCAACTGAAACCTAATTCCCTTCTTCCCTCATTCGTTTCTTAGTTTTTAATTTATCATTCTGACGTTTCCTCTTAGAGGGTCAGACGATAAGGCCTTAAGGTAATTTTAATAATTTCACCTGCCCGTTTCTTGTTTTTTTTTGTTTTTTGTTTTTTTGGTATTTAAATTATATTAAATTATGTTCCCTCTGAAATTCCTCCTTCCATTTTGCTGTACCAAAAATTTACTTACATATATATATATATATATATATATATATATATATATATATATATATATATATATATATATATATATATATATATATATATATATATGCTCAAAAGTGTATATATATATATATATATATATATATATATATATATATATATATATATATATACTTTGGAGCATTCTGCCGAATAATAAAAACTTTTTGTAACATTCTACTTTACAGCTTTATTTTTATTATTATTTATCCTAAGCTCTACTACCCTTAGTTAATGTATTGAGCTTTTTCATTTGATTGGGATTAAAATATAAATAATTTTATTTATATTTGGTTTTGGAATTTGCTTTCCCTTGATTAGTAAATTCCTCCTCATTAACTTTTCTACAATATATATATATATATATATATATATATATATATATATATATATATATATATATATATATATATATGCAGGGTGACCCAAAAGCACGTATCCATTTTATAATTGTTATTGTGAAAATTAACCCATATATATATATATATATATATATATATATATATATATATATATATATATAAGAGCAAACAGTTAATAAAACATGTTAAAAAACACTTTGAAAAAGAGTTAAAAACATATTTAATCTGAAAAGGAAACACTTGATTAGTGGATAGTCCGCGGAGTTTCGAAGAAATACTTTCCTTCTCATCAGATATATATATATATATATATATATATATATATATATATATATATATATATATATATATATATATATATATATATATATAATTAGTCGGTTTCCTGTTTTAAAGTATATGATAAATAGGAAATCCAATAGAACACGTATGTAAAAATACATCCAACGCAAAGAATAAGCAATTTAAAATTATGTTTATCGATATATTTCGGCGAAGAAACTCGCTCTTAATTTTAATGGCGATTTTAAAATTAAGGGCGGGTTTCTTCGCCGAAATATATCGATAAACATTATTTTAAATTATATATTGTAGGGTAAGTGAGAACTCTATGATATGTATATGTGTGTACACACACACACACACACACACACACGCACACACATATATATATATATTATATATATATGCATGCACATATATATATACATATACACACACACATATCTATCTAGCTCTACTCATGTATTTAGCACTGTTGAGGTGAATACTGAAAAGCGCTACATAAAATCTGCTTATAGTATATGTATATATATGAAATTATAAATATAAAACATATTTTGTATACACGCGCACACACATATATGTATATGATTATATATATGCATAATATATATGTATATATGTGTATTGCTTTTGACAAATAAAGACATGATATTTCGTTTGTTTATTAAAATGCTTTGTAAAAGAAGGCAGCAAAAATAAATATTTAAACCCCCACCCCTGTTTTCTTCTTAACTAAATCTCTCCCTATATTAAAAATGGAAACCAAACATCCCAGGTTTATTATCCATTTGTTTACAGCGTGTGGGAGTCAAACCGGAAGAAACCGGTGTAGATCTGAATTTGTCCCTTTTTTTCATATTGGATTTTTTTTTTGGGGGGGGGGCTTTGGACCATAATTGGTCCGTAATATCCAACAAATAATATTTTTTGTAGCATGTTAGAAATTACGCACTAAACAACAATCCAAACGAGTCTGAGCCAGTCTTGTGGGAGAAGGAGAGTTCATATATGTGCATTTAAAGTTATCGTTTGGCAGTAGCCACGATGGGTTCTTTGTACGGCTAGGACAACAGCATAGTCTTTTCATTGTTTTGACTCTCGAGTGTGTATCCGTTGATATCTCATATGCTTTTATATTGAGTGATGTGGTTCTTGGTTGATTAACTGTGTCTAACTGTGTCGGATATATACTCAAGAGCCAAAACAATGAAAAGAATATTCTGTTCTTATAGCCCTAGTCATGACATATAGAATTAAAGGGAGATAACTCGATTTTTTTTTTTTTTATATATAGTCCTAGTCATGACCTGGTACTCTGTTGGACTAAGATATTATCTCATACAGTTCTATAAAGTCCACCCTCTCAGGTGTTTCCTTCCTTCGTGAGAGAGATTTGTTTGTTTTGGTTTAGCATGTGATAGGAGTGGGGTTAGTTTATGCTTATAGCCTTAGTTGCCCCTACCTGGAAATGTTGAAGGGGCTGCCCAAGCAATTTTTGGTTGACTCAAAGTGCTTTAGATCCCACTTCCTCGACTTTGAGTCACATCTTCCCAATGTGAGGGAGGAATAAATAATTACAACAAAATGAATACGTTATTTGGTGTAGTACCGATCTTACGATGTGGCACCTTCCAGTAAACATTAACTAATTTTCTTTTTCTTTTTCTCTCTTTTTTTTTTTTTTTTTAAACTTTTGTTTTATTTTCCAGAAATACTTGACTGGTTTGGTAGAGCCAACCTTTATTTCTACAAGTTTTGAGGAACAGGGAACGGTCCGTGAAAGGTGAGCCCTATTTAATTAAATGTTCTCTGTGTCTTGTTTTTTATCCATTTTTTTTTTTTTTTAGTCAGAAACCAAAATAAAATGCAGTGCTTCCGCAGTGTGTGACATAAATGACAATTACATACCAAGTAAAAAAATTCTTCGATGCAAAAATAAGTATCCTCACCAAAAATTTTAATTAAAAATAAGAATCAGTTTTCCTATTTTGCCGACCCGCCATTCATTATTACTTGGTTAAATGACACACTGACTTATTTGCCCCTGCTTTACAGAATTTATTAATGGCGGATTATCAAAATACGTTAAAATTGTTTTTTGCTTTTTATTTTTAAGTAAAATTTTACTTTTTATTTTTCCCCCAAAATTTGTTTATCGGATACCTATTTTTTACCTGATATCTAAATATATTAGTTTCCCTATTAATTTATTTGGATTCGCGATTTTTTTTTTCCTGTGTGTATGCAATTTTCACCTGTGTGCAATAGCTACTGCCAAACGATTGTGAAGAACGGTACACATAATCCCGTGACGTCAGACTTGTGTTAACTATACAAAGTATGGATCAGCAAAAGCGACTTTTTTAAAACCTTTGTTTATCTTCTTCAAACTGCAATTAATAATTAATCTTTGTTATAATTTTGTTAGGTTTTAAGATTTACACAGTTTAATGATTAATAATATCATAAACATTTGTATATTAAATATAAAATACGGTTTTACTAAATATGTACGATTGTTTATTTGGTTAATTACCGGTTTCCATACTTTATTTTGTAAAAAAAAAAAAAAAAAGAGAGAGACAAAATAGAGATCGTAGTCATCTACCAAAAGTTTATTTTTGATAGAATAATATTTTTCAATCCGTTTTAATCTGACGATAAAATAGCTTATATTATATTATAACTTAATATTTAAAAAAATAAAACACCATTAATTAAAAATATATGCTGTAACGGAACATTTTGAAATAATGGAATTTTAATCTGTTGTGAATCAATTAATTTTTAGGAAGTTTCTTTTTCTTAGCAATTCTAGTGATAATAGTATATATATTAATTAGAAAAACGCTATTGAAAAAAAAAAAACATAATAATATTAATTTTATATCATTTTTTTAATTGCAACTTGAAGGTAAGTTTTTGTTCAATACGCGTATTTAAATTTTTAGAAAATAAATATTTTTTACTTATTTGAACCTTTATGTATAATAATAAATAGAAATTTAGATCAATATATTTTGTTCAAATTTCGAAAAAAAATAAATAAATATAGCGGGGGAATACGCACTAAAAGATCTTTCTCCACATATACTTTACGGTAACTGCATTTTATATGTAAGGTTATTCTAAAATGGATGAGTATAAAAAATTTCACGAAAATCCAACCATTAGTTGATTTTTGCTAGATTTATTAAACACTGGTACGTTTTCACATTCGGAATGCTTACTACATGGGAATGTTATTTTAAACCGTCAATTATGTAAACACGGTTTTCATCTCGCAATTTCATTATTTTCGTGCGATGAAAAAAAAATTTTTTAAATTATTACTAGTTTATTTTGCCTTTCTTCTTTTAAATGGTACAAAAGTTATCTTGATAATATTAATTTATAATAAAGTTACATCGTTTTACATATAGAGGTGGGGGTAATTATGTGGTGACTTTTGGAGGTGCCTAGCGTACTTTAAACACTTATAACTAAGATTTACTGTTTTGACGCAAATAGGTCACTAAGCTTAATAAACTGTTTTCGCATCATTTCCACCAAATTTATTTTCTTACAGTAACATATATTTACAAATGTCTGCGAAAAAAAATGTCTTACACACTTATATGAAATTTCTGTTTCACACTTTTTATTGTTTATTATTTTAAGAAGGAAACGTTCTTTAAATATTTTTTCTTTTCTTTTTTTTTTCATAACCGTTAATACGTTTACATCGTATCGTACAGGGTAGTACAGCAATTTAGCTCCTTTTAAGTGAGAGATGGTTCGAGAGTATTTCGCCTCCTAAACTCCAGTATTGCTAACAAAACTACCATACTCTGAACCATGCTCTGAACCACACCCTGCTCGCCAGAGTATATGCACGGGCCCACCAACACTACAACCACCAATTTTTTTCTGTTCAGTCACTTTCGGAAAACCCACCACTCGATCACAAAATGGAGTGTCTATTCCGAAAGCTATTCTACCATCATGAGGTTGGGGGTGGAAAAAAAAAGAAAAAAAAAACAGCAACAACCGTACTTTAAATTTTTCGCAGGCTACTACCGGGCAACGCCGGTTAGCGGGTCCTACTAGTTGATAATATTAACATAATAAAGTTACATCGTGTGATATATAAGGAGGTTGATTCTGTGGTGAATTTTTGGGGTGCCTAGTGTACAAGTGTGTAAAGTACTTTGAGAACTACTCATAGTGTTTATTTAGAATGCTTTCTCGCGGTAATTTGTTTTTTTATCTATTTATTTATTTATTTATTTATTCCCTATGAGAAAATATTTTAAAACATTAGCCACATTCAGTTCATGGTTTTAAAGGGCCGAAAAAATATATCATTGAAAATTTGATGTGATTTCCAACTCCATTTTCTGTAAAGATAACATTTGAGACAAGGGGAAGTAACTCTTAATGTTGATTAACGAAAGCGCTCTGATCACGCTTCCATTAAGACATAAGCTCTCTTTGAAAGTAATGAATATGTTTAGATAAAATTTCATAAAACATATCTTTATTATTTAAAAGCAACCTGAAAAGAATGTGTTGTATTGCCTTGTAGTAAGTTAATTATAAAGAAGGCGTTGCTATATGAATATTTATATTTTTTTATTAATACTTATATACGGAAACACTCGGGAAGTTCCGCGTATATGTTAAGATATACCCAGAAGTGTTCTGCTTGTATTTCTGTGGTATGCAATTGCACTGAGTATACGAGAGACGTTCAATAAGTAATGCCCCTGACCCACTCGCAGTTATCTGATCTAGCTGAAATTTTGCATGTGCAATTGTTTATATCTATATGGATTATGGGGCAAATTACAGCTCTGAAATAACTGTGGTTTCTGATTTACAGGTGTTTAGACTTAGTCAGATGTGAAATGAACCCTGTTAAGTGTCGCGCAGTGATCCGGTTTTTGTATTTGAAAGGACGCACACCACAGAAAACGATTGATAAAAACGAAAGAAACCTATGTTAATGACGAGCCATCAGATAACTGTAAAACACTAGCATCGTGAATTCAAACATGATCGGAAATTTGTAGAAACAGCTCCCTGATCGCTCCCCTTCTGCTATTGATGAGGCATCTGCCAGTCAAATTTAGGCCGCCATTTTGGAAGATCGACGCGGAACTATTCACAAATATATAACGAGATTTTCAAGTTAGCCCATTTTTGACTCCTTAAAAACTATTTTAACCGGCTAAAAACGCATAAAAGAACGGCTCATAAAAAATTTAATCATTTGAGATCCCTAGTGCCGCTCTGCGGATTTTAGTTTCGGACGAGATAGAGTTTGAAACTATGGGGCAGATAGACAGACAGACAAACAAATAGCCTTTTATATATTAGATTTTTTTTCAATGCACACATTTCTGTCTTATAAAGATTTTTAATGCACATACATTTCGCTTTTTGTATCAGTGTAGCTTCGATTTCTATCAGGTTTGTATGGACTTTGTAGTACTAGCGTTACATATTAGAGACCTTACGTCGGTGACAGGTAAGTAACGACTGGAGTTCCAAAAATAATGCCTCCTATTTTTTTATCGCCTGAATGGGTCAGAGGGGATTGCAACTTGCATTATTATGATGACTGAACTTATGCATTCATGGCCTAAAAGTTTAATCTCTCTGTTGCAGATATTGACGGCGTGAGACTCTAAGAAAACAACCTCTGTCATCGACGTGCGTCAGAAGCAGAGATGAATTCCTGGCAATAGTGCATTGAGAATGGTGGTGACTATGTACAAAAATAAATTCTGGAGCACAAAAGGTCGCTCGTTTTAATGGTACCACTCTCGTCTTCGTAGCTCTTGAACTTTTTTAGTTAAAAAAATTGGTGGCATTACTTTTAAAACAATACTAGTAACTAGTATGAATTTTGACAAGGGTCACACTGAGTACATGATAACTCAGACCTTTAAAACAGATCATCATCAGGGTTGAATTAAAGAGTAGTGACGTAAAATTAGGACAGGGGCAGAGGTCAAACGCTGTAGATAAAATAGAGTGACTCTGAAGAATGACGGCATGTTTTCGAGCTGAGGAAAATTAAGTTTCTTCTACAATTATAAGCAAGCTCATCATTGGTTGATTGGCCACCCACTCTATTTGAAACCAGTCAGATTTGTTGCGATTTTAACCGGCGAGCGATGGGTTTGGTGAGCTTAGTTCCATACAAGCAGCCGGAGATGAAAAATAGAACTCAATTCTCTCTAGATATGAGGCATTTGGGCGCCGCTACCCTTCGTCTACTTGAGACTTTATTTTAAAGCCGAAATGATTAGGTTGAGTTATTATTATATGTCTCCCAGATTCTTTTTAAGGTCAGAATTATTGCCCTGTCATTAATGATTTCCTTCAAATGAACATTAATTATGAACTTCTGTAATGTCGACTAGTCGAGAATTGAATCTTTCATCAAAAGGCATCATACCAACTCCTTCAAACGGATGTAATTAATCCGATCTTCGAACAGTGCTGAACCTGAATTCCAGTTCCTGCTGAAGATAAAGGACTATTACCTTTCGAGGTGTTACCAGCTCTATACAGAGGCAAATTTGGTATTTTTTTTTTCCACTGTCTTACAGCAAAAACAGGTGAGAAGAAATATCTCAGATCATTTATCAAAGTCCAAAGACCACTCGAGGATAAGGATTAATGAATGTAAATTCGTAGTGTAGTAATTGTCAATTGTGTAAATTGGGTAAAATTTTATTATTTATGGGGATGGCTCATCAAGAAATCGTTCACATTGGATTTGGAGTCTACTATGTTGTGTTCATCCGGGAAGCAGACCAGTGGAACAGTGTTCTACAGGCGGGCAGTTCTTGGGAAGAAGCTGTGTTCATGGAATCTGTGTTTAGATTTAGGCACAGATAGAGAGTGGAGGAAACTGTATATAGTGGTTATAGCTAGTCGAATGTTTTGTGTAAATGTGGCGAGGGGGAATCATGGATTGGAGTTCAGTCGAGTACTTACCATGAAAATGACGAAAGAGCTGAGATAGGCTCGCAACGTCTCTTCTGTGAGAAAGATATTGGAGAGAACAGAAAAGGGCATCACCAACTAGGTTTCAAAGCCAGTTTTGATCTCTGTCAAGTCTGAATAGACCTTGCCGAGCAGCTCCTGCCCAGATGTAGTAGCAGTACTGCATTTTAGGACGTACCTGATTATTATACAGATAGAAGATTGCATCGGCAGTAAGATACCTACTGGAGCAGTAGAGTGATCCAACTATTTTTCGATTGATCTTGCCAACAGATTTGTATTTAAGTGTTCCATTTCAGATCAGGAGTGAAGGTCAGTCCCAGAAACTTGTCAAGATTTTCAGATTAGTCTCTCTCGGGAAGCCATGCGAATGAGAAACCGCCAATGATTTAGGAAATGTGTAATCTAAGATGAATGTTGCGTTGATGTCTGTCCGTGCACGTCACGCAAGCTTAAGTTTAAGAAGTAAATAAATATTAAGATAACATTAGTCTCTCTCCAGACAAATAAAACCATTTAAAAAAAACTCCTTTCTTACATCTTCTTTTGTTGAATACGTTATGCAAAAGAATTAAGCTTTTTTTCTATAAAAACTACTAGTGATTATGAAACGAGTTTCATTCGCCTTCATTTAACAGACGAGACGATCGATCGTCACACATGAAAATCAGTGACAATAAAAGATCCACGCATAAAATAAAAACCGCACGTACGAGGTGCATTAAATAAGTTTCTGACCTTTTTTCTACAGGTGTTTAAAATTATCGTAGACTTTTGAAAATTCAGTATGTCATTGCTAGAGAACAGAAAAGGGCATCACCAACTAGGTTTCAAAGCCGGTTTTGATCTCTGTCAAGTCTGAATAGACCTTGCCGAGCAGCTCCTGCCCAGATGTAGTAGCAGTACTGCATTTTAGGACGTACCTGATTATTATACAGATAGAATATTACATCGGCAGTAAGATACCTACTGGAGCAGTAGAGTGATCCAACTATTTTTCGATTGATCTTGCCAACAGATTTGTATTTAAGTGTTCCATTTCAGATCAGGAGTGAAGGTCAGTCCCAGAAACTTGTCAAGATTTTCAGATTAGTCTCTCTCGGGAAGCCATGCGAATGAGAAACCGCCAATAATTTAGGAAATGTGTAATCTAAGATGAATGTTGCGTTGATGTCTGTCCGTGCACGTCACGCAAGCTTAAGTTTAAGAAGTAAATAAATATTAAGATAACATTGGTCTCTCTCCAGACAAATAAAACCATTTAAAAAAAAACTCCTTTCTTACATCTTCTTTTGTTGAATACGCTATGCAAAAGAATTAAGCTTTTTTTCTATAAAAACTACTAGTGATTATGAAACGAGTTTCATTCGCCTTCATTTAACAGACGAGACGATCGATCGTCACACATGAAAATCAGTGACAATAAAAGATCCACGCATAAAATAAAAACCGCACTACGAGGTGCATTAAATAAGTTTCAGACCTTTTTTCTACAGGTGTTTAAAATTATCGTAGACTTTTGAAAATTCAGTATGTCATTGCTATACATCTTATGAGATGACTGACCAATTTTTATGATTTCAGGTTTAAATGAACAGCTATATCAGGAATTGGAAAACATCCTACCTACTGGACGAGAGGACACTTTAGAGGGACGATATACAATAAAGCTCTGTTTTAAACTTGGAAAACATACCACAGAAACGTATGGAATGCTTCAGGCTGCTTTTGGATCATCTTGCATAAATCGGGCATCAGTTTTCAAGTGGCATAAGAGATTCAAGGGGGACAAGGAGTTTACGAGGGATGATTAGAGGTGTGGGAGGGGTAAGAAAATAAGTAATGAGTAAGAAATGAGTCATAACACCAGAATTGATTGGCCAAATAAAGAATTTCATGGATGAGGACCGTCGTGTGTCTATAGATACAATAAGTGCACAGTTTGATTTCAGTGTGGGAACTGTACACACAATTATTGGCGAGGAACTAAAGATGCGAAAGATTTGCACAAATGCACCAGTTCACAACTCCATCCTTGTCACAGACTATTTGACCAAGATGGGAATCAAGAAAGTTCCTCATCCTCCTTATAGTCCAGACCTTGTAACTTTTGGTTATTCTCAAAGATCAAGGAAACCCTTAGAGGCTGTCGTTATGAGATAATTGAGGAGATGAAAGGGGCTGTGACAAGGGTTATTGACTCGCTCACACATGAAGACTTCCGTATGACCTTCCAGAAGTTGTTGGAATGGTATAACAAGTGCATTGCAACCGGGGGAGATTACTTTGAGGAGGAATAGAGTTTAATGTGTGTACTATCAATAAAAGCGCCACTACGAGAAAAATCTTGAAACTTATTGAAGGCATCTCGTATACATATATATATATATATATATATATATATTAGTGGTAGGATGATTCCGATACAATTACCGATTCCGTACTAAATTTCCGATTCCCATACAATTACCGATTCCGATTCTTTATAAATCTCTAAATATTTAAATATGGAATCGTTACTTTCCCCGATCACCATAAAAACACAAGCTAAATGTGCAGATATTCTTCTGAACGAAAAAAAAAACACACTTGTATGAATCATCTATCGATTTTAGTTTTACAAGTAGTTTAAAATCAATAAATATTTATTATTTTATGATTATTACCAGTAAAGGTAGATTTTGCTTTAAACATATTCAAATAGAAAGACAATTAAACGAATCGTTTTGGCATTGGAAAATATGCACAAATTTTTCCGATTCCGATTAATTGTCCAAATACTGATATATATATATATATATATATATATATATATATATATATATATATATATATATATATATATATACTAGCAAAAGTACCCGTCGTTGACTGAGTTCAAAAACAGCCTACAGAAAATGGACTCTGATTTATGAAAGTATGATAGGTTATGAAAAGGAAGAGTTGTAAAGAGATAGCTTCGAATTTGAGGGATATCAAAACCAAAGCAAAATATGATGAAAGTAAAAATAAAATAGATAAACCCCATAATTTATTACACCATACCTGTTCACACTGAAACACAATATTCTGTGGATCTATATTAAAAAACATTGTTAAACTTTGTGGCATATTTCCATTCTATGGAGGTCAGGCGCGAACGAACATCCCATAATTTTATTATACCATATTTCTTCAAGCTGAAACATAATTATTAAAGTATACTTACGCAGATAGATATTAAAAGTCTTTATTAAAGTTTGTGCCTATTTCCATTCTATGGAGGCCATGCGCGACCGCAGACCCAACAATTTTATTATACCCTCCCTATTTAAGTTAAAACATACTTATCAAAGTATTATTATGTACATCTATATCAAAAACACTTGTAAACGTTTTTTTTTTTATTTTTTTTTTTTTATTTCCATACTTTGTGGACCAGGCGCGTACGCCGACCCCACAATTTTAATGAATCATCATTATGCCAGATCAAACATACCAATTCCTGTGTCTCGATACATCTTCTATCATTATATGTGATCAATTTTCTATAGTAGTCAACCATATAGGAGCCTATTTTTGACCAGACACACACACAGACGTTCAGCTTTATATATATATATATATATATATATATATATATATATATATATATATATATATATATATATATATATATATATACGCACTGATGAATGCTCCCTATCTTGGTTGAGCATATTGGGAAGTGATATACAAATTACCATTAGCGTATGAAGCGATCCTCTTTGTGTAAACAAATTGAGCTTAGGTATTTGGACAATGTCCAAATATTGTTAATTCACTGCCCGCATAGCAGCAGCCGAATAGCGCAACGGTTAAAAGCTCTGCCTGTCATTTGAGCGGTCGGGTTTTGATCTTGAGGTAGTTGCTTGTTTAATCGCACTGATGAGCTGTGAAACAGCGAAACAGTACTGTATGTGGATGACTATTTATATATACACTGGCATCTCGGTCGTTTTGAATTACGCTAACGTAGAATCTTTGTAGCATAGTGCAGATGCGCGCATGTGAATGAATGCGAAGTGAGGTCACCGGTAAAGATGAGCAGACTATAATTAAAGAGAAAGAGATCGGTCGCGAAAGAGATGTGAATCACATTTTGTGAAGCGTGAATGACGTTCAAGAAGACGTGACGTCACAGCGGTAACAAGCGAACGATAAAATTAATGTTATCGTACCAAAACGAAAAGCGAATTGGAGTTATTTCCTATTCTTTGTCTTGATCTACTTTTGCGACTGAAAGTGCACACAACGTGTGTTTGTTGCATATTGACTGGTTTCTGATTTTAATTTCTCAGAACTTTGCTTTAATGTTCATCTCGCAGAAAAAGGTGCAAAAAAATGTTTATTCGCGGTCCGGTTTGGGATGAACGGCGACAAGTATATGGTAAAAGTTAAGTTGATGTTTGCATCTTGAGTTTGATGTATTTCTTAAGTAGTTTATCTTTTTCTGGATTTTGACTAACACTATTGGCACTGTTTATCATTCTACAGAAAGATATGAATTTCGACCTTGTTTTGTCCTTTGTTATATAAGATACGAGATTATTCTTTACATCTATTTGCAGAAGTTTGTAAAATGCTTTCGTTATTCTATTTTGTTATTCTTTTACTATTCTGATTTGGTTTTGATTGCGATCCTTATTACACCATCAATGTGTTCAAGAATCCCACCCACTCTTCATTTGGAAAATTTCTTGTGATACCCTCAATCTAATTGGCAAACTCATGCATTGACCAATAACCACCTTTGAAATCAAGCTTAAATAATAATCTGCAGATTTTGGTAGATTTATAATGTGGAGCTTTGAATAGTGAATGCAGGTATCTTGGATTTAATGATATTCTTAGACCCCTGCACTTTGGTGTAGGTAGGTTACAATTGAAAAGCAATCATTTCTCTCACGTTTCTGATGGTTCTTGACTAAGCTATCAAGCTCCCGTTTTATATTGTTTGTTAATACATTTGGATTTTTGTGGATGGTTGCATATTCTCACTGATAGTGAGGCAGATTGCTGAAACAATCTTTCACTTGGTGATACAAGCACCAAAATTGAAATTTGTCACGGTTGCGTCTGCAGCCATCTTGAAAACTGGCAGCCATCTTGAATTTTCTGATGGCCCACGTTCTTTTCTTAAAATGTATTTTCTGAAAGTCATTTGTGCCAATGCTGGTGCTTGTATCACTAAGTCAAACATTCTTATGGAATATTGAGATAACCCGTCCTACTAGATAGAGGCTTTCGCCTGCTCTGGCATAGAGCCAATTTTATTAAAACGGTCTAAGTATAAGTTATTTTCTTTTATTTAATTGTATTTCCAAATGTGTTTGTTACTCATTTTCATTCCTTAAATTTAGTTGCCCTAGCGAGTGGGGTTCCTTATAAATCCACAATGTAGCCGTCTGAATTGTTTTACTCAGAAGTTCAGAAGTTATGATGATACCATTGGATTATGACGCCAGGCAATGCCAGGTTATCGTATACAGATTGCTGATCGGAATGACGTAGGCCAAGTGAAGCAAAGTCCGTTCGATTCTATATATAAATAAAGAAACCATCCCACATTTTGACCTGTTACGTCAATGGCCAAACAACGAGGCAATAATAATTCGGTTAATATAAAAGTTTGTTTGTTTATTTTGATTTTAAAAGGAATCATCCTCCTATAGTTATGATTGCTACCAATTTTTACAGCGTGATCTTCATTTTTTTCAGACTCATGCAAAAGTTGATACTGCGCGCCGCTTGTGACCTTGGAATACCAGCTGCCGTTAATTATGCCAATGACATGTTCAAAAAATGGATGAATGAGGGGCACAGGTGCGTTTAAACAAGTTTCATCTTTAAGATTCACATTTTTTTTTTTTTTTTTTTGTAGATAAAGATTCATGATTTCTATTGTTTGGATCATTCGAATTACTGTTCTCATCCTAAAAATTATTCTACAAACGTTTCGCCGATGTAACCTCCGATCTTCTTCAGGTGCTTCTTGTCGAACTCTGTGATCTTTATGTCGCTTGGGAATCCATACAGTATTTCGAACATGAAGCTTTTATTTTTCTTCCAACAAAATTAACATTCGATTCTTCTACGCTAGTCTTTTACTGAATTTTTGCAACATGTTCTGAAGAGCAACATAAATGCAATTACCTTCACTTCCTTTCAGAAAATACTTTGGCCGGGTCGGAATTATTTTCACATGAACATCATTATAACACAGTATGTATGTATAATGGTCTTCGTCAATACTGAATACCTTGGAACAAAAAAACATAATACGTGAATACCGCTTGTACTTAAACAAACAAAGTTATAGAATTAATCGCTTTGGTATTATTCTATATTAGGACCCTATGCTAATGCACCTAAGAAGAAAAATGAGATTATACTTTGTTGACAATTATATGTAAACATTTTTTGGACAATTATATGCAAACATTCTTTAGAGTTTAATTTATTTTTAGATTTTAAAGTGGGGATCAGTTTTGTTTTTGAAAGACGTCTTACTATTTTATGATTTTAGTTAATTCTTAGTAATTTTCATCTGAGGGGGGGGCGTATCTGGACTTATGGTTAGTGATAAGGTTAAGTTTTTTAGAACAGTTCTTAGAAATCGTTGAATTTTGACATGTACATTCGCATTAATAAATATTAAAAAGAAAAAATGCACTATCATATGAATGATCTAATATATAAAGTAAAATCAGCCTCTTTCTTGATGTTTGTCATCGATAGTTTTCTTCCTACAAAATAAACATTTGATTCTGCTTTGTCCGTCGTTTACTGAATCGTTGCACGTTGCAGCATGTTCTTAAGAGCAATAGAAATGCAATTTGCTGGAATTACTTTCAGAAAATACTTCTACCAAATCGGAATTACTTTCACACGAATATCATTTAAACACAGTATATATATATATATATATATATATATATATATATATATATATATATATATATATATATATATATATATATAATTTTTTTTTACTATAATAATTAAATACCTACAGACACTAGTGTTTCATCCTTTCGGGAATCTTTAGTGCAGGATGTCACGATTAATACCAGTCGAACGATTTGAACCCCGCAACACGAGATATCTCTGGCTCGATTAGCGGAGACCTAATCCATTCGGCTACCATTAACCGCGTGAAATAACGCTGAATTTAAACATCTTAATTTTAAATGTTCATTTACGTCAGTCAGTGATCTAATCGTTATACGATAATCTATGCATAAGAGCTAAATTAACCGATTTTAATTCAACTGAAAGTGCTCAACGATAAGAAACGAATTTCTTAAAGGGGCCGTCATAATTAAATGAAAGATGAATAAATGAAAGAGGAATAAAAGTTATATATAACTTTATTATATCGTCAGAACAATAAGGAAACGTAGTGGGGAAAATAAAAAGGAAAATTTAGTAAACCTCTTTACGACATGACATTTCGAAGCTAAATGCTTTTCATCAGAAGAGAAGAGGAAATGGGATAGGCATGTTGATTGATGTTTGGAAAAGAGTCTTATTATTCCTATTTCATCGTGATGCAGGTTATCTCCTGATCTGGCAACAATCATTTTTTCCGTTGGCGTACGAGAAGGCGACATAAAAGAATGGGAATACGTATGGAACCAAACCAAACACACGCAGGTGGCGTCTGAAAAGGAAATGCTGCTAGAAGCGTTAGCACAGACACAAGTGCCGTGGCTTTTGTGGAGGTAAGTGAATCGAGTGGCTCTATGAAAAATAAAATGTTTCTGTTTTGAGCACAATTGAACCATGATACTTGACTTTTGCATTTTAAACTTTAATTCAAGCCATTGTATATAAAAATAACTTTATAAAATCAAATGTAGGTTTTCTACAGTGTAATGCAGACTACAATGTATTATGGACTAAGTCACTGAGGGGAAGCACGTGAAGCTTCCTCCCGGTGCACCACGATGGGTCCCTAACTAGAGCAAGCAATCAATCGATTTGATTGAAAAATCGTCGATTTCATCGATTTCAATGACTAAATATATGGGAGTGTGAAACATTTGTTGATCATCATTCAATCCCGAGCAATGTCAGGTCTACCTGCTTATATATATAAACTTAAAAGTTGAAGAACTACGAAGACGGGAGTGGTAAAATTAACACGGGTGACTTTTTGTACTCCAAAATTTATTTTTCCACAGTTACCACTATCCTAAATACGTTTGCCATGAATGCAATGACGAACCTGTGCTTCTGACGCACGTCCATGACATCATATTTAGTTCGCTGTACCTTATCACAGCAAATTTCCATACAAAATTTCAGTCAGATCGGATCAGTAGTTTCCGAGAAAAGGTGGAAAAGACAGATAGATAGACATGGAGACAGACAGACAAAGAAAAATATAGATGATGTCTCATATACGAACCTCAGAAGATCATTCGTTTTTTTTTTTTTATTTAGCCAGTCTTTGTTGTTCGTAACATTGATTTTAAGGTTTGAATATGTTAATATTGGATTTGAAAACAATTATGTTATAATCAGCTGGAAAGCAACCCCGTGGTATTGTGTTCCACAAATGGTTAGTTCTTGGAAAAACTTTGCTCATGGAAATATCGTTTTGATTTAGGTATACATGGGAAAAAGGAAAATTATATACAGTGATTGTAGCTAACTAGATGTTAGTTGTGAATATTTCACAGAGGGAACTATGGCTTGGAGATTAGTCGAGCAAATGCTGTTGTATACCCTTACCGTCGCGGGTGCATAACATCATACGTCCGTGCTTCTTCGTTGTCATCCAGGTTTTATCTTTTATGTTTGAGCTGTTGTTTACTGTTCCTCGCTTGTTGATCGAGAAGCACACAGACGCGAGCTTGGATTTGCAACAGCACGAATTCTCGCGGTTGGAGATTTTGAAATTCACTTCATTCCTGAAATGTCCAATCAGAAACCAGCTCTCAGCCACGTGACCGAGTTTACAAAACGTTAAACCGGCAACAAACTTTCTTTCGCTTTCTTTCCAGATCTTGTACGGATAACAACTTTACGTGGAAGGACCTGTCGCCCCCAACTTCTCTCTTTGAACACAAGAACTTACCTAGCATACGGCGTCCGGTTTTGACTATGGCTTGAAAGCAACAAGTCAACATGGCTATCTCCACATGCAGTACGCACATGTACTCTCTTTTTACCACAGGAATCTCTAATATTTTGCCCCCGTTCATACATAGACGCATGCTCCTACTACTAACTTCTAGTAGACAAATAATATATCACTAGCCTGGGTGCCCGGTGTTGGCCGGGTGTTTGGAGGTGTGTGTTGAGCAAAATAAAATAAAAAATGGTAGTAGGTAAACAGGCTTGAACACGTGACGTGAAGGCCGAAAAGAAAGCGAAAAAAAAACTGACGTCTTACTCCTACTCCATGACACGACCGGAAGTGCGGAAAGTTAAAAGTAGGCAAACGTCAATCCAACTGATACAATGACTTGCAAAAAACGGCTCGCAAAAAGAAAATTGCCCCGTTGAGGGTGAAGGAATTAATGTTGTGCGCTAATTTTTCGATATTTGTTGTCCGAGTCTTCGAGCTTCAAAATTATATCGATCTCGTGAAAATCAGTTGTCTCTGTCGAAAGTTTTAGACATACATACATGCATACATACATACATTAAAACAGACAGGTGAGATTTATATTATACACTAGTCTGGGTGCCGGGCGTTGCCCGGCGTTGCCCGAGCGTTTAGAGGTGTGTGTTGAGCAAAAAAAAAAGTGGTAGTAGGCAAGCAGGCTCAAACCCATACCGTCAAAGAGGGAAAGGACGTGAAAAAAAAGAAGTGACGTCTTTGCCGTTGCGTCCATTGCCAAACTGGAAGTGGCGAAAGTTTAAATTAAGGCTAGTCAATCGAAAAGACTTTCGAAAATATCGGCGAAAAAAAGCGATCTCTCTTTGTAGAAAATGGCCCAGTTGAAGGTGAAAGTAATCAATGTTTTTAGCCACTTTTTCGATATTTGTCGTCCAAAGTGTCGTGCTTGAAAACAATACCAATCTCGTAAAAATCCGTCGCCTCTGTCGAAAGTTTTAGAAATACATACATACATACATACATGCATACATACATACATACATTTAAACAGACAGGTGAGATTTATATTATAGATGACTACGCACTACTACCACATACACGAACATACCCAAACAATATTCTCTTTCAATGGACCTTTTTTTTTACATAGGCGTCACCACATACCAAGGCCGATAGGCCACTCAAGGATAAGGGTTAAAGAGTGTACAGTAGTCAAAAGGACAATATAGTAATCGATAGTAATGGAAGTTCGGTAAATTTGTTAACTTAAGTGGAACGGCTCATCAGAAACTTGTTCACGTTGGACTTAAAGACAACCATATTATAGACAGCTGGAAAGCAGGAAAACGGAAGACAATTCCACAGGCGTGCAGTTCTAAGAAAGAAGCTTTGATCATGGAATCTATGTTTAAGTTTAGGCACAGATAAAGAGTGGGGAAAATTATTGATAATGTTTTCAGCTAGTTGAGTGTTTCTTGTGAAAGTTTGGCGAGGGGAGACCATAGATTGAAGCTCAGTCGAACACTTTCCATGAAAATAACGATACAGCAGAGACAAACTCGCAACATCTCTTCTGTGAGATAGAGGTTGCAGCGAAGAGAAAAGGACATCTCCCACCAGGCCACGAAGTCTATTTTGCACCCTATCAAGGCAGGACAAGTCCTTTCTAGCAGCTCCTGCCCATATGTGACAACAGTATTCCATCCTTGGACGTATCTGGCTCTTATATAGATAGAGAATTGCATAAGCAGTGAGATATCTACTGGATCGATAGAAGGATCCGACCATTTTTCCAGCGGCCTTGGCAACAGATTTGATGTACGTATTCCATTTAAGATCAGGAGTAAAGGTCAAGCCCAGAAGCCTGTCAAAACTTGAGGCCTCCCTAAGACGAGAGCCATTCATTTTAATTGATGGCAGATGGGGATCAGAACGTTGATGATGTAAAGATAGGAGCTTGGTTTTAGATGCATTAAAAGTAACCAGACACTCCTTTCCCCATTGTACAACGTGATCAAGATCAGAGGAGAGAGAATCGGGGAGAACTTGGTCGTTTACTGTCTTAGATGTGCTACCATAGATGGTAGTGTCATCAGCAAAAATGTCTACGAATGATGTAAGGATGTGATTTGGAAGATCATCAATGTAGATCAGGAAAAGAGTTGGGCCCAGGATGGACCCCTGAGGGACTCCAGCATTTATACTGTGAGCTTCTGATGTTTGCCCATCAACTACTACTCTTATGAACCTATCAGAGAGAAATGATTTAATAATTGAGAAGACATTTCCAGCTATACCATAGCTGGAGATCTTGTGAAGTAAACCTTTATGCCATACCCTATCAAAGGCCTTTGATACGTCAAGAGCAATTGCCCTAGAAAGGTTGCATCTGTCGAGAGATTCGCTAATACTATGAGATATAACTGTAAGCACATCTACTGTAGATCTAGCAGAACGGAAACCATATTGTGTGTCACTAAGAAGGTTATAAATGTATAATCATCAACTTCAACTGTATAATCATCAACTTCTCTACACATAAACTCTTTCCACGACTAACCCTTTTTCTATACAACCCGTTTCTTTAACTTACTAAAGAAGATAACCGATAAAGTTGTTTTTAAATGTTGAGACTTCGTTTCTACGTTTTGGCGACGCCCGGCGTGATGGCGAAAATGCCAACGTTCGTCGACACTTGTACTAAAGATTTAAAGAAATTATTTAACAGAATAAGACAGACAGAAATCGGTGCTTGTTAAGCTAGAGTCGACAGATCGATTTTTAAAGATGTGGCTTTAATAAAAAAAAAAAACAACAGTACTTACTTACTTGTCATGTCGAAAATAGTAATATATCCAAAAAATTGCGAAAATTCATCGAGTAGAACAACTGTTATTGTGTGTTTAGTAAAAAAAAAAAAGAAAAAAAAGAAAAGAAAAGTTCATCGCTGTGGTCTTAAAAAACGTCTGCCATTAAAGTGTCGAAAAGGGGGATAAGTACGTCCCCCGTATTCGCAATATTCAAGATGTTTACATCTAGGGAAAATGCAGTTTTCCGTAAAAATTACTTTTAACTATGATAATTTTCTACTCAATGAATTTTCGTAATTCTGTTTTATATTACTATTTTTGACATGACAAGTAAGTACTGTTGTTTTTGCTTAAACGACATATTTAAAAAAAAAAAACATCCGTCGACTCTATCTTAACAAGCACTCAGAAATCAAATACACGTGTACGGAAGAGAGACAGACAGACAGAGACAGACAGACAAATTTAAAAGGAATGAATTTGAAGGAGAGATAGAATTTACATATACTGAGAGGCCGACATTTGATAATCTACGCCCATTGTCTCCTACCCCCCCCCCCTCGGACTGGCCGGGACGGTCATGCCTTGCGTCCGTTTTCGTCGTGTCGACAGGCTAAGTGATGCGCATTCTTTACTTCCGCTTTTAGATTCCTTCTCCTTTTAGGACACTCTCCCTTCACTTCTAAAGGAATTTTTTATTCTTTGGCCCCTCAAAATTAATAGAGATTAGATCATTCCTGTAATGACCTGGTCCAATTTTTTTTTTTTTTTTTTTTTTTTTTGCGGTGTAATGCTGGTTCTGTGTAGTTCTAAGAGGTCCACCCTCGCAGGCATTGTCTTCTCTCTTTGAGAAGGGGTTAGTTTATGTTGCGAGTTTGTCTCTGATGTATCGTTATTTTCATGGAAAGTGTTCGACTGAGCTTCAATCTATGGTCCCCCCCTCGCAAAACTTTCACAAGAAACACTCGTCTAGCTGTAAACACTATCAATAATTTCCCCCACTCTTTATCTGTGCCTAAACCTAAACGTAGATTCCATGAACAAAGCTTTTTTCTTAGAACTGCACGCCTGTGGAATTGTCTTCCGTTTTCCTGCTTTCCGGCTGACTACAAGTCTAACGTAAATAAGTTCTTGATGAGCCGTTCCATATAAGTTATCAAATTTAACAAATTTTCATTACTAATGATTACTATATTGTCTAATTTCTACTGTACACTCTTTAACCCTTATCCTTGAGTGGCCTCTTGGCCTTGATAATGAGTTGATACCTATGAAAAAAAAAAGAAAAAGTCCAATGTGAACAAGTTCTAATTGAATCGTCCCCCTAAGTAATCCAAGTTTCAAAATTCCCACTGTTTACTATGCTATAATCACAATGACTAATGTATACCTATTAACCCTTATCCTCGAGTGGCCTCTGGGCCTTGATAAGTGGTGACACCCATGTAAAAAAAAAATCGCTTGAGGCGCCCTTACCGGGGAATGTCGACGGGACTACTTAAGCACATTTGTAGGTCAGAGTGCCACTCCTTGGGGACGCTGATTTCTCCATCCTGCTTCCCGACCTCGGTCTCACAGTTCTTGCAGTGGGAGCGAACTAAATACCTTCTTCGCTTCTATATTCGCCATCTAAAACTTGCCATGAAATTAACTGCACCAAAGTGTACCAATGTCGTCTATGGCACCCTATATTTAGAAGATTCTGGTCAATATTATTATTTCATTTCTGATTGCTGTAGGGTGCTAACCTCACATTAAAAATGATCTCTGTGTGAAAAGATAGCCTCTCGCAATGGGCAAATAAATGTATTCGGCTTTTTTATTTTCTTAGGTACGCCAACTGGATTTTTGACAATCGGAAAATACGTGCACAAGATGTGCAACTTGTTGCCAAACATCTTACGAAAAGTAGTTTGGGGCGAATAATGGCGACTCAGTTACTTGTAAACAAATGGGAACAAATTCTTCAGATGTAAGTAAAAATTGTTTTCATTTTTGGTTGTCTTCTTCGCGATAATTCTTTGAAAGTTGACCAAAGTGATAATAATAATAATAATAATAATAATAATAATAATAATAATAATAATAATAATAATAATAATAATAAATGATAATATTTAGTGATAATAATAAGTGATAATAAGTGATGATAATAATTGATAATAAGTGATAAAAATAAGTTATGAAAATAAATAATAATAAGTGATAATAATAAAGAATACGTTATAACAATAAATAATAAGTTATAATAATAAGTGATAATAAGTAATAAAAAGTGATAATAAAAAATAATACGTTATAATAAAAATAATAATAAGTAATAATAAGTGATAATAATAAATAATACGTTATAATAATAAATAATAATAAGTAATAATAAATGATAATAAGTGATAATAAGTAATAATAAGTAATAAAAAGTGATAATACAAAATAATACGTTATAATAATAAATAATAATGATAAATAATAAGTGATAATAAGTGATAATAATAAACAATACGTTATAATAGTAAATAATAATAATAATAAGTAATAATAAAAAGTGATAATAATAAACAATAGGTACCTCCAACGCGCGCCACAGTTTTAACCCCCCCCCCCTGTATGTAACACGATGTAACTGTAATTAGTTTATTATTATCATCCTAACTTTTTTTCTATTTAAAAGAAGCTTCAAATAAACTGCTAATTTTTTTTTTTAATTTTTTACAGCTTGCAAAAATAATGAAAATGTGAGACAAAAATCGTATTTACATTAAAAAATAGCTATATTTATATATATATATATATATATATATATATATATATATATATATATATATATATATATATATAAAAAATCCCATTATTTTTTTTACTTACCTAAAAATTGTAAATAAAATTCGACATAAAATCATTAATATTATGTTTAAAAAAATAAAATTAACAATTTTTCTTGATTTTTTTTTCTCGGTAGCATAATTATTTGAAGTACAACAAAAAAAACGAATTCTAAAAAATAATTATTTTTAAAAAACTTTAAATGATATTAAATTCAAATATTACGCGATATGAAGTTTAAACCGATTTTTTATATAACAGGTTTCCAATATTAAAAACATATATTCATATTCATATAATATATGATTCTTGAGATAATAAAAACTGCAAAAGAAAAATCGGCCAAAAAAAATTCGTTTCGATTTGATTATTTAAATTGACAGATGTTGAAATCAAAATTTGCGCTTTTTTTTCAAAAATATACGAAAGCCTGTAAGGACAAACATTTGTAGATACATGTATCAACAGAACAGGTTAAAATTAATTTTATCGTCTGTCTAGTTCGTTATTAAAAATGTATTTGCTTTACAAAAGGTAAGTCTTATATTATTTTTTATACATTTTTATTGTTCATATTTTTTTATTGTATATTTTATTTATTCAGAAATTTCTGATAAATTTATCGTTTAATGTATAAATTTTGAATTCTTTGCGAGCTTGTTTCTTATATCTTCAAATAATTAACACGGACTAGTTGTTTTTCATAATATATGAGAAATTACTTTTTTGTGAACTTATGCACTCATTTTACCGTTCTAAAATAATAACGATAGTAAAATAACGTTATTTGGAAATAAATTTTATAGTGCTAATGCTCTTCCATAGAAATTACAATAAACACACGAACTGATGACGTCGTGTTTTTTGTTTAGTTTGATGACGTAGTACACAACATTTTGGAGGTACCTAATAAACAATACGTTATAATAATAAATAATAATAAGTGATAATAATAAGTGATAATAATTAGTAACAAAAATAAGTGATAATAATAAGGTATACTAATAAGTACAAATATGTGATAATAATAAGTGATATTAATAATTATTAACGTGATAATAATAAGTGATAATACCTAAATAATCTTATGCTTTGTTTCAAATTGATAAATAAAATAAAAAAGGTTTGTTTTGTCTTCTTTACCTTTTTTATTGTGGTCCGAAAGTTAATTACTCGTATTAATATACGGTAGATTGAAACCCTAACCAAAAACGATGGTGCAGAAGTCTTGTTCTCTAACTAAAAAAAAAAAAATGGTGGTCCGAAAGTTTTATTACTGTAACCAAAAACGGTGATCCGAAACCCTTGTTACCTCTGACCAAAAACAGTGGTCCGAATGTTTTATTACCCCCACTCACCCAATAGTGCTAAAAGTTTGTTTTACCGAAACAGTAACAACAAACAATCACCAAAGCACAACTTTGTAAAATATCTTACAAGTCATGGCGCCGCATAATAATTGTGCTATGAAAATGACAGTAAATGAATAAAGTAAATCCATTAAATGTTATTTTATATTATTGTGTAAACATTCGTGCATACGAACGGCAGACGTTGCAGATAAAAATACTGGACTAAAGAAAAAGGTTAAGGAGACGCAGAGAATTGGAAATAGCTCTGGTTGGAATCCAGATACTCACATACACACAAAAAAGTGCCTCTTTGAACGGAGGGTCATGCTGGGACTAATCTATGTGAAAAAATAATGTTGAAAAATTATGTATATATATAAACCCCTTTGAGTGGACACTGTCTAGCTTCCAGAAAATATAAACCGAAAGCACATACAGCGCCTAGAATTCCCAAATGGTCACCGATCTGCCAGATCTGGTACTAACAAGACTGAACGTTGCTTAACTTCGGTAATCTGACGGGAACCGGTGTGTCAACGTGATTATGCCGTATATATATATATATATATATATATATACATATATATATATATATATATATATATATATATATATATTACATTGGTGCAAAAATAATGTCGTTTTTGACGTTCAACTTCATGTCAAAAAACGACATTATTTTTGCACCAACCTAATATATGCGCGCATGTGTGTGTGTGTGTGTGCGCGCGCGCGCACGTGTCTGTGTTTCTTACTTTTGTCAATCATTAAGTGTGTCTATAGCTGTCTTTGATATAACAGATGTGTGTATACCGAGTGTAGAAATATTTATTGTCCTACTTGTATATAAAATGTTCATTGTGTGTGCGGTCGCTTCTTCACAAATGCACGTGGTTAACAAACGTGACACATAAACTTTTAAAGGCAGTTTTTCTTACAGCCAAACGATAACAATATGTCTGCTTATATCAGACCAGAGAATCACAAACCTTGTTATTTGTCCAAACACCCAAAAAAGAACACCATAGCAACGAGCTTTATTTTATATGGGTTTTATTCGTCTTATGGATTCCATTGTCGGGGTTTGGCACGCTGAGTCTCTTTCTACATGTTCACTCTTTACCCTGTCCGTTTCCATGATGTCATACACACGTCTGTTCATAAATGCGTTTCTCGCCAACTCAAGAGTTTGATCTCTGCTAACTATTACGTCAGCAAAGCAGACTAAATAACGTGCCGTTCACGTAAGCAAAAATCTTCCTTAAATTCTTAAATCGAATTTATTTAATTTCTGCTTAAGTTAGGCTGTAAATACACATTGTTCAAAATCTAATGGTTTTATTTTTCTAATAATAATAATAATCGACCAGGTTACTCGGCGTTGTCCGGTCAATATTTGACACTATTCAGTGTTCTTATTTGGCTTTATATTTCTTGAAGTGAATAAATCGAATCCATGACATATGTTTTATATTGCAGTATTACTTATTCCTCTATTGTTGCCACCTATTAGCAGGAGTAACGTAACTTTCTGGGCCACATTGTAAACCATATGTTTTCATTGTTTATTTTCAATGTACATCTGCCATAGTTTCATCAGAAATATTATTTGTCTTTTTAGGTTTTCTCTGGACGTATTCCTTATCTCGGATATCATAAAACATCTCACAAGATATATAAATAACCCGTACAACTTGGATCAGGTATGATTGCAAGCAATAAACATATTTTACCTATCTATACGCGCGCACACATACACACACATACATACACATACATACACACACACATACATACACACATGCATGCACACATACATACACACGCATATACAAACATACATACAAATACATATACACATATATACACACGCATACATACGCACACATACATACACATACATGCACACATACATACACACATACATACACACATACACACCTATACGTACACACATACATTCATAGACATACATAGACAGACTACAAACATACCTACATACATACATTTATATGAACACATATACACATGTACACAGATACTTCTTCTTCTTGCTCGTCCGTCGAAGTCGACGATGACCAAGGTATCAATCAGTTCGGCGTCAGGGGTTTGTGGGTCCTGAGATGGCTGATGAGGCCAATCCATGCTCGGCAGACTCTTCCACACTCTGGACACGTGAAGGCGGTATCGGCAGGCTGTGAACCGGCAGCTCTCTCCTTCCTCCTCTTGCGCTTCTGCTGGTCGTGTGTCATGCGTTGATTCTCTGCTCTGTCGGCTCCTAGGCTGATGACGCAACGCCAGGCCGAACGTTTAGCAGCGCGACTCTCCCAAGACTGGGGGCTGATGTCAAAGTCTTTTAGGGACGTTCTCAGACAGTCTTTATATCGTTTCTTTTGGCCCCCTGCATTCCGTTTTCCCTGGCTGAGTTCCCCATAGAAAAGTTGTTTGGGGATTCGGCTGTCGTGCATGTGATAGACATGGCCTGCCCACCGGAGCTGGGTTTTGCGGATTATGGTGGTGATGGTATGGAGCCCCGCGCGCTTCAAGACTTCTGTGTCAGGAATTCTGTCTTGCCAGCGGATGTTGAGAAGATTACGGAGGCATCTGAGGTGGAAGCCATTCAACTGTTTTTCATGTCTTTTATATGGCGTCCAAGTTTCACATGCGTAGAGTAGGGTTGTCAGTGTAATGCCTCTCCTCTTCCACACATTGTCTCTAAGTCTTCCAAATGCACTGCTCGCTGTGGAGATCCTATGGTTAACCTCAATGTCAATGTTGGCGGTGCGGGAGAGGGTGCTGCCAAGGTAGGTGAATTGCTCCACAGCATAGATCTTCTGCCCTTTGACAGTGATGCCGGGTTCATGGTATGCATCTCCTGGGGCGGGTTGGTACATAACTTCTGTCTTCTTTGTACTGATGGTGAGACCAAAGTTGTCACAACTGGTGGAAAATCCGTCCATTTGACGTTGCATCTCTATCTCATTTGGGGCATTAAGGGCACAGTCATCGGCAAAGAGAAGGTCTCTGATGATGGTTTCCCTCACTTTCGTGACTGCCTGCATTCGCCTGATGTTAAACAATTCCCCGTCACATCTGTACTTGATTGCAATGCCAGAGTGACTGTCTTTGAAAGCGTCCTGGAGCATGGCAGAGAAAACCATGCTGAAGAGCGTCGGGGCTAAGACACAGCCTTGCTTAACCCCGTTGGTCACAGGGAAGGGCTCTGAGGGGTCGCCGTCATCCAGGACACGAGCGGTCATGCCCTCATGGAACTGCCTGACAATGGCGATGAACCTGTCTGGACAACCAAATTTTTTCATGATCCGCCAGAGGCCATTTCGGCAAACAGTGTCGAAGGCCTTGGTCAGGTCGACGAACGTGGTGTAGAGGCCCCGATGCTGCTCGACACACTTCTCCTGCAGTTGGTGTGCAGCAAAGATCATATCAGTCGTCCTGCGGCCCGCTCGAAAGCCACACTGGCTCTCGGGAAGACGACCATCTTCAAGGTGCACCAGCAGGCGGTTGAGAAGGACGCGGGCCAGGATTTTCCCGGCGATGGAAAGAAGGGATATCCCGCGGTGGTTGTCACATGACTGACGATTTCCCTTGCGTTTGTAAATGTGAACGATAGTAGCATCACGAAAATCTTGGGGTAATTCTTCACTCTCCCACATGGATTGGAAGAGTTCTGTCAGTCTTAAAAGCAGTGTAGGTCCACCAGCTTCGTATACTTCTGCTGGAATTGAGTCGGGGCCGGGGGCCTTCCCAGAGGAAAGTTGCTTGATGGCTTTGCTTACTTCCTCTGATGAGGGTGGGATGTCGAGCTCCTCGTTGATAGGCTCCTGGCGTAGTCGGTCGATGGCTTCATCGTTGATGGAAGATGGTCGGTTTAGCACACTGTTAAAGTGCTCCGCCCATCTATCAAGGATCTGCTTTTTGTCATTCAAGACAGTTGTTCCATCGGAGCTAAGCAGGGGGGAGGAGCTAGAGGACTGGGGACCGTAGACAGCCCTCAGCGCATCGTAAAACTTCCTCATATACTGGCTATCAGCATGCTCCTGGATCTCACATGCTTTGGCGCTGAGCCAGATACACATACATACACACATACATACACACATACATATATACACAGACGTACAAACACACCTACATACACTTACATACACAGATATATACATGTACACAGATACATATACATACACACATACATACATATACACAGACATACGTACACATGAATACACACAAATACATACACACATACATACACATATACGTACATGCACACATACATACATATAAGCATACATAAATACTTACATATACGCACATGCATACACAAATACATGCACACACATACGTATACACATACATGCACACACACATACGTATACACATACATGCATACATACATACACCCATACATCTGGTAATAGCAAGACTGAACGTTGCATACACACCTATACGTACACACATACATTCATACACATACATACACAGACGTACAAACATACCTACATACATACACTTATATACACACATATACACATATACACAGATACACATACATATACGCATACATATATACACACATACATACACACATACATACAGAGATATACAAACATACCTACATACACTTACATACACACATATATACATGTACATAAATACACATACATACACACATGCATATACACATACATTCGTACACATGAATACACACATGCATACATATACACATACATACGTACACATGAATACACACAAATACATACACACATACATACACATATGCATACATGCACACATACATACATACATACATACATATAAGCATACATAAATACATACATATACGCACATGCATACACAAATACATGTGCACACACACACATACGTATACACATACATGCACACACATATACATAGATACAGTGGTTGGACAAAATAATGTAAAATAATTGGAAGCAGTGGTTTTTAGATGACAGCCCTTCTATGAAATCCAGTCATTATTCAGCAATTTTGGGGGGGTTACCACTTATCAAGGCCCGGAGGCCACTCAAGGATAAGGGTTATTGCGTGTACAGTAATCAATGAGATAGTATTGTAGTAGTCATTAGTATTGGAGATTTGACAGAGTGTCTTACTTAAGGGGGCGGTTTGTTAGGAATTTGTTTATGTTGGATTTGAAGACATCCAAGTTGTAGTCAGGTGGGAAACAGGTGAACGGAAGAGAGTTCCACAATCGTGCAATTCTGAGAAAAAAGCTCTGCTCATGGAATCTACGTTTGGATTTAGGCACAGATAAAGAGTGGGGAAATTATTGACAGTAGTTTCAGCCAGACGGGTGTTTCTCCTGAAAGATTGGCGAGGGGGACGAGAGATTGGAGCTCAGACGAGCACTTGCCATGGAAATAACGATAAAACAAAGACAGGCTCGCAACGTCTCTTCTGTGGGAGAGAGGCTGCAGGGAAGAGAAAAGGGCATCCCCCACCAAACCTCGAAGTCTATTTTGTACTCTGTCAAGGCAGGATAGTCTGTTTTTAGCAGCTCCTGCCCAGATATGGCAGCAGTATTCCATCCTTGGACGTATTTTTTTATCAATTAGTTTTGCTTGCTTTTCGTAGCGGTGATGAGTTGACTTAGTTTTATCAACACAAACAGGAACAATTTGCCGCTGGAATCTCAATGAGTTGGCGCCAAGGCTGTTTCAAATTACAAGAATTTTCGTACAAAAATCAAAATAACGAAGACAAAGGTTCTTGTCGATAATTCCCCCTATATTAAAAACCGAAAATAAAGAAAAATTATCTATGATGGACATACCCGTAGCAGAAACGAAAACATCATACTCCAAAAGTCATATAAATTGATCAAGTAGTTTTATTATATAAAGAAAATCATTTTTAAGCGATTAATGGGAATTCGTAGACATTATAACTGTTGCGGAGACGCCCACTAATTAGCATACGTGGGTGAACAAGATATTGATAAAGGTATCAAGTCAGCAAGACTGGAGAGCTGTGTTCGAACGCCGGATAGGCAAGACGCATGTGCCGGTTGCTCCATGAAAGACTTTAACACGCCCTCTGCCGGACAATCTTCCAACTGCAGTACAACTGCACCTTTGTAAATATGTATTTTCTTTTCGTCTTCATATATTTGTTTTACCTTTACTTTCTGCGTTCGTGTAGTTATTGATACAGACACAACAATAACATAAATGTAGTAAGTAAGGTTTATTGTTGAGTTACCTTCCTTGTTTTTATAAGAATTTTTCTCTCAAAATGGCAGCCGAGACAATCATTCCTTGGATGCTCATAAAATTTGGTTTACTTATCTATTACTAGATGTATATACCCGGCGTTGCCCGGCCGAAACTTACCGCCGGGCGGAGGGTTTAGTCACATACTATTTAAGATATACCGAATATCCTAACTTACGAAAATTGACCACATGATTGAGGGAAGCAAAAAACACATCCGTTCTTGTCTATGAAAATCAAACGCGAAGTAATTCTTATGGCTTAAAGGGGGAAATAACTCTCATAGCTTAAATAAATAAAGTTTCTTCCAGTTTAAAAAGCAACTCTTGTTAGCTATTAATAATTTAGAATAAATTAAATAAAATTATAAATAGATTAAATAAATCAACTTTGAATAATATTTCTAAATATAACAAAGCGATTTTATAATAACAACCAATAACATCAAGCTAATTACTAAAATAGATTTTATTTAATGTAATATGCAAATGAGGTTACTCATTGTATGTAGATTTCTTTTGATTGCATGATATATATATATATATATATATATATATGAGCCACAATCACGTTGACACACCGGTTCTCGCTGAAGTTAAGCTACGTTGAGCCTGGCCAGTACCAGATGGGTGACCATTTGAGAAGTACAGGCGCTGTATGTACCGCGCCGAGTCGTTGAAATTTCCAGGTTGGTAGCTGGGGGCGCATTAATTCACTGGAACAGATGCACCCCCAGTCCTCGTAAAAAATGTATTTAGGAGAAGGAAATTCTGATGTAGAAACCTGTGGTTTACTGTATACTTTGTCCCGTGCCAGTCGTCTGCACCGACAAAGGTTAGCAGTAATACCAAAAAGTGTGTATGGTTCTACACAAAGCCTTCACCATTATAAACAAATCATCTGAGTGGATTTTCGAGCAACTTAGTTGTTGTGGCGGAAGCTCATACGTCGAAATCGACGGGAGAATCCATCATATGTGTGTGTGTGTGTGTGTGTGTGTGTGTGTGTGTGTGTGTGTGTGTGTGTGTGTCAAAACTATATATATATATATATTTCAAAGGCGTACCAATGGTTTCATTGCATCGAATCAACCATTAAAATCTGAATGGAGTCAATACAATTCATCAGCGACAGCGTTTCAAAGTCGCTGATAAATTGTATTGATTCCATTCAGCCATTAATGGTCGATTCAATGCAATGAAACCACTGATACGTCTTTGAAATATGTATATATAGTTTTGAAATAAATATTTGTATTTTCAGCTCTCACATCCGCGATCAAGCACTTTATTTGTTTGTTTGTTTTTTGTTTTTGTTTTTTCACCGCCTCCTGACACACGAGATATATATATATATATATATATATATATATATATATATATATATATATATATATATACATATATATATATATATATATATATATATATATATATATATATATATATATATATATATATATATATATATATATATATATATATATATATATGAAATAAAATGGAGGTGGAAGGACCTGGATACTCAACGTTTCGCCCGATCTATGCGGGCTTCTTCAAGAGGGATGGTCATTGACCATCCCTCTTGAAGAAGCCCGCATAGATCGGGCGAAACGTTGAGTATCCAGGTCCTTCCACCTCCATTTTATTTCATATCGTCGGATTTAATCCAGCTCAACAATCATATATATATATATATATATATATATATATATATATATATATATATATATATATATATATATATATATATATATAAGCAAACAGTTAATAAAATATGTTAAAAAAACACTTTGGAATGAGTTAAAAACATATTTAATCTGAAAAGGAAACACTAGATAAATGGATAGTCCATAATCCGCGGAGTTTCGAAGAAATACTTTCCTTCTCATCAGAGGGTAGGAATTAGCAAAATGCGGGATCTGATTTTGCATGCAGAAGTATTTGATGAAACAACAAGTAAGTCAAAGATCTTACTTGAAAACAAAATAAGTTAAGCAGAGGGAATATGGTAAAGAAAAAGGTGATTACACATGAATGGATAGTCTGGTGGAAGATAAAAAAATCCAGTGACGGTAAAATCCAGATTAAAATTCAAGAAAGTTAAAAGAATTCAATCCAACTCGTGGTCATTTTTGTGACAAGTTCGGATATTTAGTACTTTGGAATAATTGCGCCAAATCCGGAGGTAATTGAGCCAACTAAAAAAAAAAAAGGGCTCTTTATATGCGTGGTCGCCAAAAGAGCTCTTTTAGCTAGCTGGTGCAATTACCCCGGACTTGGCGTAATTACCCCAAAGTACGGTATATCTTAAATAGTATGTGGCTAAACCATCCGCCTGGCGATATGTTTCGACCGGGCAACGCCGGAAATATACAGCTAGTTTAAAAATAATGCTCCTGGATGAACGTATATGGTTTTTGGAATATGATATTTTCACTTTTTTTTAATATGGGGGGAAGCTTTTAGTGCAAGAACTAAAACAAAAATCAATAAAAATAAATATCAATACAAAATATAAAATACAAAATAAACTATAATCAGTATCACTATCTCTATTAGTATATGAAAGGAACTGTGTGTGTGTCTTTGTGTATAAGTTCGTTCCCTATGGACTCGAAAACGGCTGGGCCGATTTTTATGAAATTTTACACGAAGGTACTTTCTCTGCCTGGCAGTGTTCTTAGAAAGTTTTTGTATCAGAATGTCTTCGATAAGTACCGATAATCGATAATCGAAATAATCCGATGAAAGAAGGAACAGGAGAGTTTTACACAGTCTAACATCACAAATGATTTGAAAAGTTTTATTACCACACGAACCAAATGGTTAGATATATAAGATCAATAGTAGGTTCTTTGATATGACAGGGGGCGTGTTAGAAACGAATGTTTCTGTTTAGAGCACAATTGAACCATGATACTTGACTTTTGCATTTTGAACTTTAATTCAAGCCATTAAAATAATAATTTTATGAAATCAAATGTACTGTAAACTAAGTCGGTACGGGGAGGCATGTAAAGCTTCCTTCCGGTGCATCGACTAGAGTGTGAAACATTCGTTGATTAACATTCAATCCCGGGTAATGTCGAGTATCCCTGCTAGTATAGTATATGAACACGTGACGTAATGGTTAATGGAAAAAGAATTAAACAATGTATGACACTATCGCTTTCCTGGGAGGGTTACTTGGTTGAAGAACGTCTTGGGAACGCAACCAGCTCCCCGGGGAATAAAAGATATCCAACGATATCTAACGATAGGCACATGTTGGAAACATCAACAAAAACGGGTCGATATATCATCGGTTATAACTGTCTGTCATGGGTCGCTTCTTGTGTGTTCATTGCGTCGTTACAGGCAGCTTGCTGTCGTCACATTAATGAGAGGAACCGCAGGCTGAAATCGAACACTTGTACAAAAATAGCGAACAAATGCATTTTTATAAAAATATATAATTTATTTAACAGTTAACAAGTAGGAAGCATATTTAGTCGACCCATTGCGTGCACACCAAACTGCTATATCCTTCGCGTATGGGGTGCAAGCTTCAACTGTTTAAAAACAATGAAATTATATTTCTCTCTTTCTTCATTGAAAGCGAGAGAAGGGGGTGAAAGAGAGAAATAGAGAAAAAGAGAAGGACGAGAGCGGGACATAAAAAGAGAGAAGATATATTCATACAGGTTAAACATTGTTTTGTTTTCGAATGCCTCATTGATGAGTTCTCCTGGTTTGACCTTCCAAATTCTAAGGTCTTATATCGTTTTGCCTTGGTTCAGTATTATAAACAAACTGTCATTCTTGGCTCGAGTCATCGCAGAACATTTTCAAAATCACAAACACCTGTTTTACACGATTGCACCGCACAAGTGCAGATCAAGTTAGGCACAAGGTTTATTAATGTAGAAGTCCCCAGCTCCCTCAAAAGAGGCTACATCATTGTGCAACAAATGAATGTATTTTAATTAACACCGACAAAGCTTTGCTGTATTTCTTATATATATTTTTTGCAATCATATGTTCTCATTAACGAAATTGTGTTTTATTCATTTTGATAGGTAACCCATTTGTTCCGGAACAAACCGCCAGTTGGATCGAAGAATGCTATCCAAAACGCTATAGAGATTGTAAAGTAAGATTTATGGACAATACATTTAATTACTTATTTTATGTTTTTCTTTTTTTGTTTGTTTAAAAAAAATGCAATTGAATACCTATTCACGTGCATCGTAAAGAACGTTATACTGTGACATCATCATTGCCTTCCTCTATTTGCACTAACCTAACTTCCATGTAATACCAGTTATCAAGTGAATCGGTTACGGATTTTTATCTTGAACCCCCGAAAATCAATGGAGATTAGACCATTCCTGTAATGATCCTGTATCTGTTGATTTTGCGGTGGAAGTTTAGTTCTGTGCAGTCCTAGAAGGACCACCCTCCCAGACGTTGCCTTCTTCTCTTTTGAGAAAGGGATTAGTTTATTGCTGATCACCTGGGGCGCCCTTGCCGGAGAATGCCGACAGAGCTGCCCGGGCACTTTTTTGCAGGTCAGTGCCCCTCGAGTGGCGGGGTGGAGGGGCGCTTACTTCTTAATCTTACTTTCCGCCCCTGGTGTCTAAGTTCTTGCATTGGGAGAACTAAACAACCCAATACATGTGAGGTTGACCTGAACTAAAGCTATACGAATGTTTCCAGTCGGCAGAATAAAGAATCCGTGCTTATAAAAAGGGAAAGAAAGAGAAGAACGACATGTCTCATCAGGAGATCGATATTTACCTTTCTCCCACCGCGAGAGGATGTGAAACAAAGTTGGGAGATGGAAAAACGGGTCAGTGCTCCAACAGAAAGAGCACTTGAGTAGACCCGCTGTCATTCCCCGATGAGAGCGCCTCAGACAACCAGCGATAAACTTGCTCCTCCCAAAAGCCGACAAGCAAAGCCTGGAAGGGTGGACCTCCTACAGCTTTACAGAACATTTTGAATCAGTCCGACAGCAAACAGGTCACCGAAATGACCCAGTTATTGTCAGACTGACTGTCAAGGTGGAAACCTTAACTTTATCAGGAGATAGAATAACATCTACGCACTCTTAAGCTTTGATTCTCCTCCTCTCGAGATGTGTGTATGAACAACTAAATTCATGACTGCTACAATTTCGGACGCACTACATAACTAATAAAGTACTAAGTAAAATTCAGTTCTAAGTGATATTCTCTTGAAGATTGAAGGTTCAATCCTCAGTGCGGGCGATACAAGAATGCAATTGCGAATTGCTTAAGACTTCTACTCAGTCATGGCTGATGGAACGAGAACATGCTACTCCAATGGGTTAAATAAAGTGTTCCCTTTGAAATTCTGTATGGATTCTCGAGTTCAACAGATAGATTCCCGATTTCGACAAGATACGCCTGAAAAGGTCAGAGGTTACATCGAAAGAAACGGTGTAAGATTAACATGCAAAATGAGAACAGTAGTCCGAAAAAATCTAAATAATCCAAATCATCACTTTTCATCTCTAAAATTCAGAAACAGTTTAGATATTGACTAAACAAATGAACTAGAGAAAAAAAGGAAAGAATTTCAAGTAGAACCGTCCTGATACGCGAATGGTGAAACATCGCAACACCTTTCTGGCAACTCTTGCAGCTATTCTGGCTTCGATTGCATTGGCTTGCCTTTCCATCGGATTTTGTCTGCTATACTGAGAGGGGGAGGCCTTGGTAAATAGGCAAACCTAGGTCTCCCTAACACTCGCCCAGGCCTGCATCCTGTAGAGGTAACTCCAGTTTCATCTGTATAGCCACAGCAGATGTTGCAGTGCATTAAATGCAGAAAGCCAATTTCTCGTGAGAAAGAAGGTTGCCATTATCAGAAGAAAATGCACAGTTAGCAAATCAGTGCAGTTCCTGGAAGCACATTAACAATTTAAATTCTGGAAAGCTGGAAGAATGAATTCTGTTACTGTAACAGAGCGCAGACAAAGTCGGCTTGAAAGTCAACACCAAAGTGTACCTGGATGTGTTGAAGAGTGTGGTGATCCCCTGGTGCAATCAGGTGGCTGCTGGTAGACCCTGGGTCTGGCAGCAGGACTCGGCGTCAGCTCACAAGTCCAAAGAGATCCAGGTATGGCTTCAGAAAGAATGCTACGACTTTGTGCCCTTCTGTCACTAGCTCCCCCTCCTCCCCCCCCTTGACCTGAACCTGCTGGACTACTTAATTTGATCATACGTCGAGAATATCACCAATATGACCTCCTACAACAACAAAGCCAACCTGATCCCGCCATCTTCCGAGTATTTGCTGAGTTCCCAATGGCCCTTTTGGAAAAGGAATGCTCCCACTTCCGGACCTGTATCGATTTTGATTGAGGCTGAAGGCGGCTACATTACATAGATGTCAGTTTTACTACATAATCAGGTTACCTGAATTGATTTAAAATAAATCCGTAGTTTTGTTTTGTTTCAGTTATCATTCCACCCTGTATCAGTGGCCTGGCATGGCCACAGGGGAGACAACCGAAGCAACAAAACTGAAGCTAGCCTGCCAGGACGCTATATATACAAATGTAGACAAATTTGGGCATATTTTATTGGTTTGAAAATATACGTTCTTTTTTACCAATTGTCATAAAATTTTAACCATATGATAATATTATAATCTTCAAAAAGCCTGCAAATTTTCATGTAGTTTCGTCGCACAGAACCAAAGATGTAAGCATTTCAATATTCAGTTTGGTTACCAGTATATATATATATATATATATATATATATATATATATATATATATATATATATATATATATATACCATCTTTTTTGGCAATATTATGAGTTCCAAATCTCAGTAACTATTGATTAGAATTTAAAAAATGAAGGCTTGTTCGAAAGCTAATGACCTGAATTGTGTAGTGAGCTATTTGACATTTGCCCTTAAGGTTGCACATTAAGGGGATCATCCATCATCCAGAGTCTATTTTTGGCACTTTTTTTACAGTCATATAATGCTTCAATCATAGACATTTGTTTTCCTAGTTTTGCATATGAATTACAAAATATCTGATATTTCCCCAAAACCTTTGGTCTTGATGGAGGGGGTCTAAAACTTGCTTCTATGGTTTCAAATGATCTGGAATAACATCAAGGAGGAGACTTGATTCCAAATATTTCCCATATGTTATATCTCCCCTCTTTGATTTTCATACATAAAGTAAATCTCACATTGTATAAGGATTATTTGATACTGGAAATATTCATAATCGTACCGTTTCCAAAAGAGGGAGATATAACATATGAGGAATATTAAAAGTTTTAATTTTTCTGGTGAGTCAGCGCAGAAAAAAATTAAAATTAATATAGTAATAATCTTATTCTTCCTGTGCTACGAAACAGGTGCTGTAAAAAAATGGATATTTTGATACGTTGAATGAAATAAATGCTAAGATGAATAATGCCTAGGAATTTGGAATTTATATATATACTAGCATTTCAGCCCAGCGTTGCCCGAGTGTTTGTATGTGTATGTTGAGCAAAAAAAAAAAAAAAGCGGTCAATTTTTTTTAACTTTGACCCCTCTTATGACCCCTTAACATTTATTGTTATGGGCTCAAATCAAGTTATTAAGTTAGATCCATGTCCAAGGAACCTATATCTAAAGTTACAAGTGTTTAGACCCAAAATGGGCGGAGAAGTTTGGTAGAGTTCTCAAAGGTCAAATCGTTGAACTTTGACCCCCTTAACAGCCGAATTTCTGGCCGAAAATGGATTACAAAGATTTTCCCAACTCTCAGTATACTGTATATCAAATTTCGAGTCTGTAGACTGAAAATTGACAGAGATATTGTGTAGCGAAATGTACACAGACACAGACACAGACACACACACACACACTTTCATATATATATATATATGCACCAGCGTTGCCAGATAAAACACAAATTGCTGGATGGACGATTTAGTCACATACTATCTAAGATGCACAAAATGTCCTAATTTGTTAAGATTTTCTTGAAAATTGACCCTATTTTGGATTTTAGGAAGATTAAAACATTTTCATCTATGAAATTCAAACAGGGAAATAAAATTATCATATTTTTAAATGAGATAACTCATAAGTTAAATGAAAACTTACTTCCGTTTCTAAACACGGCTGCTGTTGGTTATACTAATAATCAAAAATAAATTAAATGAAAATTAAAATAAATTAAATAAATAAATTAACTATGTATAATATTTCTAAATAGAATGCTTAAAACAATTCTATTACTAATTTTCATTAAAACTTTAGAATTAATTATTAAAACAGATTTTCTTTAATGTAATATGCAAATGAGATAACCCCTTACTGCTGATTCTTTTTGAATAAATAGAATAGTATGCATAGAAATCACGCAGGAATGAAAGAATATAAAAGTCTGTTTTCAGTATTAAGATTTTTTTGTGAAACAGTGTCCCTTTTGTATATATCAGGTTGACAAGAAAGTTCTTGCGGTTTTTAACTTTTAAATTCAGATGAACTTATTTTGGCTTAAGCAAAATTTTATCGATCGAAACAAGCATCAATAGAATGAACACCCTTTTGCCAACGCAAAACAAGTAACGTAAAAATCTTGCGTTCTGGTAGCGATGAAGTCGCTGAAAGCGTTTTTGGTATGGCTCATGTTTTTTTAAGCATTTCTCATGCAGAAAGTTATTGAGATGCTTGAAAAAGTGGTAGTCGGTAGGTGAGGGATCTGGAGAGTATGGTGGATGAGGCAGAGTTTTGTAGGCCAATTCGTTTAACTTCTGCAGGGTCAGTTTAACAAGGTGTGGTCGGGCATTGTCGTGGAGGAGAATTAGGACTTTTCTGCTGCCTAATGCTGGGTGTTGCTGTTGAAGTTTCTGATGCATTTCATCCATTTGTTGACAGCACGTAATGGTTTCCCCGTATTAAAAAAAAAAAACTATAATGAATGAGACTGGTCGAAGACCACAAAAAAATCAGCATGACCTTCTTTTGGTGCAACTTTGGCTTCAGGAAGTGTTGTGGAACTTCAGGTTGAGCGTTGTCAGTTGTTGTAAAGAGCCCACTTTTCATCGCAAGTCACAACCTGATTGAGAAACGGGTCGTTCTTGTTGCATAAAAAAAGAAAAAATTGCACTTCAAAATGGCGTTTCTTTTGGTTGTCGTTCAATTCGTGAGGCACCCATATAGCAAGTTTTTTTTTTGTCTTTCCAATATCTCTCAAGTGGTTGGAAATCGTCGTATATGTTATGTCTAATTCAGAAACAAGTTCTGGAATAGTTGTACGTGGATTGGTTTCGACTAAGGCTCTTAATTGATCTTTGTCAACATCCGATGGCCGACCACAACGCTCATCATTTTCAAGACTCTCGTCACTGCCACGAAATTTCTTGAACCACCATTGTGGTGTGCGTTCAGTAGTGCTTCCTGGGACAAACGCTTCACTGATATTGCAAGCTGTTTCAGCAGCTTTTCGGTCTAGCTTTAATTCAAACAAGAAAATTGTGCGAATTTGCTTTTTTCCCCCTTGTGTTCAGTGGTCTGAAAAGAAGACCTAATTGTTTTAAAACGATTGTAATTTAAATGATTAGATAAAGCGAAAAACGCTCTTTAAAATGATATATAAAGTAAAGATATTATAATGAAAAGTCATTTGAAAATACATCAAAATTTTTACATCAAAATTTTAAATTCCGCAGGAAATTTCTTGTCAACCTAATATTAAACAAATTGTGAACAAACAAGCAAACGGACAGGAATACAACTTTTTTATTATCATATATATATATATATATATATATATATATATATATATATATATATATATATATATATATATATATATATATATATATATATATATATATAAAATAAAAATTACAATTCCTGGACTATCATAAAAAAGTTAAGTCTTATACTCCAGGCTCTACCTTCTGCACAACCGAAGCTATAACTATAATTACTTCCCCTCAAAGTAGCAATATAATAAATTCTAAAAACGAACTGTTCTCTTTCTGTAAACATAAGTTCAAATGTAATTATGGTAATTTTGAAATTACATAGCTATTACTTTAACCTTTCAGATACATATAACTTTTCTTAAACATTATCGTTTTTTTCTACATACTTTCTTTATACTTTATAACTTAATAATCCTTTATTTTAATTCTTTATTTCTTCTTTGCTTGGCCGTTTGTTTTTATCTGCAATTTCCGTTTTTGTCTTTAAATATTCCTATCTATCAAATATATCAATCTACATACACATTCATATCCTGTATGTATATTTACTTATATTTTACTATATGCATTTACTTATATACTTACTTGCTTTATCCGGAATTTGCAGATACCGGCCATCCTCTCCCCTTAATTTTTTTTATTTTATATTTTATTTTTTATTTATTTATTTATTAATTTATTCATTTATTTATTTTTTCCATTTAGTGTCTTTTAATAACTCGTGCTGACATTTTCTTAAGTAATAACCTGTACATTTCAGTTGACCTCTTTTTTGCCCTATATTTTTCGCGCCTTTTAACGTCATCTTGTCTGGGTCATTTTGACATTTGCTTTTCTATTTTATATTTAATTCTATCACCATTTAATCTTTTTTTCGCTGATTTTTTTTTCTTCACTGATTTTTCTTAATTAAACTTTGTGTCGGCAGCTGTGTCAAACGCATATCTTATTTTTCTTTTATTAATATTATTGGAATTTTTCCCTTTTCCTTATACATATTTGTGAATTATTCCACGGATTTCGGCCTTTTGGGTTATTTTGGACCATCTTCCAATTACGTGATTTCCTTGGATTTTACTTGTGCGAATGGAAATGTAATTAACTTTCTTGGTTTTACATTTTTTGGATTTTACCGTCATTGGATACTTTACCTTTCACCAGACTATTCATTCACGTGAAATCACCTTTTTCTTCACCATATTCCCTCTGCTTAACTTGTGTTATCAAGTAAGATCTTTGACTTACTTGCAGTTTCATCAAATACTTTTGTATGCAAAATCCGATCCCGCATTTTGCTAATTCCTACCTTCTGATGAGAAGGAAAGTATTTCTTCGAAATTCCACGGATTAAGGACTATCCACTTATTAAGTGTTTCCTTTTCAGATTAAATATGTTTTTAACTCTTTTTCAAAGTTTTTTTAGCATGTTTTATTAACTATTTGCTGTTATATATATATATATATATATATATATATATATATATATATATATATATATATATATATATATATACTAGCAGTTCAGCCCAGCTTTGGTCCGGCCTTATGTACTGCTCATAACTTTATGTGCATATATATATATATATATTCAAATGTTTGACTCATGCTCAAATAACCTAAATATAAAATTTCAAATGTTTAGACGCAAAATTGGCGGAGGAGTTTGGTAGAGCCTGTAAAGGTCAACTCTTTCAACTTTGACCTCTTAGCAGCCACATGTTCGCCCAAAAACTAATTCAAAAGCTTGCTGCATGCCTGAATACCCTTTATGTAAAATTCCAAATCTTTAGCCACAAAATTGGCTGAAAAGTTTGATAGAGATCGCATAGATCAAATTTTATTTAAACTTTGGCCCAAATTTGGACCCCTTAACATTTATTGTTTTGGGTTCGAATCAAATTAAAAAGTATAATCTATGTCCAAGTAACCTACATCTAAAACTTCAAGTGCTTAGGCCCGAAATTGGCGGAGGAGTTTGGGAGAGTTTTCAAAGGTCAAATCGTTGAATATTGACCCATTGACAGCCAAATTTCTGGCCGAAAACCGTTTAAAAAGATTTTCCCAAACCTCTGTACCCTTTATGTCAAATCTTGAGTCTGTAAACTGAAAATTGAAATAAGGAAAATGTACACACACACAGACAATTTCACTTATATATATATATATAAATATATATATATATATATATATATATATAATCTTTTTATTGATTTTGAATTACTTTCTTTTTGTATTCTAATCCACGCAGTCTACTTTCGTTTCAGAGCGAATGTGCAATGGGTTCAGACAAACGAGAAGATTATTACAACATGGTTGCATCAATTTGACAAAACGAATTCTCACTAAAAATGGCCGACCGACAACAATGACAAGACTGCCAGATCATCTATTATCCTGAAATTATGGAAATTTTTACAAAAGAAAAAAAAAGAAGAAACAGAAAAGAAAGCATACAAAAAAAATTTAAAGGATATAATTATTAAAATTTTCATCTTTTAAGACATACATATATTTATATATACGATCTCTCCGTATATCATGTATGTATATAATTTTATATATATATATATATATATATATATATATATATATATATATATATATAAGCATGTATGTATATAAGTATGTATGTATATAAGTATGTGTGTGTGTGCGCGCATGTGTAAGAGACTACGAGCCAAATATTGATCAACACAGTTCCAGAATCGATCGTTTCGAAAATCTCAGCCAGTTCAAAGCATCCCCTTTTTTGCAGACACCAATGATTCGAACCAGATCAAACGCATTCAATGACGAATCGATTTTTTTCTCCATCTCATTCTTTCAAGAAAATCTTATGCATCTTCAGGGATATTTTTCACCCAAAGATATATGGTTTACTATATTTGTTGACTGCGCAGTATTTTTTTTTTATTTTTTTTTTTTTTACGTCAGTCACTGAGACGATGCAACCCACGTTGTATTGTGTAGGGCGACCAGCATGCTTTGCGTCACTCTTTCCATCGGCATCTGATCGACCTCGGATCGATACCAGATCACCCGTGGCTTTTTTTTATTTTTTTATTTTTTTATTCTTTATTTAATTATTTTTTTTTTTTTTGCACTCTTCCATTGATATCCACATGGAACTAAGCCTTTTCAATTCTTACAAAATAAATTTGATTTAACCAATTGCGTCTTCGTCCTTATCTCCTCATTATTCACAAAAACTTATTTTCATTGATGCAGCTTTTGTGTTTATTAAACCCGATTTCAGGAGTTTGGTAACTTTCTTTTTTTAAATGAGAAAATACTGACTAAAATAACCCATCGAATAATTTATTTTATCAAGGATAAGAGCGACTCGATGATAAGGCTTAATAACTTGTATTAGAACAAAGCACAAATTAAAAAAAAACAAGGCCGATAGCCATTAATCGCATGCTCTTGTATAATGAATGAATGCGTGAATGTATCATTGACATGAAATTCTTAAAGATAAACTAAAATGACCGAAAAATGGGCTGAAATGACTTAAATAAATAAAAAGTAAATGACTTAGAATGACTTTAATGAACTTAAGGATCAATTGAATGACCTTAACAATGACTTGAATGCTTAAAAAATAACTGGAATCCTTCAAACACAACTTGAATGATCTGGAGAATGGCTTGAATGGCTTTGAGACTGACTGGTTGTAAAGTGGGTGATCATTTTACATTAAATTAATACAGAAAAGTGATCCCCCACTTTATATCACAAAGTTACAAACATAAGTACAGCATGTAGTAAGAACAGATACTACACTTTCATCTTGACCAAAAGGCCAAGAAAAGGGTATTTATTTGCTCCCTCACCGAGCAAATTAGGCATAAGGCCAATTTTTAATGTGAGGAGTGAAAGGGAATGGGGACCAACTCCCCGGGGAGTAGGGGAACTGGATAGTGACAATTGGTATGAAGGGTTGCCCCTACATTGACCAATGTATTATATGTGGTGTTGCCCCCACATATGGTCTTTGCTTGCAGTATCTGCCAGAACAGATACTACACTTTGATCTTCATATTTAATTTATTCCGTTTAAAGAAAAAATTACAATTAAAAAAATTTCAATATAAAATTAAAAAAGTAAAATCTCCAAAAGACAAAACAAATTTAGGCACAAGGCCCTATAAGATCTGAGGAGGGGAGTGTTGCAGGGTCTTTGTAACTAAAGTAAAATTAAAAAGCTAAGAATAACATCTATTAACAACAGACCTTTGATCTTAACCAAAAAGGCCAAGCACAAAAGTGTTGCAGACCGACGGACCGACAGATCGACCGACGACCGACGGACCGACTTATAGAGTCGCTTGCACGCGACTAAAAAGAAAGGTGATCAAACTATGTGTAGGTGGAAGTAGCGCAAAGTTTAGTAAATAAACCGGTTTCCACGAAAAATGGTGGGAAGAGAGGATTTGAAGGTTAGGATGAAGTCAAATAGGTTGAAATAGAATAAAACAAAGAGACGTGATGCATAAGATTATGGATAGTCAAGATTAGAAAACAAAGGTTTTAGTCAGTTTTCTATGGAAGTTGCGCAGGCCATATCGCCAATAAGGCTCTAATAACATAAAGAAAACTTTGATAATCGCCAAGAGCGAAATGCTACCCTAAAATCTGTGTTCGCTGTGTCTACTCATTTATCCTTAATAAGATAGTTAACTAATTAGTTAAAGAGAACGTCAATCTTTTTTTTTTTCCTGTACACATTCATAATACTTTAATAACTGAAGGAAAGGGAGAGTAGGAATTGGACCTTGGTTTTACTTTTGCCATCCTCATAACTTTAGCTTTCTTTATTTGGTCTTTTAGTCCTCACATTCCATGGGCGATGTTTCTCGCAAAAATGGGAAGAATTGCTGATTTCTAGGTCAGAATCTATCCACCTAACACTAATTGTTGGCTATTTTTGACCTCGAACTAGTATTTCTTCAACTTCTTACATCAAGTGGCTTCGTGCCTTGTCTGGAGCGATTTCCAATAAAACAAAGCCAAAAACTAATTTTGATAATCATCAAGCGCAAGATCCCCCCTCCCTCAAGACCTCTATTCACTTTGTTCACACATCTATCCTTAATAAGCTAATTAAATAATTAGTTAAAGAGAATATCAGTCTCTCATGTGTGAAATTTTCTCCCCTAAAAAGAAACATTAAAGACGTTCAGTTGTTTTTCTGATGGCCATCAAACAAAATCGCCCTTGGCCATGTCCTTTAATAGAAACAAAAACGGCATAAGAAAATGTATTTCTTGATACTATCATTTTACGTTAATTCATTTGTGGGTTAGTATAATCACGTTAACACACCGGTTCCCGGTGGATCACCGAAGTTAAGCAACGTTGAACCTGGTCAGTACTAAATGGGTGATCATTTGGGACTTCCAAGTGCTGTATGTGCTCTCCGCTTATCTCGGCATTGTTTCCAGTCGTCCTGGATTTTTCCTTGCCACCAGACTCAAGCAGTGCCGATTCAGGAGATGTGTGATTGGGGATTGCACAATACTTGCATCACAATTACACATGCAGAGGGTATCCCTTGTCTTTCGAGACTGAACGGAGGCATCGATTTCGCATATGAGAATAATGTATTTATTTTCTGCTTTATTTGTCTAGTTTGTGGTTTTTATAGTTTGTCATAGACCAACTATTAATAATTGAAATATTTTTGTCCCCTACGTCTTTTTAACTGTCTTTTACTTTCTGACACATGCAGTAATGGCAACATAATACAAGGTGAATTCTAGCAACACCGCGACTGCTCCAGGGAGTGGCTTAATTTTTTTTTACCAATGCATTGTTAATATGGATGAAATAGAACATCCAATATTATAATTCTTCAACAGTATTGATTTCAAAGAACTCTCAAAATGTTATTCATATTCTCATTGGAATCGATCATAAAACTAACTAATCACTGCAAAAAAAAAAAAAAGTTCCAGGGATAACTAATCAGGAAAAGAGAGCCCTGATCGAAGTTTCTCACATACAAAAATATCCAATCATAATCGATTGCAGAGAGACTCATATCCTATTTACTTGCCTATCTGCGAGGGGGGGGCAGAGTTAGATACATGGTCGGTTTTTAATGGGGGAAAAATCAAGCTTCTAAATAAGGGCACTCTGGATTGGGACAAAAATAAATGTTACCTCAGTCTAGAAGGATTTTTTCCTTCACTGACTAAGATGAGAAAAGATTAAGGGTAGTATCAGAACAGATACTACACTTTGTTCTTAGCCAAAAAATGTCAAGAAACAAGCAATAATTATATATTTAAAACATATATTAACACAAGATATTTATTTTTATTAGGAACTAGCAGAGGTACTCGGCGATGCCCAGGAATGAAAGTAGATCTTATATATTCAAAAAACGGCTGCAAAATATATAGTATAATACAATGGAAAAATTCATGCATAAAAAGTAATATGGTTAAGCTTAAACATGGAAAAGTAAAGGACTAGTTGTTAAAACTGGAAAAGAAAAGGCTAAGATATTCTAGTAAAAAAATATAATAAATTTATAACTCAAAATATTGCAGCATTAAGAATTGATTATATAATGTTATAAATTGAATTTTTAAAAGATTCTTAATGCTGCAATATTTTAAGTTATAAATTTATTCAATATTTTACTAGAATATCTTGTCCTTTTCTTTTCCAATTTTAACAACTAGTCCTTTATTTTTCCATGTTTAAGCTTAACCATATTACTTTTCATGCTCGCATTTTGTTATTGTAATCCATGATTTTTCCGGCTTCCAAAAAATTCACTTGTTCTTGGTTTAATTTCAGTCTTATTTTTTTGCCCCCATAAACACATATGTAATAATAATATACGGCACTCGTCTGGTTTTAATAAAATCACCCAATTATCTCCCTTTCATGCTTTCATTAGTGAATTAGTAGCAACAGTAGTCGCTGAAGCGATGTGATTGCTATGGAAACCAGTCATAAAAAGTGTCGCTCATCTCCTTACATATTTTTACGATTTTGAACACCAGAAAACTCATCATAATTTTTGCTTTACTGTACGAAAATCGAAATTTTTTTTTTTCACAATATAGCTGAGAAGTTGATCTATAAACTGCAATAATTGTTTGAAATTTGGTCAAAAAATGAGTGAGCGGTGAAGCTTTAAAGCAGTTTTAAATGACTAAAACTGCCACTTAACCATATCATTCAAACACTACATAAGAATAATTGGAGTATTAAGAATTATCTTAACACTCCATTTATTCTTATAGTAACTTTTATCATTTTGTGTCCAATTATACAGTCTCGTACTCTCTCTCTCTCTCTCTCTCTCTCTCTCTCTCTCTCTCTCTCTCTCTCATGACGTTACTTTCCCTTTCCTGTATTCTAACTTCTGTTCTCACGATATTTTAGTTGTATAGTTTTTTTATTTTCCAAAATGTAAAAAAAAACATAATAGAAAAAACAAAAATTTAGACACAAGGCCACTCAAAAATTGGAGAGGGGGAAGGGTTTAGGGTTAGGGTTAGGGTTAGGGTTGGGAGAGGGGGAAGGGGGTCTTTGGTCATGCTTGTCACTGCATCTTTTGTTGATCTATGCTAGTCCTAGCTAGGTTTATCATTCACCACAATACCGCAAACACACCAGGATTCATCCTTTTTAATAATAAGAAATTCGTTTCTCATCGTTGAGCACTTTCAGTTGAATTAAAAGTCGGTCAATTTAGCTCTTATGCGTAGATCATCGTATAACGATTTGATCACTGTCTGCCTGACGTAATGAACATTTAAATTAAAATGTTTAAAATTCAACGCTATTTCACACGGTTAATAGTAGCCGAATGGATACGGCCTCCGCTAATCGAGCCAGAGATGTCTTGTGTCGCGGGGTTCGAATCGTTTGACTGGTAGTAATCGTGACACCCTGCACTGAAGAATCCCGAAAGGATGAAACACTAGTGTCTGTAGGTATTAATTTATTATAGTAAAAAAAAAAAAATAATAATAATTATATATATATATATATATATATATATATATATATATATATATATATATATATATATATAATAAAAGTACAATTAAAATTGTGTAAAAAAAGTCGTTGATTTATTTATTTCATTGGTTTGGGGGGAGGGAGGGGATCCAAAAATAAATGAAAAATGTTAGTAGGGCCCTCCTAATCCTCTCTAGATGGTAGACCGTTCACTGTTTTCTGGCTTGATGGGGACCAAAAACAAACAGGTTGATCTCTAAATGGGGCTGGAATCGAGACGGGATCAAAGAAAAATTGGGTAGGAGAGATGGAGGCGGTTAGGAAGTTGCTCCAAGATGAGATTACTTATTGGGGGGACGAAAAAGAAACGTCAGGGTGTGGGCATCTTGGAGGATTCCTATCCGGAATGGAGGGGGCCATTCACTCAGCTAGTTAAGAACCTAATTTTTTTAAATTTTTTTTTTTTTACATGGTGGTCACCACTTATCAAGGCCCGGAAGCCACTCCAGGATAAGGGTTATTGCATGTACACTAATCCATGAGACAGCATCGTAGTAATCGTTAGTATTGGAGATTTGATAAAGTGTCATTACTAAAGGTGGGGGTTCATCAGGAATTTGTTTATGTTGGACTTGAAGACATCCAAGTTGTAGTCAGGTGGGAAACAGGCAAACGGAAGACAGTTCCACAGGCATGCACTTCTAAGAAAGAAGCTTTGTTCATGGAATCTACATTTTGATTTAGGCACAGATAAAGAGTGGGGAAAATTATTGACAGTGGTTTCAGCTAGACAGGTTGACTCGTTGACATACACCCAGTACCGTCTAGGTCCGCCGCATTTCAAGAATGTGTGTTCTAGTATTTTCTCGGCTGGGGTCCTGCAACAGTGACACCCGGGCAAACTCACTAGTCAGGCACTGTGTAGTATGGCACTGAGGGGTAATACGTTTTGGGTCAATCGTCAGGTCAAAGAAAACACGGAGGTGTTGAGATGACTTGAACCTGGTGCTCAGCTCCACCGAGAGCAAATCTCCTCCTTCGACAACCTTAAACGCTCGACAAGTGGGTCAGTGGCTCCCCTCCCTAGTTCTTTATAAAGTTTCTTTCTGGTAAGCTGTGAAAGGTAACTGGACCCTGTGAAGTTCCTTAGTGCTGCTCTGCACTCTCTCAATAACTGTGTGTCACTCCACGGCCTTTGACATGCCTCTTCTGTCAAGGTTCGACTCAGGAAGGCGAGCCTTTCGGCATCTCGATCAGTTCCAAGCCAAATCGAGCAGTTCCAAGCCTCCCTCACACAGACGTTGAACACAGACCTTTATGTAAACTCAATGTTTCCCCTTGTCCCAAAGAAGCGAGGACAGCCTGCTTTGCAGGGATTTTAGATAGCTCGCAGGTAGTGGAAATACAGCCAGTTAGTAAAGGATGAGCGGAAAGACACAGGTGGATAGTTTCTTTCAAACCCATGAGTGGACGACAGCTTCGACCTTTGACTTTACTTCCAACCAATTCTTTTTGAGCTGGAGACCCGGTCCAAACCATACACTGAGGATCTTAACCAGGCCAGCCGTCCCACAGAAAGGGTGTTGGTGCCCCTCTAGGCCTCCAACCACGGACCAATCGAGTTGCTGCAGTTGATTTTGACCCCCATGATCTTTTCGTATTGTGTGAGCGCCTCTGTCCCCACCTCAATGTCTCGAAAGCACGACACAAAGATGGTGATGTCATCAGCAAATGCGGAGATCCTGGCGCTTGTTGTCGACCTTTCAATTTTTTGTCTATATCATTTTCTGTTCCATATTCTAACCGAAAATATGTTAGCCCATATTATTCCCTTTCTTTTTATCTTTCTTTTCTCTCTCTTTCTTTTTCTCTCTCTCTCTCTCTCTCTCTCTCTCTCACTCTCTCTCTGATTGCCTCCCGCCATCCTCCCAAAGATAGAGAGAAGAAAAACAGAATGGTGTAGAAGAAAAAATAAAGAAGAAGAAGAAGAAGAAGAAGAAGAAGAAGAAGAAGAAAAAAAAAAAAAAAAGAATGTTATTTTAATTTGATTTCTTGTCTCTAATATTTCCCGTTCCATATTCTAACCGAAAATATGTTAGCCCGTATTCTCTCTCTCTCTCTCTCTCTCTCTCTCTCTCTCTCTCTCTCTCTCTCTCTCTCTCTCTCTCTCTCTCTCTGGCTGTCCTCCCACTCTTCCAAAGATAGGGAGAAGAAAGACAGGATGGAGTAGAAAGAAGAAGAAGAAGAAGAAGAAGAAGAAGAAGAAGGTTTTTTAACCCGATGATCTGGTAATTGTCTTTAATCATTTTGTGTGTGTGTGTGTGTGTGTGTGTGTGTGTGTGTGTGTGTGTGTGTGTGTGTGTGTGTGTGTGTGTGTGTGTGCGTGCGTGCGCGCGCGTGCGTGCGTGCGTGCGTGCGTGCGTGCGTGCGTGCGTGCGTGTGTGTGTGTGTGTGTGTGTGTGTGTGTGTGTGTGTGTGTGTGCTACTGAACAAGACGGAATTAATCATAGTCTGACGACCTTTGAAAGATAATGAGGTATTCGTTGGTGACTTGAACACTCCACAAAAAAAATTTAACAAATCATTAAAACAGAAAGAATTCTACAATTATGATTTCCGATGTTTCAGTGGTTGAATTATGAGGTCTTTTAAAAAATCGATAACATTTCTATTTTTCAAGGAGTGGCACTTATCTTTAAAAAAGAAAAAAAAAACTACTTCACTGATTATTATATAATCCAACATTTAAATTACTTGTAACATAAATTAGCACAAGTTTTCTCAAAAAAAAAATAAAGCCAGAAGTTAATTTTTAGCATTTAACATTTTAATGATTTTGTTTTGTAAATGGGTTTTCAATGCAATTAAAATGTTAAATTTTTGAAGGCCTCATTTATTTTTTGTTGTAGACCCGTGCTATGGGTCACAAATGAAAGAAACCACAAGTAGTGTAAAGTGTATAAAATATAATATGTATTTATCATAAAGAATACAGGAGCCACTAAAGTGGTATGAGAGGAACGTGTTTGTAACATGCTTTTAAACATGGTATGAATGCCCCCCCCCTTTTAGTCTCTGAACCCAGTGTTATTCATAAAACTGGTTAATTCCACTTAGTACCCAAATAGGTGTGATTTGTACCCCACAACACTTATTTATTTAATTTTTTTTTTTTTTACTTGGGAGTCACCACTTATCAAGGCCCGAAGCCACTCAAGGATAAGTGTCAGAATGCAAGGCCCGAAGCCACTCAAGGATAAGTGTCAGAATGTAAGGCGGTGATGTAGTAATCACTAATGAGGTAAATTTGGTAAAATTTGATTATTTATGGGGACGGCTCAATAGGAACTTGTTTACACTGGATTTGAAGGCTACCATGTTGTATTCAACCGGGAAGCAGACCCGCAGAACAGTGTTCCAAAGGCGGACAGTCTGGGAGAGAAGCTTTGTTCATGAAATCTGTGTTTAGATTTAGGGACGGATGGAGGGTGAGGAAAATCATCTATAGTGCTTGTAGCTAGTCGAGTGTTTTTTGTGAAAGTTTGGCAAGGGGGGGGCATATATTGGAGTTCAGTCGAGCACTTGTTATGAAAATAGCGATAGAGCAGAGACAGGTATGTATTATGTTTCTATATTTTAAGATAAGGATTAATAATTCGTATTATTTGGATTATTCAGACTACTGTTCTCATCTTGAGTGTTATTTGCATATAAAGTTTCAGTCAATAAAAACTCTAGCCTTCTTCAGATGTATCTTGTCAACATAGGGAATCTTTCTGTTAAACTCGGGAATCTTTCTGTCAAACTTGGGAATCTTTCTGTCAAACTTGGGAATCTTTCTGCCAAACTTGAGAATCTGCAGTGAATTTCAAATAGAACTTTTTTTTTAATCCGCATGCTCCCGTTCGATCAGCCAGGACCAAGTAGAAGTCTAAAGTAATTCATAATTGTATTCTCCACAGTGAAGATTGAACCTTTAACCTCTAGTTTTCTGTCACTTACAACTGAATTTTACCTAGTACAGGAGAATCCCGCGATACAACTTTAAAAATTAGTAACAAAAATTCAGTACAGCATATAATACACATGTATATAATCAAATAACATTATAAATAACACTGTAAGGCAAGGCAAATACCGTAACCAGGGGTTGGAAAAACATTGTGTTCGATATCGTAACCTTAAAAATCGTATTCTGGGGCCACCATATCCCGGGGTTTTACTGTACTTTACTTGTCATGCCATGGATCCTTGCATCCGAAAGATTGTCCAAATAAAACTCAACATGAACATGAAAACAGTTGTCTGAATAATCCGAATAATCCAAAAATCAATCAGTTTGTCCGTTCAAAGATCGAATTCAAATTTATCCTTGAGTGTCATGATTATTTTTTAATCTTTGTCCTGAAATATTTTCATATGAAACATTATTTTTGTCAAAAACAGTTAAACACGTTTATATATATACATATATATATATATATATAAATATTTTTCCTATTATTATCATACACATGAAATAAATGATGAAAAGAATCTGTTTACTTCTTTTTCTCTCATCTTTTACGACCATCTTTGCAACTAAACATCACTACCCATTGAGTCAACTACTCAGAACGTGTCAACGAGTGACTCAGCTTTTTTTTTTTTTTTTTCTTTTGATGATGGAAAGACTACAGGTTATCTGGTCAGGTCAAAAAAATTCTTCCATCGAACGTTACAAACATGACTTGGTGCTTTTGGATAATTCATCACTGGCCAGAGGGAGATAACTCCATTTTACTAAGACTTTTCATACGAGAATTTGAGACGCTAGAACCAACACAAAACATTTAACATTGCAAAAACATTAATAACAAAAATGAAGCTTATATTTGGGCTTGACAATGAATGCCCTGGAAAAGTAATTTGTGATTGATTACAAAAATTATTTGTTTTTCAACTACTTTATTTAATGTAACAAAGTTTTAACGTTATAAAAACATTAATAACAAAAAAAAGAAGGAAATTGCAGAGGAATTGTCATTTTTATTAAACAAAACAAACTACTTTATTTAATGTAAGTTTTATAGCATTAATAAATAAAAATGTAAAATGCGACAATATTGTAACAATGTTTTCTATTTTAGATAAAACTAGCCTGGGTGCCCGGCGTTGCCCGGGTGTTTAAAGGTGTGTGTCGAACAAAAAAAAAAAAGTGCTAGTAGGTAGGCAGGCTAAAACCTGTACACTGAAGGAGGAAAAGAATGGGAAAAGAAAAACGTGACGTCTTTGCTGTTGCGTCCATCGCCAAACCAGAAGTGACAAAGGTTTAAATTAAGATTAATCAATCGAGACGAGGGGATGACTTTCGAAAATATTGGCGAAAAAAGCGACCCCTCCCTGTGGAAAATTGCCTAGTTGAGGGTGAAGGAATTAATGTTTTTAACCAATTTATTGATATTTGTCGTCCGTCGAGCTGCAAAACGATATCGATCTCGTGAAAATCCGTCGCCTCTGTCGAAAGTTTTACGCAGACATACATACATACATACATACATACATACATTTAAACAGACAGGTGAGATTTATATCATAGATAATATTGTTCCTTGATACAATTCACTATTCTAGGGAATATTTTTCCAGTTGCTTTTCTCCGTCACAAGAACTCCATCAAGTGCAAATGGAGCAAATCTTCTGTTGTACCCAACAATCTCATCACGTCTTTTTGCATGCGACCACAAACCTACATAAAAAACAATTTTAATTACTTTTAAACGTACTTAAATCTTTAAAATAATGAAACATGACATTTGTTGTTAATTATTTGTAAACAAATTTTAAAACAAAACTAACCTTCGATTATTTGGGGATGAACCGTGTCATCATCAGGATTGACAAAGTTTTCCTTGTGGACGACTGTAGGATGCTGATAAATACCATCCTCAAAGGTTTCCGATCCATCTTAAGCTGCTCATCAATCTGAAATTATTCTTATTCCCGGCAAAATCCATGAACAAATTATTGGGAATTATGTTTCCCGGTCCTTCCTTTCAACTGCTATAATTTTGCATCTGTTGCTCCCTTTCTCCACTGCCCCAAACACCGTCTTTAATTCTTCCTCGATTATATTTCCTCTTGAAAAAAAATACTTGTCTATTTCCATTACTTTGGTGGTACCATCCTTACATAGCCCCCCGGGAGGCTCCATGTTTTAACATGCTTCTAGGCTTGACCTTTACTCCTGATCTGAAATGGAACATGTACATCAAATCTGTTGTCAAGGTCGCTGGAAAAATGGTAGGATCCTTCTACCACTCCAGTAAATATCTCACTGCTGATGCAATTCTCTATCTATATAAAAGCCAAGTACGTCCAAGGATGGAGTACTGTTGTCACATCTGGGCAGGGGCTGGTAGAAGCAGCTTATCCTTCCTTGAAAGAGTTCAAAATAGACTTTGTAACTTAGTGGTGGATGCCATTTTCTCTTCCCTGCAACCTCTTTCCCACAGAAGAGACATTGTGAGCCTATCTTTGTTTTATTCTTATTTCCATGGCAAGTGATCGTCTGAGCTCCAATCTCTGGTCTCCCCTTGCCAATCTTTCATGAAAAACACCCGTCTAGCTGAAACCACTGTCAATAATTTTTCCCACTCTTTATCTGTGCCTAAATCAAAACGTAGATTCCATGAACAAAGCTTCTTTCTTAAAACTGCACACCCGTGGAACTCTCTTCCATTTGCCTGCTTCCCAGCTGGCTACAACTTGGTTGTCTTCGAATTCAACGTAAACAAATTCTTGATGAACCGTCCCCTTAAGTAATCCAATTTACCAAATTTCCATTACTAACAATTACTACAATATTATCCCATTGATTACTGTACACTTTATAACCCTTATCCTCGAGTGGCCTCTGAGCCTTGATAAGTGGTGACTCCTATGTAAAAAAAAAAAACCAGGTTTTTATCAGAAGTCTCTCTGATGAAGTTCATTCAGTCGACGATTTCTTCCTGAATTCTGCATTAATTCAGGTGAACACTTCATAAAAATGATAGTAGTTTCTTATGTGTAGATTACTTATAAGCATTGCAAATTGTTTGTATCCTCAATGGCAACCATCTTTTCATCAAATACCTAAGTATTTCACATTCCATGTGATCGAATTGGCTTATTAAACCCAGTAGTGGAGCTTCAAAGTGGACTTCATTTTCCATTAGTTTTGTTAAAATCTACGTAAAATTCCAGTTAAAATCCTGAAATCCTTGTGATGTGAACACGGTCTACTATGAACAATTCTCAAATTTGCTATTTTCTTTTGCTAAATAAATCCGGAATATGATTAATGGAATAGCTGAAAGTGCTTGAATATTAAATTCAAATGAAATAGCTGAAAGAGTGGTCAAAATAAATTCTAATACCCTACAGTTATTTTTCACAGAAATATGCGAAATTGTTTCAACCATGAAAATCCTTTCAAACCCGAAAGTAACACGTCTATGTTAAATTAACCTCCAGAATTCAAAAACTGGACCACACCAAGCACCCAAGGACCTACGCTCGCTCACCCTACATCCAACCCTCGTATGTTTGAGTTGAGCAGAAAGGCAAAAAGAAACATTCAAAGAATTCTTTTTTATTATTAATTATGTTATAAACTTTGTTTCATTAAAAAAAAAGTTGTCGCGCTTGTTTGATAAATATTAAATTTCAATCTGCAATTAGGATCGCATTTTTAAATACGCTTAAATATGATATTTTGATTAATGCAGATTTCGTATTCAGTATCATATTATTTTTGTTCCAATATATAGTAATGATTTAAAAAGTTTAAAAAGAAAAAAAATTATGCAAACGAACTTGACTGTTTTTCAGAATAACAAAACAAAACATTAATCAGAAGTGACTTTTCCACAGCATTCATCGTTAATTGAAAATATCAGCTGACATGACATTCTAAAAGAGACAGAACTTGATGGACGCTATATATATATATTAGTGATGGGACGATTCAAATATTTTTCCCAATTCCGATACAATTGCCGATTCCGATTCTTCATAAATCTCTAATTATTTAACTATAAAATTGTTATTTCCCCCGATTTTCGTAAAAACACATGTTAAATAAACAGATATTTTCCTAAACATCAAAATATACTTGTGGAGGATGATCTATCGATTTTAGCTTTATTGGTAATTTAATACCAATAAACATTTATTATTTTATCATCATTACTAGCAATGGAAGATTTTGCTTTAAAAAAAAATAAAATAAAAAAGACGATTAAAAGAATCGTTTTGGCATCGGAAAATAGGCATCAATTTTTCATATTCCGATACACCCAAATCTTCCAATTTTTCTGATTCACGATCCCGATTCCGATTAATCGTCCCAACACACACACACACACACATATATATATATATATATATATATATATATATATATATATATATATATATATAGCGGGGGAAGGCTACCAGCTTTGCCTGAGCCATAAAATACACTTAAAGATGATATCCTATTGAACGAATTTATACTATACTACTTCAACAAAGGAGGAGATAAGGCTTAGAGTGATGGTCCTATAACCACAGAACAGATACTATATTAGCTCTCCTCCTGCCCCTAAAAACGGGATGAAGTAATGCCTGTAGGAGTGATATCATACTGAACGAATATATACTACACTACCTCACCAAAGGAGGAGATCAGATCAGAAGTGAAGGTTTCATAACTCAGGGAGTAGGTAATACCTGGGAGGATAGTTCATGACAAACAGACATATATTACACTACCTCCTCCCAAAAGGATCCCATGTGTGACATTTGGAAGATCACCCTATAGCTGAAAGTGAGAAAACGGCCACATTTACAATATAAGCATTATATATATATATATATATATATATATATATATATATATATATATTGGGGGGGGAAGCTTTGCCCGAGCGTAAAATACACTTAATTATGATATTTTAATTTGTCCAGATTTCATATATATTGTTATTATAGAATAGAGTCGTGATTTCATAAGTAAAAAATAGTATTTAGGTGCCATCAGCTAGAGGCGAAATCAAAACTGTAGCATTCAAAGCTGGTGACGTTACCACTGTACCAACGTGACATGCAATTACTTAGGACTTCTACCCAGTCATGGCTGACAGAATGAGAGCATGCTACCTCAGTCGATTAAATAAAGGGTTCCATTTGAAATTCCATGTAAATTCCTGAGTTTGACAGAAAGTTTGTGGGTTTACCAAGATACACCTGAAGAAGGTCGGAGGTTACATCGACCGAAACATTGTGAAAATAACACTTAAGATGAGAACAGTAATCTGAAGAATCCAAATAATACAGGGTGACCAAAAAAACGGGCCCCAACTCTAATTAGGCCCCATTTCTATCTGAATGAAATAAAACTTTGGTCATAACTAGTTTACTATATTCAAAACATCGCATCAAAACACTAGGGTCTTTGGCCTTTTTTTCTCCGTTCTACAGCATATGTTCTAGATGGCCTCGATTTAGCTTTTGTTTTTGTTTTTTGTTTTTTTTGAGTCACCCTATACAAATTAATTTCTTTTTTAAACTGTTTACTTCAATTGTTTATTTAATACAATGATTGGTTACTTCCCTTGGCTAGATTACCTCCCTTGGTTAGGTTACCTCCTTACTACCTCTAAATCAGTGGTTCTCAGCCTTTCAAATATGGCAACTCATTTTAGAATAAGCAATCAGAAAGCGACCCCAATCTTTAAAATATCTTATATATTCATTCACTTTTCTTCTACAACAAACTGCCATCTATTGTGATTATTGAATTATCGATTATTTATTCATGAACTAACTATACATTCAATAAATTCCCGATTAATTTCAAATTTATTCATAATAAAATTCTAAAGCTACTAGAAAAATTAAATTAATTGCAAATCAATAAAAAATTATTCAGAAACAAATTTTCACCGTTATGTTGTTTGAGAACTAGCCTGAATGAGACGGTTGGTATTGCAGTTTTTGTTGTTTTTTTGTTTGTTTTTTAAGCTAGTAATTCCATCCTGGGCTCTGCTGTCAAAATGACACACTTCAAGTCGTCTTCCACATTTAATTGATTTCAGTACTTGTCTTTCAGGATGAGAAGTTGGAAGAACGCCGCTTCACATAAGTAAGTTATTGGGAAAAGTAAAAAATTCCTTTTCCAATTTTTTATGTTATAGAAAACTTCTGTAAACGTTTTACCCAAAATTCTTATAATTGCAGTTAACGAAACCATGATTTTTTTTCAGTTAATGAACTCTTCCGCTGCTGTTTCTTCAGTGACATCAGAAAGGGTTGATTATTAGGGAGAAAGATTTAAGTAACATTGAAAGGGTTTATTATTAGGGAGAAAGATTTAAGTAACATCAAAAGAGTTGATTATTAGGGAGAAAGATTTAAGTAACATCGAAAGGGTTTATTATTAGGGAGAAAGATTTAAGCAACATCAAAAGGGTTGATTATTAGGGAGAAAGATTTAAGTAACATTGAAAGGGTTGATTATTAGGGAGAAAGATTTAAGTAACATCGAAAGAGTTGATTATTAGGAAGAAAGATTTAAGTAACATCGAAAGGGTTGATTATTAGGGAGAAAGATTTAAGTAACATCAAAAGAGTTGATTATTAGGGAGAAAGATTTAAGTAACATCGAAAGGGTTGATTATTAGGGAGAAAGATTTAAGTAACATTAAAAGGGTTGATTATTAGGGAGAAAGATTTAAGTAACATTGAAAGGGTTGATTATTAGGGAGAAAGATTTAAGTAACATCGAAAGGGTTGATTATTAGTGAGAAAGATTTAAGTAACATCAAAGGAGTTGATTATTAGGGAGAAAGATTTAAGTAACATTGAAAGGGTTGATTATTAGGGAGAAAGATTTAAGTAACATTGAAAGGGTTGATTATTAGGGAGAAAGATTTAAGTAACATCGAAAGGGTTGATTATTAGGGAGAAAGATTTAAGTAACATTGAAAGGGTTTATTATTAGGGAGAAAGATTTAAGTAACATTGAAAGGGTTTATTATTAGGGAGAAAGATTTAAGTAACATTGAAAGGGTTTATTATTAGGGAGAAAGATTTAAGTAACATTGAAAGGGTTTATTATTAGGGAGAAAGATTTAAGTAACATCGAAAGGGTTGATTATTAGGGAGAAAGATTTAAGTAACATTAAAAGGGTTTATTATTAGGGAGAAAGATTTAAGTAACATTGACAGGGTTGATTATTAGGGAGAAAGATTTAAGTAACATCGAAAGGGTTGATTATTAGGGAGAAAGATTTAAGTAACATCAAAAGAGTTGATTATTAGGGAGAAAGATTTAAGTAACATTGAAAGGGTTGATTATTAGGGAGAAAGATTTAAGTAACATTAAAAGGGTTTATTATTAGGGAGAAAGATTTAAGTAACATTGAAAGGGTTGATTATTAGGGAGAAAGATTTAAGTAACATCGAAAGGGTTGATTATTAGGGAGAAAGATTTAAGTAACATCAAAGGAGTTGATTATTAGGGAGAAAGATTTAAGTAACATTGAAAGGGTTGATTATTAGGGAGAAAGATTTAAGTAACATTGAAAGGGTTGATTATTAGGGAGAAAGATTTAAGTAACATCGAAAGAGTTGATTATTAGGAAGAAAGATTTAAGTAACATTGAAAGGGTTGATTATTAGGGAGAAAGATTTAAGTAACATCAAAAGAGTTGATTATTAGGGAGAAAGATTTAAGTAACATTGAAAGGGTTTATTATTAGGGAGAAAGATTTAAGTAACATTGAAAGGGTTTATTATTAGGGAGAAAGATTTAAGTAACATTGAAAGGGTTTATTATTAGGGAGAAAGATTTAAGTAACATCGAAAGGGTTGATTATTAGGGAGAAAGATTTAAGTAACATTAAAAGGGTTTATTATTAGGGAGAAAGATTTAAGTAACATTGACAGGGTTGATTATTAGGGAGAAAGATTTCAGTAACATCGAAAGGGTTGATTATTAGGGAGAAAGATTTAAGTAACATCAAAGGAGTTGATTATTAGGGAGAAAGATTTAAGTAACATTGAAAGGGTTGATTATTAGGGAGAAAGATTTAAGTAACATTAAAAGGGTTTATTATTAGGGAGAAAGATTTAAGTAACATTGAAAGGGTTGATTATTAGGGAGAAAGATTTAAGTAACATCGAAAGGGTTGATTATTAGGGAGAAAGATTTAAGTAACATCAAAAGGGTTGATTATTAGGGAGAAAGATTTAAGTAACATTGAAAGGGTTGATTATTAGGGAGAAAGATTTAAGTAACATCAAAAGGGTTGATTATTAGGGAGAAAGATTTAAGTAACATCGAAAGGGTTGATTATTAGGGAGAAAGATTTAAGTAACATCGAAAGGGTTGATTATTAGGGAGAAAGATTTAAGTAACATCAAAAGGGTTGATTATTAGGGAGAAAGATTTAAGTAACATTAAAAGGGTTTATTATTAGGGAGAAAGATTTAAGTAACATTGAAAGGGTTGATTATTAGGGAGAAAGATTTAAGTAACATCGAAAGGGTTTATTATTAGGGAGAAAGATTTAAGTAACATCGAAAGGGTTGATTATTAGGGAGAAAGATTTAAGTAACATCAAAAGGGTTGATTATTAGGGAGAAAGATTTAAGTAACATTAAAAGGGTTTATTATTAGGGAGAAAGATTTAAGTAACATTGAAAGGGTTGATTATTAGGGAGAAAGATTTAAGTAACATCGAAAGGGTTGATTATTAGGGAGAAAGATTTAAGTAACATTGAAAGGGTTGATTATTAGGGAGAAAGATTTAAGTAACATTGAAAGGGTTGATTATTAGGGAGAAAGATTTAAGTAACATCAAAAGAGTTGATTATTAGGGAGAAAGATTTAAGTAACATTAAAAGAGTTGATTATTAGGGAGAAAGATTTAAGTAACATTAAAAGAGTTGATTATTAGGGAGAAAGATTTAAGCAACATCAAAAGGGTTGATTATTAGGGAGAAAGATTTAAGCAACATCAAAAGGGTTGATTATTAGGGAGAAAGATTTAAGTAACATTGAAAGGGTTGATTATTAGGGAGAAAGATTTAAGCAACATCAAAAGGGTTGATTATTAGGGAGAAAGATTTAAGTAACATTGAAAGGGTTGATTATTAGGGAGAAAGATTTAAGTAACATCAAAAGAGTTGATTATTAGGGAGAAAGATTTAAGTAACATTAAAAGAGTTGATTATTAGGGAGAAAGATTTAAGTAACATTGAAAGAGTTGATTATTAGGGAGAAAGATTTAAGTAACATTGAAAGAGTTGATTATTAGGGAGAAAGATTTAAGTAACATCGAAAGGGTTGATTATTAGGGAGAAAGATTTAAGTAACATTGAAAGAGTTGATTATTAGGGAGAAAGATTTAAGCAACATCAAAAGGGTTGATTTTTAGGGAGAAAGATTTAAGCAACATCAAAAGGGTTGATTATTAGGGAGAAAGATTTAAGCAACATCAAAAGGGTTGATTATTAGGGAGACAGATTTAAGTAACATTGAAAGGGTTGATTATTAGGGAGAAAGATTTAAGCAACATCAAAAGGGTTGATTATTAGGGAGAAAGATTTAAGCAACATCAAAAGAGTTGATTATTAGGGAGAAAGATTTAAGTAACATTGAAAGGGTTGATTATTAGGGAGAAAGATTTAAGTAACATCAAAAGAGTTGATTATTAGGGAGAAAGATTTAAGTAACATTGAAAGGGTTGATTATTAGGGAGAAAGATTTTCAATATTCACCAGGAAAATAATTTCTTATTTTAACAGTGAGATTTTATAAATACTCTTGTGTCAACTTTGATATCAATTCCATTTGCCGCTCGTTCAACAAATTGGGCAAGTGTTAAGAACATGTATGATTTCTTTGGGTTAGTGTTGGTGATTCAGAATTCCAATTTCATTTTAAAAGACAATATCTTTTCAAACAAAGATATTATTGTACGTCCTTTACCCTGCAATCCTATATTAATATTATTAAATATCTCTAAAATGTCAACCAGGAATGATTCATATTCACTTGCATCTTGAGAAGTGTAAAAATATTTACAACCCTCAATTCAAAAATTCTTTTCGACGCCTTTCTTTTCAAGAACCACCTTATCTCTATGTGAAACAGTAGTGCTTCCAGCCTTGAACCCAAATCTTTACATAAAACTTTGAAGAGCCATGTTACAAGTTGCCTTGATTTAACCACATTTATTGCTTTAATCACTCGGTTTAGCAGTTCTTTGAATGGTTCAAGTAACGTCTGGTAGCTTAATACTTGTCAATGAATCATGCAGTAAATCCCAATCATTTCTGGAGTCACGTTTTTTAACTAACGATTGAAGGCCAGACTTACAGCCGAGTATTACAGGTGATACGTCAGTTACAAACTCTGCACAATTTCTCCAATTCGATCAAATGTTCTTTGAAGAAACACCATCAATAAAATCAAAAATGTCAGCAGTAGTAGTTGAAGTTTGTAGAGGCTTACAAAACAAAACAAATCATTATTTAATTGGAATTCATTATTGAGATGAGTATTATTTATTAATTTTATTTATTGGTGGACTATTATCCTCATCTTTTCTAATTGTTTCACGACGTTTCGGCCAACTATTCCTATGGCCTTCGTCAGGTGGTAACTGTGACGGGATAGAAACTCTGAATCTCCTGACTGCATTCTCAGCAATTACTTCCTTCCATAGTTGTCGTCTCACTACGTTTTGGTCAAGTAAGCCTCTGGCCGGCTTTGAGTAGGATTGAAACCGCTATCTTCAGACAATTCTCACCTGGAACCATCGCGGTTACCACCTGACGAAGGCCAGAGGAATAGTTGGCCGAAACGTCGTGAAACAACTAATAAAGATGAGGATAATAGCCCGCTATTAAATAAAATTAAAAAGAAATCATTTTTAATTTTTTTTTTCAATTTTATGATAATAACAAATAAGAATTCGTGAAAAGTTTTAACAGCCGACTTGGAGTTTTATTTTCATTCTTGAATAATTTGACATAAAATATCATCGGACATACAAGGTGTCTTCAATAAGTTTCCAGACTTTTTTCGTATGGCCACTTTTATTGATAGTACACACATGAAACTCTAGTCCCTTTTGAAGTAATCTCCTCCGGCTGCAATGCACTTGTTATACTGTTCCAACAACTTCTGGAAGCCCTCATGGAAGTCCTCTTGTGTTAGCATCTCAATGACCCTCGTCACAGCCTTTTTTATCACTTTGCCTCATAACGACAGCCTCTAAGGTTTTCCATGGGCTTAGAGAATAACCAAAAGTCACAGATAACAAGGGCTGGACTATAGGGAAGGTGACGCACTTTCTTGATTCCCATCATGGTCAAATAGTCTGTGACAAGGATGGAGTTGTGCAAATCTTCTGTATCTTCAGTTCCTCTCGAATAATTGTGTGTACAGTTCCCACACTGACATCAAGCTTTGCACTTATTGTCTCTATAGACACACGACGGTCCTTATCCATGAAATTCTTTATTTGGCCACTCAACTCTAGTGTTCTTACTTCGTTACCCCTCCCACACCTCTTATTATCCCTCACAGACTCCCTCGAATCTCTTATGCTAATCAAAAACTAACGCTCAATTCATGCAAGATTGCTGAAAAGCACGCTGAAGTATTCCATGTGTTTCTGTAGCATTTTTCCAAGTTAAAACAGAATTTTATCGCATATCATTCTTCTAAAGTGTCCTCACGTCCAGATTGCATTTTTGAAATTCGCCAGCTGTGAGAATCAGACTTTAGTAGGGTGTATTCCAATTCCTGTTGTAGCTGTTCATTTGAACCTGAAATCATAATAATTGGTCAGTAATCCCATAAGATGTATAGCAATAACATATTGAATTTCAAGAGTCTACGACCATTTTTTTTTTTTTTTTTTTTTTTTTTTTACATAGACGGCACCACTTATCAAGGCCGATAGGCCACTCAAGGATAAGGGTTATATTTTTAGATGCCTGCACAAAAACAGCCTGGAAACTTATTAAAGGCACCTTGTACCTTATATCCTTCATCTTATCGTATTTAGTGGGGCAGATTGCTGAAACAATCTTTCACTTGGTGATACAAGCACCAAAATTGAAATTTGTCAGGTCTGCTTCTGTAGCCATCTTGAAAACTGGCAGCCATCTTGAATTTTCTGATGGCTAACATTCTTTTCTTAAAAGGGATATTCTGAACGTCATTTGTGCCAATTTTGGTGCTTGTATCATTAAGTGAAAGATTCTTATAGAATACTAGACTACCTGTGACCCGTTGGGTCAGTATGTTATATTAGCTATGGAATTCATGTATGAGCGTGACACTTGTGACGTAAAGAAAATAGGGATTTTTTTTTACATAACCGAAACATTTCTATGGAAGTATATTAAAATGAAAAATCACGTATGGATCACTCAAACATGAAAAAAAATATCCTCCCTATTCGTGTAAAATTACCTATTTTTTCTAATAATCGCTCAAAAATCGAAAATTAAACATGATTTTCCTATGAATTGAACATCGACGAAAGTCATTTAGCAGCAGAAATGCACATGAACCTACCTGATGAGAAATATAAGAATGAAAAACCCATATTGGAATCCTTCAACCAAGTTATAGAAACTTAAAATCTAAAAAAAAAAAAAAATTAATAAAACCTAAAGCAAAAAATAAAATCTAAATAAATAAAATAAAATAAAACTAATATTGAAACAGATTAGTAAACGTGTCAACAAATTCACCGTTCTCACACAACTATTTTGTATCTAGAAATGTAAACAAAAAATAAAAAAGGAAGGAAGGAAAAGGGATGGATAGAGAGTAGTAGTAGTCTTGGCTTTACTACAATTGTTCTTACGTTTGTCAACGGGTTAAAGTTGTTTAGTTGTAAGAAAATAACGACAGTATAGTTGTCATAAAGAATAGTTGCAAAACACCCCTACTCTTCCCATGTTAAATATTAATTTTGAAATAATAACGTTAATATTTCAGTGCGCAGATCAAAATCTGCAAAAGAAGCGATTTGTGTTTATTTGTTTACATTGTTATGGGTTAATGTTTATATGCGCATGTGCAACCGGATGGCGTAAACCAGGTTACAAGGTCATTTGGGTTTTATAATTGTATAGGTTTATTATGAGGCAATAATTTATTTACTGTTTCAGGAACGATTATGATTGGTACATGGAAAATAATATTCTTAGCTATTGTGTGCATTTTTTTTTAGCATATGCTATTTTTTTTTTTTTTTGTGTATGAAGTTTCAATGGCGACTACATTTTTGTTCTGAAATAATTACCTGCTATCAAGTCGGCGACTTTTGACACCAACAACTTTTACTTTAAAAAAATGTCAATATTTTTATCTTTCAAGTCAGAGTGCTTGGTTTGGAGACGTTTAGAAATTTAGCTGCTTTCAAAAACTCATGAGCAAGAACTTTCAAACTTACTACACACTGTAGTTTTTTCTCACCTAGAAGCGTGTGCTCCATCCCAACTATTATCAATGGACCTGAGGTAATCTCGTCAGCATCAGACAAAGCCAAACTCTTTGTCAAGAACTTTGCAGCTAATTCTATCCTTTGCGACCAAGACCGCCAACCCCCAATATTTCCTCTTGTATCAGAAAACACGCTATGTGATATACGTATATCTGTACGTGATGTTGCCAAGCTAATCAAAAACCTTGATTCCAGTAAAGCAACTGGCCCTGATGGTATTCCAATTATAGTACTCAAAAAACTTCAACCTGAACTAGCGCCCATACTTACAAAACTGTTTAAACGTTGTCTTAAGGAGAATAGTTTCCCATCTCCCTGGAAAATCTCATCAGTATGCCCTGTATTTAAGAATTCAGGTGATCGCTCATCCCCCTCTCAGTACAGGCCAATAAGTCTCCTGTGCGTCATGAGTAAGTTGCTAGAATCTGTATTAAATACAGAAGTAATCAAACATCTCAACAAAAATAACCTTCTTAGTGACACTCAATATGGTTTCCGTTCTGCTAGATCTACAGCAGATGTCCTTACAGTTATATCGCATAGGATTAGCAAATCTCTCGATGGTGGCAATCTTTCTAGGGCAATTGCTCTTGACATATCTAAAGCCTTTGATAGGGTATGGCATAAAGGTTTACTTCATAAGATCGCTAGCTATGGTATAGCTGGAAAAGTCTTCTCAATTATTAAATCATTTCTTTCTGATAGGTTCATAAGAGTAGTAGTTGAGGGGCAAAAATCAGAAGCTCACAGTATTAATGCCGGTGTCCCTCAGGGATCCATCCTGGGCCCAACTCTTTTCCTGATCTACATTAATGATCTTCCAAATCATATCCTTACATCATTTGTAGACATTTATGCTGACGACACTACCATTTATGGTACCACATCTAAAACAGTAAACGAGCAAGTTCTCTCCAATTCTCTCTCCTCTGATCTTGAGCACGTAGTACAATGGGGAAAGGAGTGGCTGGTTACTTTTAATGCATCTAAAACCAAGCTTCTCTCTTTACATCATCAACATTCTAATCCACATTTGTCATCAATTGAAATGAATGGCTCTCGTCTTCAGGAGGCCTCAAGTTTTGACAAGCTTCTGGGCTTGACCATTACTCCTGATCTTAAATGGAACACGTATATCAAATCTGTTGCCAAGGCTGCTGGAAAAATGGTGGGATCTTTCTATCGATCCAGTAGATATCTCACTGCTGATGCTATTCTCTATCTATATAAGAGCCAGGTACGTCCAAGGATGGAATACTGTTGCCACATCTGGGCAGGAGCTGCTAGAAAGGACTTGTCCTGCATTGATAGAGTTCAAAATAGACTTCGTAGCCTCGTAGGAGATGTCCTTTTCTCCTCCTTGCAACCTCTATCTCACAGAAGAGATGTTGCGAGTTTGTCTCTGATGTATCGTTATTTTCATGGAAAGTGTTCAACTGAGCTTCAATCTATGGTCCCCCCTCGCCAAACTTTCACAAGAAACACTCGTCTAGCTGTAAACACTATCAATAATTTCCCCCACTCTTTATCTGTGCCTAAACCTAAACGTAGATTCCATGAACAAAGCTTCTTTCTTAGAACTGCACGCCTGTGGAATTGTCTTCCGTTTTCCTGCTTTCCGGCTGACTACAATATGGTTTTGTTCAAGTCTAAAGTAAATAAGTTCTTGATGAGCCGTTCCATATAAGTTATTAAATTTACCAAATTTTCATTACTAATGATTACTATATTGACCAACTTCTACTGTACACTCTTTAACCCTTATCCTTGAGTGGCCTCTGGGCCTTGATAATGTGGTGATGCCTTTGTAAAAAAAAAAAAAAAAAAAAAAAAAAAACTGTGTCAGTGAATTTTGAGTTGTCGGCCATTTTAGTTTTAGAAGTGAAGAGTTTTCTGTTGTATAGTCAATACATAGAAGTCTTGAATTGTAAACATTTGCAGACGAAGAGCAAAATTCGTTCACATGTAGATACGAAAAATTATGTGCGGAAACTCTGCAACGTCCAATGTTTTATGGAGTGATTCTGGTTTCTGATTGGTCAATAGCAGATGGTTGTTGCATTTGATTGGTTAGTTCCTATCACCCCTCTATATAAATAGAACCTTCTATATATATATATCCACTATAAGGAATTGTGTGTGTGTGTGTGTGTGTGTGTGTGTTCCCTATGGACTCGAAAACGGCCGGGTCGATTTTTATCAAATCTCACATGAAGGTATTTTATGTGTCTGGCAAGTGCTGTATTGGAATGACTTCAATAATCGAAAGAATCCAATAAAAGAAGGAACAAGCGATTTTGACCAAAGTTAACACTTTACACAGCCTAACATCACAAGTGCATTTGAGAAGTCGAAAAGCCAGACATATAAAATCAACTTCAGATTCTTTGATATGACAGGGGCGCATTCAAAATGAATGCTTCTGTTTCGAGCACAATTGAAGCATGATATGTAACTTTTGCATTTCAAACTTAAATTCAAGACATTATATATAAAAAATAATTGTATAAAATCAACACTAAGTTCTTTACAGTGCAATGTAGACTAAGTTACTGGGGGGAGGCATGTGAAACTGTGATGGATCCCCAACTAAAGCAAGTAATTGATCAATTTGATTGAAAAACGGGCGATTTCACCAATTTTATGACAATAAAAATATGGGAGTTTAAAAGGCTCAGGGACTTTTTACATTTGTGTGACTTACATCTACACCATGATTGCTTCTCACATGGCCAAGTATATGTTGTGTGTTCTACAGTCGGACAATCAGATAATGTTTACAACTGCACAGAAAAAGGACACCTCAAAATATTGTGTAGCCACAAATATTGAGAACATAAGACACATATTTCATCTTTTGTTTTTGCGTTCCATTTAAACAAACTGAGCCATAGCAACGCGTGGCCGGGTACAGCTAGTGTGTGTGTGTATATATATATATATATATATATATATATGTGTGTGTGTGTGTGTGTGTGTGTGTTAACGTGTGTGGGGGGTTCTCTATAGAAGAAAAAGTTTTTAAAATCTACATAAAATTAAAAGTGTATTTATATGTATACCTCTCGGGAGGGGAGACTAATGGAAATTGTACTGAACTTTTAAAGGAAAAGTCACTAAATCTTATTGTGAATTTATTTTGAGAAAAAAAAAAATGTAAGCAGTAAAAAAAAATTTTTTTTTTGTTAAATATGATAGATATCCACTCTAAAAACTGTGACACCAGAGTCAGAAAGTAGGATTGAGAAGTCAGCGCCCCCAAGGAAGAGGAGGGACACTCTGACCTGCAAAAAGGTGTCTGGCCAGCCCCGTTGGCATTCCCCGGTGAGGGCGCCTCAGGCGATTAGCAATAAACCAACCCTCATCTCAAAGAGAGAAGGCAAAGCTTGGAAGGGTGGAACTCCTAGAACTGCACAGAAGTTAACTTTCACAGCAAAATCAGCAGGAATCGGATCATTATAGGAATGGTCTAATCTCTGTTGATTTTGGGGGCCCAGGATAAATCCCAAACCAGAGCAACATCTTTCAAGTTAAAATCTATTGAGAAATACACATTTTGTATTAAGAAATACTCACTTTAAATATGTAAATATTAGAATAAGAATAACAAGTTAACCAAAATGGCCATCTCATTTGGGCCATATTGGATAACTTTATCTAAGGTTTACATTTGTTTCTGAAACTGCTTATTTTCCAAACAAATGTATACATTTTTCTTTCACTGAAAATGGCTTTGTGTATGTGTGTGTGTGGGGGGGGTATCATGATGCTTTTAACAAAATATTGAATAATTAGTTTGGTTCAAATTTTCCTTAGAGAAAATAAAATAGTTTTAAATCTTGTAAAATACATACATTGAATATCAGTATTATAATGTTTTTGTAGTGACCACATGTGTGGGTTCTTTCCAAAACACATCCATCCATCCAGCGTGGCCGTAGCCGAGATTGAACTCACTACACGAGTTTGTAGTGTAATTCAAATTTTGTCGGTAACTCAATACTTAATGCTTTGCCAGGGCTATCAAGAGTATTTTTTATTGTGACGCCATCACTAGATGGGGTGCCTACCACAGCTTAAGAGAGTCCTATCTACTCTCGAGAGAAAGATAGGCCGCACCAGTTTCTCAACCTGGTATTTTTTACCTTGGGGTATACAAACAAGATCAACATAATGTGTTATCTTTTGTTGAGACCACATGAAATTGGGATAAAGATGAAAAAAGAAAAGGCAATAACTAAGAAACAACTCAATTTATACCAACACACATATGCATTTTGTTAAAGACAAATGCAAGGATATACAAAACAATATCGAAGGGGGGGGGTCACATAATTACAAACAAAAAGGCCACATTAATTTCTTAACAATCAAAAACGTGTTGTCAAGCTAAATGAAATGTGAAATATATTATGGACAATGTGCACGTAAATATAATTTTGTTGGTTGCGTCTACGAGACAATATGCATGCTTGCTAGAAGTCAGGAAACAACTGTTACTTGGATTAGTGAAAAGTATGTCAAGATTAACAGCCTGTCACACCACATTCGAACCAAAATAGAAAACTATGAGGTTTAGAAGTCAATTTTACAAAACCATCCAACACATGCCACCATGTAAAATAAACGTTAGACCACATATGTAAATCCATATGCGGGTGTAATTAAAAAAATAAGATAGCTAATAATGTCCAGGGGAGAGAACTTGGTTTTAGTCTAAGGGAGATAACTGATAATTTTGAAGCAATTTTAAATTTAGGAAAAATTGTCATTTATAAAGAAAACAAAAAAGTTTCAAATTCTATAAATTTGATAGATTAAAAGTTAACCTATGTTACTTCTCAAAATTCCACTTACTAAGCTTTTATAGGTTGTGTTTTGGTTGAATGTATCAAGTTTCGCTTTTTCTTCTGATGCATTAATATTAACGTAGTAATATATATATACACACACACACACACACACACACACACTTACATAAGCAGTAGTTTGTTGCTACACAGTCATGAGCATGTTTCGGTCTACTAGTATTTACTAACTAGAGCCCTCATCAGGCAAAACAACCCTTATTTTCGAAAACGGAATTCTAAATGAAGAGCGAAAATCTATCCTCAGCAAAAGAAGGCTTTTTTTTTTCTTTCTTTTTTTTTATTATGAGTGTGAAGAACAGGGTTGAATTGGGTGCGAATTTGTTAGTTTATTCATTCTCGTATCTGTTTATTTACTTATTTATCGGTGGCTTTATTCATTTTCGTGTTGGTGTTAAGGGTTAGAGTTTGTGGGTTGAGGGGATTAGGTTCTAAATCTGGGGCTATACAGATGTTATCTTTAACAAGCGAGAGGCTCGTTCGTCCATGTCTGAGACTTTCAAGGGTCAGTGTGTCATAAAATTTTCTTCGATTATTTTTTTAAAAGTTTATTTCAATTTAATATGCTTATATCTGAGAAGAGGTTAGGAATTTACCTGGGTCTGTTGAATGTTGTCTGGGCTTCCAGTGAACGGTTGAAGGGAGGGAAGTGGGGTTAGAGGCGTAAAAAAGAGAAAGGAAGGAAAGTGGTAGGGGGAGATGGAATGGGGAAGAAGGAAGAGGGACTAAGAAAAGTAGAAGAGAAGGTGGCATCATTTAATAGCTCTGTTTTATCTTACTTAAACAAAATGGGTTATTTTTGGACCTCCCCAATATTAATTTCTCTTTCGTTTGTTCATTTAATGGTGATTCATTAATTTGTGTATTAGTAAATTTATTAAAGACTTTTTTAATGATGGTAATTGCAAAATTCAGGATATATGTCATTTATATAAACTTATGATGGTTAAATTTAGCCTTTTTTTTTTTTAATGCATGGTTTTACTCAGGAAAAGTGTAGTTTTGGATTTTGTGAATGTTGGACCTGAGGAGGTTAGGATGTGTAGGTGTTCAACTGTTGGATATTGCATATGGGTCGTGTTGGAGTTGAATATATTGGGGAGTAATTCGCAAGTGAGAGAGCAGATCCGATTTGTAATGTCTACAATTTATGGAGGTTTCTTGTTTCTTATTTGTAACCTGCTCTACTTCTGTATTGAGCACTCTTGTATGAACCTCGTTACATTTCACTGGCTACTCTACCTTTGGAAAATAGCAACCTCAAATTATATATATATATATATATATATATATATATATAAAATAGTGAAATCAAAGGAGATGCAATGTTTACCTGATATAAGCAATGGTAAACTTCGATCTAATATAAATATATAGATATTTTAATCCCCCCCCCCCAAAAAAAAAAAAAAAATTCAATACACAAATAAAGAGTAGAGATTATTATAAGAGAAAAGAAATTAAAACTGTAAGTTAAAATTTACAATCAAATTTATTGTTTGGAACATTCAGTCGAGCAATAAATTTGATTGTATATTTGAACTTACAATTTTAATTTCTTTTCTCTTACATATATATATATATATATATATATATATATATATACTAGACTACCCCTGCGGTCAGTATGTTAGATTAGCTATGGAATTAATGTATGAGCGTGACACTTTTGACGTAAAGAAAATAGGTTTTTGTGACATAACAGGAAATTACTCACACCAAAGAGCATCCCTGTGTTTTTACAAAGTTACAATTTGCCGTGCATAAAGTATTATTGCCACATCTAGGCTGGCGCATCTATCACTTTTACTCCCTTTTATCCACAAAAAGAGTATTAAATATAATAGGTTCGGCACTATCAACCCAGCAATGTTGCGTCACTGTGTCTGTTTTCCAAGTACTTTAATAGAATGTGCTCTGATGAACTCATAGCACTTGTGCTCCCTCAATGTACATACCCCCGACTAGCATAACAATTTGGGGACCCTAGATGCCTGAAAGCGTATTAACTTAATAGTTTCTTCCTTTGGACTGCTAAGCTTGGGAATTCCCTCCCCGATTCCTGCTTCTCTGGCTGTGCTAATCTGCAGAAGTTTTCCTTATTGAACATGACTTTACTTCTCAAATGATAATATGTTTGGGGAGAGAGAACAAAAAAGATATACAGTGTAACTCCTATAATTTGAACATCTGCTTCGTTCAAATTAGAGGATGCTGTTCAAGTTTCGTGATAAAAAAATGTGCTGCAGTTAACTTTAATTTTCGAATGAATCAAGAAATAGTAAATGAAATTCATTGCTATATGATACTTCAAGTATATATTAAGTTGAGTTTACGATATATTGCAAGTAAGAATTATTAAATATTATTACCAGGAACAAAAACATTGAAAATAAATTAAATCTACTCTTACTTGTTAGGCATTTATTACCTAAGTTATCATCTACAGAAATCATACATTTATGTAAAATACAGCTTTTTTATTTATTCATTGAGTGAGTCTAATTGCAGTTTCTATTTTCATTGATTGCGCTCTCGAGCGCTGCCATTGTATTCCGTAAGTGATCACGAAAATCTACAATTTCTTGGTTCTGTAGCTTCTTTATGATTATATCTCTTCAGAGTGACATTGCTTGCAAAACATAGTTGTCACTAAAGTAAGGATTTTTTTCTAGAAATTTTATAACCGTCTCCATAGGCTTTTCTGCATCATCCCATGATATTGCTTCATCAGAGTGTTCTTGGTTATTTACATTAGGGTCAAGAGAATGGGAGCTGTCGCTATTTTCATCACCATTACTGCTTTCAAGATATTGATCAGTAGTTTCCTCATCTTGTTGCACCCACAATTCAACATCATTTGCATTAAGTGATTTAATAACAGCGTGGTTGGTCGGTAACAGTTTGGTTTCCAGAATTTTTTCTAGACCTATTGTGATGGGTTGTTTTACACTATTTTAAATATAGCAATCTGAAAAAAATTACAGTTAGTGTAAATTAATTATCAATAGCTAATCTACATTAATTACATAGTACCAATATTAAAATTTCTGCGCAATATCTGACTAAACCATGTAAACAGTTTTACTGCAACTCCGCATCAAATATGCAAATACAATTTCAATGACGAGACAGTTCAAGTTTAGATAAAGTCCAGGTTTAAAAGAAGTCCAAATGAGAGGAAGTCCAACTTTAGAGGAAGTTCAAATCAAAAAAGTTTTACTGTATTTTATTCCGAGATCAAAATGTTTACAAAACAAAATTAGGCACCAGGTCAATCAAAAAAAGGGGAGTGAGAGCCTTGTCATTGTAGCTTTGTTGATGGAGTTAATCCTAGTTAGAGTTCTCAGTCACCATAATACTACATACATGCTAGGAGTCGCCCGACTTTAGATTCCTAAATCTCCAAAACAGCTACATTGTAGGCAGCTGAGGATCCTCGTTCTCTATTTAAAAATTTTAGTTAAGGTTTTCTTTTTTACATCCTTATATAGTTGTAATTCTCTTTCATAATTGTAGACTTTTGAGAAATCGGCTTATGCAAGTGCTAAGGCTATTTCTATTTAACAATTTTAGTTAAAGTTTTTATTGGTTTTTTTTTTTTTTTCATCTTTATACAGTTGAATTATCTATTGCAATTGTAAACATTTTATTATTATCATGCGGATTATGCTAAGTCTGCGATAGGTTAAATTTAGTTTGTTTTTTGTTTTACTCAAAGCTTCTTTAGACTATCCTAGCAGTTCCACTGGCTTTCCTCAGGCCCTATGTACTGTTCATAACTTTATGTGCATATGTGTATATTAAAAAGTGTAAATATGTACGGTAATGCCTTTCTATAGAATAATCTTCCTTAACTACCATAGAGAAAAGTTAGTAGAGACCGCAGACATCAAATTTGTTTAAACTTTGACCCCAATTTTGACCCTTAACATTTATTTTTTGGCCTCAAATTAAATTAAAATGTTTGACCCATGTCCAAGTGACCTACATTTAAAATCTCAAGTGTTTAGGCCAAAAATTGGCAGAGGAGTTTGGTAGAGTCTGCAAAGGACAACTCTGTAAACTTTGATCTGTTGCCAGTCAAATTTTTGCCTAAAAACTGATTAAAAAGCTTGCTGCATGTCTGAATACCCTTTATGTAAAATTTTAAATGTTTAGACCCAAAATTGGCTAAATAGTTTGCTAGAGACCGCAAAGGTAAAATCTTTTAAACTTTGACCCCTTGGAAGCCAAATTTGCAGAAAAAAAAGACAATTAAACAGCTTGCGCTATGCTTGAATACACTTTATGTAAAATTTCAAATGTTTAGACCAAAAATTGGCTGAGTAATTTGGTAGAGACCAACGAGGTCAATTTTTTTCAACTTTGACCCCAATTATGACCCCTTAACATTTATTGTTTTGGACTCAAATCAAATTATAAATTTAGATCCATGTCCAAGTAACCTATATTTAAAATTTCAAGTGTTTAGACCCAAAATTGGCAGAGGAGTTTTATAGAGTTCTCAAAGGTTGAACTTTGACCCCTTAACAGCCAAATTTCTGTCTGAATAAATTTTTGTCTGATTAAAAAGATTTTCTCAAATCTCACTACCCCTTATGTCAAATCTCGAGTCTGTAGACAGAAAATTGACAGAGTTATTTGGTAGGAAAGTGTATAAACACACACACAGACATTTTCACTTTATATTTTTTTCTTAAATCAGCCCAGCCTTGACAGTCGTGTTTTAAATTTCTTCCATTTCTTTTTTCTACGCACATCTTATCCTTCTTTTAATAATATTATTTGAACTCATTCACTTTTCCTTGCCTCCATTTGGGAATTATTCCATAGATTTCTGCCTTTTGGATAACTTTGGACCATCTTCCAATTACGCAATTCCCTTGGATTTTACTTGTGGAAATGGAAATTTAACCAAATTTTTTGGATTCTGGATTTTTGGATTTTACCGTTATTGGATATTTTACCCTTCACCAGACTATCCATTCACGTGAAATCACCTTTTTACGCACCCTATTCCCCGTTTCACTTTTTGTTATCAAGTAAGATCTATGACTTACTTGTAGTTTCATTAAATACTTTTGCAAGCAAAATCCGATCCTGCATTTTGCTAAATCCTACCCTCTGATAAGAAGGAAAGTATTTCTTCGAAACTCCTCGGATTAAGGACTATCCACTTATTTTGTGCTTCCTTTTTAAAATTAAATGTTTTTAACTCTTTTTCAAAGTGTTTTTAACATGTTTTATTAAGTACTTGTTCATATATATATATATATATATATATATATATATATACATACATACATAGGATGTTCCAAAAGTCTTGCGTACATTAACTACGAATGATAGTAAGATGAAAGTTGTGCCATTTTAAAGCAAAATACGTGTTTTTTGTAATTTTGCTATTGATTTTTTTTTTTTTTTCAGATCCAGTAATGGCGTTCACTTAACCAGAAAAGGTGTTTTGTGTGCACAAATTTGCAAAAACTAAATCATAGAAAAAGAAAAAAAAAGCTTACACCCTGCAATTTTTTTTTATTAGGATTTGTGAAAGGACTAGTCTATGTGCCTCTCATTCCAAGAGATGAGGATGATCTGAAGGACCAAATAACAAGCTGTTGCAACCATTAACAACACAATGCTGAGAGGCGTTTGGTAAGAATTGGAGTATCGGCTGGATGTGTGTCGTGTGACCAATCGTGCTGACATGGAACATCTTTTAACATTCTAATGAAAACTTAAGATTACAAGCTTTCTGAATATGCCAGATGCGTTTTTATATCCTTAATAGTTCTTGAAATATTCAATGTCAAAATGTGCCCGAGACTTTTGGAACACCCTGCGTGTGTGTGTATGCATGCATATATCACTACCATGTTCGAATATATGGTTAAGTGGCAGTTTTAGTCATTTAGAACTGCTTTAAAGCTTCACCCCTCCCTCACTCATTTTTCAACAAAATTTCAAACATAGATTAACTTCTCAGCTATAATGTGAAAAAAATTTTTTCAATTTTCATTCAGTAAAACAAAAGTTATGAATTTACTAGTGTTCAAAATCATAAAAAAACAAAGAGGTGAGCGACGTTTTTTATGACTGGTTTCCATAGCAACTACTGTTGCTACCAATTTACAACTGTCGCGAAAAGAGAAGTAACAAGTGAAACCGACAGAATGAAAGGGAGATAATTGGGGGGGGGGATTTTTTACTGAAAGCAGACAAGTGCTGTACATTGTTATTACATGTGTATGTTATGTTTATGGCAGCAAAAATAAGGCTGAAAATAAATAAAGAACAAGTTCATTTACTAGAAGCCTAGAAAAATCATGGATTACAATAGAAAAATGCGAGCATGAAAAGTAATATGTTTAAGCTTAAACATGTAAAAATAAAGGACAAGTTGCGTTAAGATTTTTTTTTTTTAAATTCAATTTATAACATTATATAATCAATTCTTAATGCTGCAATATTTCATGGATGAGGACCGTCGTGTGTCTATAGAGACAATAAGTGCACAGTTTGATGTCAGTGTGGGAACTGTACACACGATTATTTGCAAGGAACTTAAGATGCAGATTTGTGCAAAGTTTGTCTCAAGGGTGCTCAGAGAAGGTCCGAAAAAAAGATGTTGCCGTGACCAAGACAGGCATCAAGACAGTTCCTCACCTTTCCTTTGGTCCAGACCTTGCTCTGTGACTTTTGTTGTTATTCCTTAAACTCAAGGAAAACCTTAGAAACTGTCGTTATAAGACAATTGAGGAGATGAAAGAGGCCGTGACGAGGGTCACAGACATGCTCATACAAGAGGACTTCCATGGAGCTTTCCAGTTGTTGCGGCTGAAGATTACTTCAAAGGGGACTCGAGTTTCATGTGTGTTCCTATTTACAACGCCTCCCCATGGGACAGAGTTAGACACCAGGGTCGTCTTTTAATGTGGAGAAAAGGAACAAAAATAAAAACTGTCTCAGTCGTGAAGGATTTCTCCTCCACTGACAGAGAACAAGAAACTGAAGTGTAGCATCTGAAGAACAGATACTACACTTTGATCTGGTCCCAAAGAAAGTACCCATATGAAAAAGTCTGGAAACTTATTGAAGGCACCAGGTACTTTAATCTCACCTTATTTTAAAATAATTCCTTAATGTACTTTCACATGTACTTTTCTTTGGTTCTAGAAGCTTAAAAATTGGAGGGAAAATATTTGTTTTCACTTTTAATAAAAAATGTTTTTATGTTTGTGAAATTGTTACTTTGAATATATGGGAGACAATTCTGTTAAGTTACATATCCTAAATTATTTTTTTCTATCAAGAGTATTGTTTTTTTGTTTTTTTTTGTAACTTATGTTCACGGCAAACTCACCTTATTTGCAGCAGCCTTTGCAATGTCTTCAATTTATTTATTCCAGTTCATGTTACCTGTGAATGTTAAGCCAAAGAGCTTTTTTTGTTTGTTTTTTTTGTAACTCATGTTCGCAACAAACAAGGCTGGGACCATGTTTACAGGGGACTATGCAAGAAAATGAGTGAGATGTTGGTTTACATTACATTTAAATTTCTGTATGTCAGTACAGCCAGGGAAGCAGGTAACAGGGAAGGAATTCCAAGTTTAGCAGTCAGAGGAAAGAAGCTGAAGGCTTTCTGGTATCTAAGGACGTCTACTATGAAGAGGTAGGATTTTGTAACTAAACATATTTGTCGAGGGTATATACGCCGATGGAGCAAATTAGGTACGTGCAAAATGAATGCCGATGCTCAAAATGTATAAACATATTGACCCTCCCTTTACTTAAAAATTCACCAAAAATCAGAAAATTAACCAATTTTAGTAAGATTTTCAGTATTTATCAATTAATGATTGCAAAATATAATGAACTAATTATTTTTATTTAAGTCTGAGCAGAAATGTATTTTGTTTAAACAAAAAATACCTTTACTAAAGTTATGGTTTTCAGTAGTAAATAAAAAACGCAAGAATTTATTTTCGCTTTTTTTATATAAATAAAGCATCGTAATTTGTAACAACAAAAAAAAATATATAATTTTTATAGGCACATTACAAAAAAAAGCCCTAAAGTCTGTATTAATGAATTCGATATAACTCAAAGAAAAATGAATTTCTCGAACTACCGATATTACCATTAAATTAAGCATTGTTTATTTAATTTTTTCACAAAAAAAAAAAATTATAATAGCAAAAATATTTCTACTTTTTTTTTTTTTAAATTACAAATTTTGCATAATTTTTATATGCAAAATTTTAATAATTTCCTTGCTCGCAAGAATGTGGAACTTTCGGCGTAACATAATTTCTATATAATCTCGAACAATAATTAAAAAAAAATTAAATTAAAAAATGATAAAAATTTATACAAACGTTCAGAATAGGAATGTATTGATGCACGTCTGGGGGGGGGGGGATCGACACCCCTACCTCCTTTTCCTATCATGACTTCATTTTGAAACAGTGTTTCGAATGGCTGAAATTTTGGGCTTCCGTATGTTCATGTTTATAAACTTATCAGTTGCGTTTTGCCGAACAGCATAATTACTTGCTTTTTGAGGGCTAATTAAGCTGTATTTTGTATAAACGTGTTTTTTGGGGTTTTCTTTTTATTTAATTCAATATCTTAGGACTTTACTAATTATCTTTGAAATAGACCCAGAAAATTAATATTTATCTTTTAAAAGATTTTTACAATGAATTTATTTAACTTCAAAATTTAGTTGAATTGGTTAGCTTGCCGTGAAAACATTTTTCATAACTTTTTTTTTTTCATGTGCACAAATATTTTTTTTCCTTCAGGAAATTAACTTTAGTCTTTAATCTTTCAAATACAATCAAAAAGTAGTCGAAAACCTACAAAAAAAAAAATAAAGATAAACAGGCTTTCAGAACTAGGTCCCCCTATTTTTGCCCGCACCTAGAGTAAATGTGTTTTAAGTTCAGAGACAAAACATTTTAAATTACTTGTAAAACAAGCACTGGAACGCAACATTGCTGTGATCTAGAAGACAATCCTGGTTAAGTTACATATCCCGAATTTATTTATTTATTTATTTTTTTAAATAACATTTCTTTAAATATCCATAAAATCTGCTTGGAGAACAACAGAAGTGAAATTTTCGGGAATAGTTTAAATTAAAATCTAAAAAATTTGTAAAAATTAAATAGAACCGTTAGCTAACTTTTTTTTTTTTTTTTTTTTACTTCAATCAATAACATTTTTGAAATATTTTTTAATTGTATCTTTGGTTCCTCTTATACAAATATATTATAGCAGTAAACACATTTTGTTTTCAAGTTTCTTATCAGTTTGTTTAAGATGGAGATTGGGCATTCTAGTGAGTGACGAACATTCCAACCAAGATCTTTCTAAGATTCTGACCGCCCCTTTAAGTGCAATTGTTTGAATCTCTCTTGCACTTGGTTCACCGGGTATATTTGCCAGGTAATCTTTGGAAATTCTTTTTCACAAATCCAGTTGCTCCTATAATTACTGAAATGATACGAGATATTCCTAAGATTCCAGTTTCTTTTCATGTAATGCATAAGACCTTGCTGAGATCGAGGTTACCGATCTGTAGAAAATAAAGCGTGTTCAACACTCCGACCATAATTAAATAGCGGGGGTACCCAGCGTTGCCAGGGTGTGGAAAGGTTGTGTAGTAAGGATATTGAGCAAGGGGAGGCGTAAAAAAAAAAAAAAAAAAAAAAAAAAAGAGCATGGAAAAATAAGAGATAAAAACAGGAAAGCAAAGAAACGAACGAAAAAAAAAAATCACATAAATAATCCTGTTTAAATGTTAAAACTTTCAAAAAGTCACATGGGCGCAAACATAAAACCAAGAGCTAACGACACAACCAATATTCCACGAGGATATCATTGAAATAACATGTTTGTTTTTTTTTTCTAATTAAACCAATTCAATAAAGAACGCTCGAGTGCACAAAAAAGAAATTATGGGCTTGAACCTGCAAGATGAAACGGAGGTGAAAACACAAAAAGCAAATGGTCTTATCGATGCACCCACCGCTATTGTGACCTCACGGGCATTCGAAATAACCTGTTTTATGCGACATCATTCACGAGAGGTTTGAATGACTTGTAAAAATGTCGGCAAAAGAGTAACCTCCCTCTCCTCATAAAAAACGGCCCAGTTGATGGTGAAAGAATTAATCTTTTTGACCAATTTTTCAATATTTGTTGTCAGACATGGATCCTCTAAGCAATACCAATTTTGTCACATTCCAACGCGTCTGTCGGAAGGTTTTGCGAGACAAACACACACACACACGTTTTACCTTTTATATATTAGATTTCCAGGACTTGCCGCTGCATTCAATATTCAAAAGATCGTCCAGTGGAAATATTTACACACTCCATTGTTCCATCATATAGTATTTATAGTATATATCTAACAAATTTTTTTTAATTAAAAAAAAAATTTAAAAAAAAAAAAAAAAAAAAAAGAAAGAATATTATGAGACCGAAAACAATGCATTTTAAAAATATATTTCTTCTAAATTGATGAAAACAATTGGTGCTTATTTAGAATTAAACAGATTTTAAAAAACTAAATCGCAAAAACTATGTACATATTAGCACTGAATACGCCATTAAAAAAAAAAAAAAAATCACAAATTGATCAAGTAGCTTTTTATAGGAAATTGTAGCCATCACAAGGCCTATTTTAATCAAGATAGTTCTAATTGAGTTGCCTTTCCTTTATTTATAAAACATGGCAGATCAAAACATCTTGCTTACTTATAAAATGTAATTTTCTTATTTAAAAACAAAATCAACTGACATCATTTTTAGAATATGACATCCTTGTTCGGTGATGGGTATATACAGTATGAAGTTTTTTTTGGGTTTTTTTTTAAAGATTTTTCTGTATTTTTGATAACAGGTTTAATTCTTAACGAACATCAAAAACAAATTTGTTTTACTGAATACCAAGTCTCGAATAAAATTAATGATTATGAAATTAACAAGTGAAGCATGCATGGTCCCAGTGAATGCACAGTGAATGAGGCATAAAAAAAATGACTAAGTTCAGCATTTGCACCCCCACCATTTAGTCCCAAAAGTCCCCAGGGAACGTCAAATCCTGGTGAAAATGAACAAACGGTGCAGTTTTGGGCTTTAACATATGTAAATTTGAGTTCTGCACCGTGCAAAAAAAGTCTAAATGATGACCAAGTCCATCATTTGCCCCCCTCCCCATTTAGCCCCAAAAGTTTCCAAGACCTTAACATATTTAAATTCGAGTTCAGCACCATGCAAAACTGCTAAATAGATATACACTGAAAATTTTTTTGACAAATATAGTAAAAATAGTCTCTAAAATGGAGTGTTTTTATTAGACATAAAAGAGCCCCTGGGGCACACCCAACAGTTATCGCGAAGTATAGACAAACAAAATTATACAGAAATTAGTTACAACTTTTCAGAAAGTTTTATAAAAATCCAAGGCATCAATTTTTTTTTAATAAGCACAACAGTGTCAATTTTAGCCATTTTAACCTGAAAGGCATCCCTAGTGGTGTAAACGGAGTTTTCCAGAAAAATCCGTTCTGTTACTTTTTTTTACTCATGTTTAATGTTTGTGCAAAATTTCAAAAAAATTCCAAGGCGTAGTTATTGAGAAAAGTACAGACAGACAAACGGACAAGAGTGAATTTACAGGTTGACCCTCCTTTTTTCAGGGGAGGACCAAAAATAAATTTTAAATGTTACTAAACAAAATATAGAAGTAGGCAAGATTTCCATTTTCAAAATGGTGGACAGGTCAGGGGGAAGAAAGAAAAAAAAAATGAAAGCAAATTCTGAAAAGAGTTCAGTTTATTATGTTATTGTATGTACATATACATTTCAAAGAAACATTGGAAAACCTTTTTAAATTAGAGTTTGTCGATTGTAAAAAGAAAAAAATAAAGACATTAAAAAAAATCTTACAACTCATTCTGTTAAATCATTAATGAAAACAGGATGGTTTGCAGTGTATGTACTTTTTTTTTTCAGTGAGAAGGGAGGGAAGGAGAGTTTTTAATACCAAAGAAAATTAAATGCCAAGTGGAAAACGAGTCTATAAAATTCCCACCAAGAATTTGAGAAAAAAAAAAAAAAAAAAAAAAAAAAAAAATTAAAAGTTTGTTTATCAATTTTTATTAATTTTTTTTTTATATATATATATTTTTTTTTTTTTTTTTTTTTTTTTTTAAAATAAGTCACTCAAACACCTTCCCCTCTGGATGGTTCATCAAAGTTTTCAACAAGATCTGTGAAGGAAAGAAACAAAATTCAGAATTTCAAAAGTGTTAAATATGTAAATTCAAACAAAATTTATTCTGTCCAGTAAATATCAGATAATATCACAAAGAACAATAATTTAATCAATTAATTGCACAACTATACATTTGATGTTGTGTGGAATGTTGGCCTTAGATGGGTGACGACATGCAAGCCATTTGCTTTATGTGGTTTTGTGTATCTCGTACAATAATGCTGGCTAGGTTATTTGTTAAGATACATAAGACTACACAAACTCTGTGGGTTCATGGCGTAACGGATAAAATACTCAATAAAAGTCAGTTTTAAGTTACAGTTTTTGCAAATGTCCAACCCTCAGTGCGGGCAACACTCAAAAATAGAATCGCAAATTGTATAGGATTTCTACCCAGTCATGACTGAAGCAACGAGAGCGTGCTACTCCCATTAAAGTGTTCTGTTTGAAATTCTGTGTAGATTCCCAAGTTCGACAAGCTGGTCCGATGTTACATCAATCGAAACGTGGAAATAACTCAAGATGAGAACTATTCCGAAGAATCCAAATATGAATAATCAATCCTCCTCTCAAATATTGAGAAACAATTTTTCTTTTTTTTCTACATCTAAAAACTGATTGTATGTTTTTCTTCCTTATGGGATTTTATATCAACAAGACTTCTCATACACTGCAGTTTTGTTTATCCAGTTTCTTGTCTCTCTCTCTCTCTCTCTCTCTCTCTCTCTCTTATATATATATAACATATTACAAACATTCTTTATATTAATTCTGATTAGATATTTTTTGTAAATATCTGGTTTATACACAACCTGAAAACCTAATTGTTTTAAATTATCCGTTGACTTGACATCATAACTTGAACCCAAGGTTGTATTTCCACTTCTTAAATATAATGTTACTGCTGATTATTTATAAGTGGGAAGTATTAGTGTTAATAAAATGATAAAAACTTGAGGGAGAGGAGTTATGACAGGACTGGATGTAACTAGTTGACTGATCAGATCGAATATCATCAACAACCAATTTCAAGTAAGTAATGGCCAAAATGGATGTTTAGTTCTACAGTTATCAATTGTCCAACCATCATGATTCTTTCCTCAAATATCATGGCTCATTATCCATACCCAATAAGTAGCGCCTCGTCCTGATGGGGAGGGGGGGGGCACACTCTCCTTTGAATCTAACGAGTTCAAAATCAAATGGACGAGTTATACTTGTCAAATTAACTGAGTTAATATTTTTTCAATATCCAGTTTTATTTGAAAACTCAAACGGAGTAGAAAAGGAGATGATTTTTTTACTTGAAAAAAATCCAACTCATTTTGCACTCTAAAGTAAACAGTGCTAAGATATTTTGAATTTATCCTTAAAAAAAATAATTTAAAAAGACATCTTTTCGATAAACTCTAATTTCAAGAGTTAGGACTGAAATTACTCCAAAATAATCGCTCTTTCAACCCTAACTGCTAAAATGTATCATTTTAGAGTGGTTTAGTGCTCATTGGAAGTGCAAGCAGATCTTTTTGATGAAAGGAAAAAAATTTCAGAATCTCAAATTCTGGGAGTTTAGAACCAAATTAATCATATTTCAACATGTTGAACACAGTTGGAAAGCTGTTTTATTGTATCACACAATACAACAGTTAATTTATTGCATTTTTTTTTTTTGTAAGGGAGGTCAAAATAATTTGAATGAGCATTTTTATTTCTTGTTAAATTATTGCTTATAATATATTGGACCTTAACACCTCAATCAGTGAAGTAGATGAATATTTATTTTCAGAAAATGATTGCGAATACAACCGATTTGTCAGTGAACAGATGGAGTATTCATTGGGATATTGAATCTATTTAATACACGGATTCAATAAATTTAATGGAATAAAATGCATCTTTTTACTCCATGAAATATTAATGCAATGGTTTCATATCATTAAAATTTCTCAAATCAAATGAGATTTTGGTTCTTATTTAGAATTCAACCTAGAAATTAAGAAACTATAGAAAAACCTTATCTATCACAAATGAAATGTCATATTCCAAAATCTACATAAATTGATCAAGTAGTTCTATTTTTATAAAGAAAATCATTTTTAAAGGATTTAAAGCCATTAATGTGAAATCGGTAGCATTACAAGGCTGATCTCGCAAGTTGGAAGTATCGTGGATTTATCTTCCCTTGTTTTTGTTTCAAGATGGTGAGATGATAATCCTATGAGTAATCATCAAATTTAATTTTCTAAGTTAAAAATAAAACTAAGTCAATTTATGATTTTTGGAATATGACAGCTTTGTTCTGAGACAGGTATGTACAAAGATTTTTCTGTATTATTTTTTTTTAATCAGGTTGAATTCTAAATAAACAACCATTTGTTATTTTAAAAAAAAATTTACAATTCATTCAAAAATCATAACACAGAAGATACTCCTCATTCATGCATCAAAAAGTAATCAACAAGCGATAAAAACTATCCGCAACTGCAAATCAAAACACGTTCAGTTGAACAGAAAAAAGACGATGCAAGATTACATATTGCACAACAAAGTTGAGAAAACTTTGGATAAATGTGACAGATTTGGCATCAAAGAGGCTAAAAAAATTATTGGGCGTGTTTTCTGACTGTACTATCTGATAAAGCCTCACCAACAATGAGGCAGACAATCTTTGCCAGAATCAGATGTTAAGCAAATATCTTGAACACTTTGAATGCAACTGCAAACAAAACTTTTTTGATAGCAGTTCAGGCAAAGTTTCAATTATGATCCATTTTGCAAACCAATGTTATTAAAACGATACATCTGGTGTTTGTAAATGATGAACAACTGAGAAAGAAAAAATTTGGAGTTGTTACACGAAATTAACTTTTTTTTTTTTTTTTTTTTTTTTACTTCATTCTTTCATTTTGTTCTCATGTTCCAATTACTAATTAAATAATTCTAAGAAATTTTTTTCTGATAAATTCACTAAATTTCTTGCTGTTTAAGGTTTTTCATGAAGCAGTGGCCCAATATGCAACACTTTTTCACATTAAGATCTGAAGTGAATCCATCGGAGAATAGGTGACTTTTTTAGAGACCAAGAAAATATTTCGGTAGAGGTTTTGAAGTTGTGATTTTCGATACTATATCTCAAAGATTAATAATAATTAGCAGAACCTGTGGAAATTCCACGGTTGTTGAAAATTTTAAGACAAAATGAATAAAAAAAGAAAAACAAATAACCAATTTAAAACAATTTTTTTTAGTAAAATCTTTTTTAAACTTTTAAAGCTAAAAAGAATTGATTTAAAAAAATTACATTTTTTAAATGAAAATTCCAAACATTTTTTTTGTTTTTCTGAATGATTCTTTATATAAATCATAAAAGGAATAGATGTAAATTCACTTTTACATTTTTTTTAAATTTTAAAACTATATAATCAAACAAAAAATTAAAGTTACCCTCTCAACATGAACTTTTTTTAAACAAGGCTGATAGCCATTAGTCACGTGCTCTTATGTAATGAATGAATGCGTAAATGTAGGATTGACATGAAATTTTTAAAGATAAACTAAAATGACCGAAAAATGGGCTGAAATGACTTAAATAAAAAGTAAATGACTTAGAATGACTTTAATGAACTTAAGGATGAACTGAATGACCGTAAGAATGACTTGAATGCTTAAAAATAACTAGAATCCTTCAAAATCAACTTGAATGATCTGGAGAATGACGAATGGCTTTGAGACTGACTGGTTGTAAAGTGGGTGATCATTTTACATTAAATTAATACAGAAAAGTGATCCCCCACTTTATATCAAAGTTACATAACATGCATGCAGTTAGAACAGATACTACACTTTAGGAAAAGCTTAAAAAGCTAAAAACAGCATCTATTAACAAGACCTTTGATCTTAACCAAAAAGGCCAAGCACAAAAGGGTTACGGACAGACCGACAGAGTGACTTATAGAGTCGCTTGCACGCAACTAAAAATTATAAAATAAAAAAGCCAATTTGAAACCATAAACAAACAGACACTTTTTTGTTTGTCTTGAAAATCTTTGGCAAGAAAATGGTTTTAATGATGTTAACTGATACAGAACAACCATAAAGGAAGGGAATTCTTTTCTCATTGATTAATGTTTGCACTGATATTTTTTGTGACACCGGACAAGTAAATTAATATTTAGAAGATCAGCAATTAAGAGTGTTGACAAGTGGAATTTTGAAAAGTTAATCTTAAACTTTTACAAGAGTCAGAAGTCAAAGACACTTTTTTTACATCACCCATCTGTACTTAAAATGCATGCGCCCACTTTATTTGCCATTTTTTTTTTCTTTCTTTAAACTGTAAAAGTTGCTTTACAAGCTAATTTACATTTTTATATGTGGCTTATTAATTTGGATTCCAAAGAATACAGAAAGAGTAAAAAAAAAACGGGGGGGGGGGGCTTAGATTGATTATCATACTTGGTGATATCAAAATTTTCCACACACCACCAGCAGGCACATAGAAAACGGAACGATAAAACTGTCACTCTAGAAAAGACATAATTCCATTTCTGTTTGATGAAAACCGGTTTTCTTTTTGTTGCAGACCATCTACTAGTTGGCCAGTTGTGTACAAAACCTAAGAGCAACAGGAGCTTTTTATTATGTCTGAAAGCGATACAATATTAAACAAGCGAAACTGGAGATGTGCCACTGTATAACTCATGCTCTCTATCGATCCAAGTTATAACAACAGAACCATTGCCAGCACCCTCAAAATGCATCACAGTATTGTCACGAATAACAGGGACATGCCCAGGGCGATGAAGACAAAGTTTCCGGTCACGATTATGGTACCTTTGTGGTTTCAAGTGAAGGACACATCATGCCACCTTACATCAAAGCTTGAAAGTCAACACAAAAGCGTACCTGAATGTGTTGAAGAATGTGGTGATCCCCTGGTGCAATCAAGTGGCCACTGGCAAAATCTGGGTGTGGCAGCAGAACTCAGCACTGGCCTATAAGTCCAAAGAAACTCTGGATTGGCTTCAGAAGTGCTACAACTTTGTACTCTTCTCTCACTGCCCCACCCCCCTTCCTCGATGGACTACTTCGTTTAGTCATACGTCGAGAACATAACCAACATGATCTCCTACAACACTAAAACCAGTCTGATCGCTGCCATCCACCAAGTATTCGCCGAGCTCCCTCTGGCGCTTGTGGAAAAGACATGCTCCGAGTTCTGGACCTGTATCAAGGCGGTAATTGAGGCTGAAGGCGGCTATATTGAATTGATGTCAGCTCTACTACATAAAAAAAGTTACCTGAATTGATTTTTTGAATTAAAGTTTTTAAATAAAGCTGTAGCGCTGTTTTCTTTAGGGTGACAATTTTTACTGTTCCACTCTGTAAACAGGACTAGTTTGTTGGTTTTATGGCATATTGATATTTGGGTTATTTTCTGCTAAGTATCTCTGGGTTTAGGAGGAGGCTCTAGCTGACATATGGGTGATGTTTTTAAATTTTTTGATAAAAGCCAATCTTTTTTCAAGATATGAAAGTATAATGCAAGGGTTATTTTTAATTTTTTTAAATAGATCATTTATGTTTGTTTCTTTATCTAAATTATCCCTTCTTACAAAATCAGTGCAATCAATTCGATTATGTTTACTTTAGTGTGGAGTAGGACTTTTGTGAAAGTTAAATTTTATTAAAAAGTATCATTTGATCATTAATCAATTATTCAAAAATATAGTAAATTTAAAGAATTACTTTCACCTGTTAAATCAAAGTAACAGAAAATATCCAGTTTTAAGAATATAGTTTGTTTCAACTAGATAAAAAATATTTTGAACTGTAAAAATTTAAGACAAGCAGTAACCAACTCCAATAAGTACAACCCCCTCCCAGCCAGAAAAATAAATAAAGAAAGAAAAGATTACCTGGAACTTCATCGTCATCTGCATCAATATCTTCTGTTGAAGGCTTACCAGAATCACCACCAGCTGAAAAAGAGAAGTTTTATTATTATTGAATTTCAAAATACATCTTCTCTCTTTTTTGTCTCTGTCTCTCTATTTCTCTCTTTCACTCCCCTTCTCTCTCTTTCAATGAAGAAAAAGCAAATTAAATATAATTTCATTGTTTTAAACAGTTGAGATTTGCTCGCTATACGCGATAGGTCAACAAAATATGCTTCCTACTTGTTAACTGTTAAATTATATTTTTATAAAAATGCATTTGTCGCTATTTTTATACAAGTATTCGATTTCAGCATACCATTAATGCCGACGATGGGAACATGCATGCAATGCCCACACAAGATGTGACCCATGCAAGACAGTTATAGCCGACGACGGATCGACCTATTTTCGTTGATGCTTCCAGCATATGTCTATCGTTTATTTCCCGGGGAGCTGATTGCGTTCCCAAGACGTTCCTCAACCAAGTAATCCTCCCGGAGAGCGATAGTGTTACAACTGTTAATAACAGGTTTTTATATTTATATAAAACTAGCATGGATACCCAGCATTGCCCGGGTGGACATGAAATTTGGTTTGGACAGAGCTGCTATATTAAGGATATTGAGCAACCCTCAGAAAAGAACGGAAGTTTAAAAAAAAATTTAAAAAAAAAAAAAAAATTATAACTTTTCTTTCAATCAAAATCGTGAGTGCTCATGCAACCGCAAAAAAAAAACTAACTGCAGTAGGCAGGCTTGAACCTGAACCGCGAAAGAGGAAAAGGAAAAAAAGCTAACATGCTAGTTGTCACAGCCACGACTACTTATAAAGTCATGTCCCTTCAAAATGTTTTTTTAAACATACAGTTTGCTACACGTTCATGACTTGCAAAAATCTTGATGCAAAAAGTGACCCGTTCTTACAAGAAATGGTCCAGTTGACCACCGCAAAATTATTTTTTCCTAATTTTCAGATATTATGTGTCCGAGGGATAGGTCTTTCATATGGTACCGGTTTCGACCCAGTTTAATGCATCTGACAAAAGTTTTAGCAAGACATACACGCATACATACATTCACACATACAGACAGGTGAGATTTATATCAAACTAGCGGGGGGTACCCGGCGTTGCCCGGGTGTTTGTAGGTGTATAAAAAAAAAAATAAAAAAAAAAAAAAAAACCCGAAAGTGAAAGAAAACGTGAACTTTTATGGCTATGCTATGAAGCCATAGGAAGTAAAAGGCATTGAAATTTAGCTATGTCAATCAAAAATTTGACTTATAGAAATGAACATTGGCTGGAGGCCAGTTCAGTTTTCTGCCGTTTTATTTTCCCACGATGTTGGGGAAAATCAGCTCCCCACAAAAAGGGATTGTTCAAATAAATAGCAATTGTATGATATGAGAGGTTTCTCCGACATTGATTAAAGCCGATTGCTTACTGGACGTCCCGGAACGAAAGGCCGGGAAACTACCTTCGCTTTTATACGAAAAACACGAACAAAAACGCAAGAGGATGGAATAGCGTGAAATTTAGATATTTAGAAAGTATATAAAGTTCTAGAACATAGTAACCCCGTGAAAAAAGCCTTTGCTGGACAAATGCACAATCACACTAACACACATTTTGTCTTTTATGGAACATCAAATTTAACCAAAAACTATAAATGTTATGCAATCAAGGAAAGGAGGAGAATGAAAAATATGCAGAATTTATTAATTAAAACAATATGCAGTTAAGATTACATCTGAAGATTTCAAGGCAGTAGTTTTTAGTTATTTAAATTAAACAATTGCAAAACATCAATAGTCTCCTCAATTAAACAAATTAACGATTAAAATCTGCAGAATATCACAGACAATTCACCCATCCCCAAAAACATTGAAAACAGTTATCGAAATCAAACTTTTCTTTGCACGTGAAAAAGAAAGTATTTTGTAAGTGTAACAAGTTATAAACAAAGTATGCTGAAAGTTCAACTTACATCCAACAACACTGTTAGCGAGTTTCTTCAAACTACTCAAACTTTCAGCTCCAAGCTGATTTAAAATGCCAGGAAGCATCTCCGCTATTTCTGCAAAAAGCAAGGGAAATTACATTTATGAAAACAATGTAATTTATTAAAATAAAACAAAAACAAATCTTACTTAATAGTATCAAGGTTACAGACTTTTTTTTTTTTACTGATTTATGGACATAGTATATCAAAACTGGTTGGCACATCATTAGACAGAGCACATCCAGGTCAACACATTAATGAAATATAGCAGTTAAAATCAAATAAAATGAAAACTTTAATATTTACTTGTGATGGAAAAATATTATCATGCCCCAAAATTTACAGAAAATAATTCAGTAGACATTTTAAAAATTAAGTTATTGATAATATGAATGATTTCATTTGTAATAACTACCAAAATTTCTATAAGGAGAGAATCAGTAACGCAATAATACGATTCCAGAAACCGCTTTTGCTATTCTCCCAATTTACTGTTTAATTTCATTATTGTATTTTGTTTGTCGTTCTAAAAATGATAAAATTCATTTGTTAACCCTATTAGTATATTTAAAAAAAAAAAAAATCCTATATCTTAGTTTAAAAAAAAAAAAAAAGTTTGAATTATTTTTCTAGAAATTCAAGAACGATTGAAATGGCATCAATTTCTACATAAAATAAAATGCTATTACACTAATATTTTTCCATTGTAAGCAAGTACTTCCTGAAGTTTATCTTTTTTCAATTTTATTTTAGTTCACTTAGAGAACAGCCTATCGGATTGAAAAAAAAAAAAAAAATTAAAGTGCAGAGCATGAATTATTTGTAAATGAAGAGAGGAAAGTTTTACACTTACGCTTTGTTTCTGCGTGGCCGGTAATAGCAAAAGTATTGGCTGTCAATGAAGCTTGTACCTTAGGATTGTTGAAGTGAATAACTTGGCCATCTTCTTTGATCATATTTACCTGAAGTGAAAATAAGGGAAAAGTAAAAAAAAAAACTCATTAAATATCAAAATATTAGGTTGAGAAAAAAGTTTGTGGATTTTTAATTTGGATTTCAAATGTATTTTCAAATAATTTATAATACCTTTACTTTATATCTCATTTTAAAGAGGGTTTTTCGCTCTATCATTTAAATTACAATCGTTTTAAAACAATTGTCTTTACAGAACGTTAACTAAAAGATGGAAAAAAAAGCAAATTTGTACATTTTTCTTATTTCAATTCAAGCTAGGCCGAAAAGCTGCTGAAACAGCTTGTGATATCAACAAAGTGTTTGGCCCAGGAATCACTACTGAACGTATGGCACAATGGTGGTTTAAGAAATTTTGTAGTAGTGACGAGTCTTGAAGATGAGCATAATGGGTCGGCTATCAGACTTTGACAATTCATTAAGAGCCTTAGTCAAAGCCAATTTGCACACAACTGTTTGAGAACTTGCTTCTGAATTAGATGTAACATATACGACGCTTTCCAACCACTTGAGAGATTGGAAAGGCAAAATAAGTTGATAAATGGGTGCCTAACAAACTGAATGAAAGCTGAAAAACGTCATCTTCCCTTCTTTTACGCAACAAGATTGAACCGTTTCTTGATCGCCGGGTTGTGATTTGCAATGAAAAGTGCATTCTTTATAACAACTAGCAATGCTCACCTCAGTGGTTAGACACCAATGAAGCTTCACGATACTTCGTAAAGCCAGAGTTGGATTAAAAGGTTATACAAACTGTTTAATGATCTGCGACCAGTCTCATCTATTAGTTTTTTAATGCAGGCAAAACCATTATGGAAGAGAAGTACTGTCAACAAATCAATGAAATGCATCAGAAACTTTAACAATACCGAGCATTAGTCAACAGAAAAGGTCCAGTTCTCGCCCATGACAATGCCCAACTTAAACCAAACTTGCAGCTACGAAACTGCCTCACCCGCCATACTCTCCAGCCCTCTCACCTACTGACTACCACCTTTTCAAGCGCCTTAACTTTTTGCATGAGAAATGTTTAAAAAACCTAAGCGATATCAAAAACACTTTCAGCGACTTCATGCCACCAGAACACAAGATTTTTAGATTGCTGGCATAAATACACTTTTTTTGAGTTGACAAGTGTTTATTCTGATGGTGCTTATTTCGATCAATTAATTTTTGTTTGAGGCAAGATATGTTCATCTGAATATAAAAGTTAAAAACTGCAAGAACTTGTCAACCTGATAGAAATATAAACAGAAATATCAAAAAGTTTATAAAAATGCAATCTAAATGTCACTAAAAAAAAAGTACAACTTTCAATTTGATTAAAATTATGAACATGTTGAAGTACCTAATGACAGTTAAGCTTTTTAATAAAACAAAATGTCAAAAAATTTAAAACCACAAACCTCTTCAATTCCTGAAATATTACTGACAGTTAACTTTTTAAGGGAACTTTGAAGCTTCTTGTCATCGGTGGTGGCGGTACGGTGTACAACCTTCTTTTTTCTCCTAGCAGTTCCCTGAATAATCAATAATTTATTTTACAAAAGTGAAAGCAGAGTGAAAACATTCACAAACATGTTAAACAATAAACCAAAGACAAATTTTCATTACAAAAAGTTTATAATTAGGTCTTAATTTTAAAATTAAAAAAAAAAAAAAAAAAAAAAAAAAAAACAGCAATGTCAAAATATCTTTTTGTTTATATAAGCATGCATAAATGCATTTATTTTATTTGCAATACTTGAATAGCATTCATATAGACTTTCACTGTCCATTTTCAAGAACTTTCGGTGTTTGTTTTACAATCCACAGCAATTCAAAAAAGTGGTAAAAAAGTCAAATATACAAATGTTACCACATCCAATAAAAGTTACTTTACAATCTACCTGTGCATCATTTTTTCTGGTGTTTTTTTTTTTTAAGTAGTTTTAAATTCTTTGGATTTCATATTAGCTCTTGATACGGCTTTTAAATTTCCAACCAAGATAGTTGTCGTCTTGTCCATTTTTTTTTTTTTTTTTCGGTCAGGTCAGCCTCATTTTCAGTTATCACATTTGGGGGGGGGGGGGGATCCACTATTGGAGAGTCCCGTCTGCACAAGGAAAGTTTTTTTTTCTCTACCCCCTCACTTGTGTCCCCCCTCCCCAATTAAATAATAAATGAAAGCAAAAATAGAGATTTGGATTCCCCACCTAAAAAAAATTGTGATAGTTGAAAACTAGGTCGGCTGAAAAAAAAAAAAAAAAAAAAGGTTACGTCCCTTTATCCCAAAATTATCCAAGGTAGTTTTGTATAAAGGGACATAAATCTTGTATCCACAATACTACTATGCAATTTCAGAACACTATTTCGCCCCCCGCCCCCAAAAAATATTTTAAAGGTATTTTTATTAGTACTTAAAACAATTTAATAGCACTTATTTCGATTTTATTTGTAATATTTCTACACAAATTTTTACTGGACATAAGGAATACAATTTTCAAAATCCATTCGAGACATTTTCAAGGTAATAGAAATAAAGCCTTTTCAAGGCAAAATTCAAAGACTGAGTCTGTGCAAACCCTGTTGAACAAATTAAAATATTTACAAACATATTTTAAATAAATGCTAGATTGAATTTTTCCCCCTTAATTAGGAACTACATATATTTTGAAATATACGGACATGTTTCGCGTCTTATGATTCATCAGTGTAAGAGGAAACTAATGAAATTCAAAACAGAGATCTCAGAGACAGAAACGATGCTCTACCACTGAGCAAAACCCTGCTAGCGAAACGAATCACTTTTATAGAAATCATTTATCTGCAATACTTGGATACATATTTTTACTTTGTCAATCTTCATTTCACAAAATTGTTTCCATGGTTTTGTTTTTTCAGAAAAGTTGATTATGAACAATTTCGAACATGCATAGAAAAAAAAATTCAGACTTCCTCAACATAAATAAGACAAGGTCAAAAAAGAATTGAAAGATTCAAGATTTGACTACTAGGCAACATCAAAGTAAAAAAAAAAAACAACAAAAAAAAAAACGAATAACTGATGATGAAAAAAACTAGTGAAACTCTGGGCAAACTTGAATGAGAATCACCGGTACTTGCAGTTTAATCAAGACATAAAAAAAAAAAAAAAAAAAAAAAAAAAATGGTTATATTGTATATATCCATTATGGAATAAAGCTCTCCGAAAAAATGTTTTTATTTGATTTGATCAAGTACTTTTTTTTTTTTTTTTTTTTACAGCGAAAAACAATTTGTTATGATACCAAACAAAAGGTAGTCATGTTCCGATTTTTAAGAAAAGCTAGTATTAAAAATGGGGAGAGAGTGTCGGCGCTTTAAACCGCGTTATCTCCCTTCGGCATGTTAAAAAAATTCAAAGATGGCTAACTTCATTGTGCTCTCATAAAAATGTTTTTCGCTGTAAAAAAATTACTCAATTAAATTAAGTGAAAATTTTTTTCAGAGATCTTCAGTCCAAAATGGATTAACTTTTTTTTTTTTTTTTTTTTTTTGATATTTTCATCTTTTAATATCTTTATTAAACGGTACAAGTACCGAATAACCCCCCCCCACTCTTATTTTTATGGTATGTTTTAGTATGCATTATAGTTTTTGAGATTGGGGGTCGTTATTCTGGAAATCGTTTTGAACATGGGGAGGTTGGGAGCATCTATATAAGTACCGCCAAAAATGGCCGCAAAATCAAGTTGTTTTTTAAAACGAAATTACATTTATCAAAAATCCATTATTTCTGAGTAACTTTTTTTTTTCCAGAAAGATAAAACCCTGAATTTTATCATATAGAAAACAGAATAATGTAAAACTTTTTCTACTATTTTTAATTAAATTTTAAATGTTAAATTTTCCCAAAAAGTTAACAATTGACATTTTTTGTCTTGCACAAAAACGTACATAAATATTTTTAAAAAAAAAAGGTTTTTGAAATAATTAATTTATTTGTTGTCTAAAGATTTAGGATGATTTTCTATGAGAATATGCAAAAATATTATAATATAAGTACCTGGATTTCAAATAATTCCACTTATTCATATAGGCAACCAGTTACTTCACGTCGATCTAGAGTCTAGATCGACACTGTTTACGTTTGCATTTGATAAAAAGCAAACAAGGAAGACCAAACAGGCAAAAAAAAAAACCTTATTTTTCAGTGACGAAAATTTCAATGTATTATTATGCTGAGGCTGGCCAGTACCAGATGGGTGACCATTTTTATGAGTTTGGTTTTTAATGTGTATGTGTGTGGGGGCCAGGCTCCCCAAAAGGGGGGGGGGGGGCAATTTAAAACAGAATAAAAAAAAAATTATTTCAGCGTGTTTGGTCCACCGTAGTCGAAAGGCGGCAAACGTTTTCAAACGGGATCGAAAAAATGATGCTATTTTTAACACAAAGGGCACAATATTATTGTTTAATAATGGTCATGCATTATTCGGCTCGCTAAAAAAAAAAATTGTTAATTTATTTATCAAAGATTATAAAATGGCTTTTTTCATATAAATATTAAAAAAAATTTTTTTTTTGTTTTGCTTAACTTAAATTAATTATTTTACTTAACATATTCACCGAATTTCACACTTCAAAACTCCAAAGCGGGATAATTAAACACAATCGAAGTTCTGATATTCAGACGTCAAAATAAGGTATGCAAACAATTTTTTTTTTGTTTTTTTTTAATCTATAATTCTGTCCCTTACAACAACACAATATGTTGTGTTCAGTTTCAGATGATTATTTTAAGCATATTTGTACCCCCTTAAAACAAGGGGGGGGGTTGTAAGCAAAAAATATATACATATATAAAAATATCGTTTATGAAAAATAAGTACACTGTTATAAAGTTCATTCTTCTCTTAATAATCGCTGAAAATTTCGTATTGATCGGATAATTACTTGATTTTTGCTAGATTTTTAAAAAGACGGTCCGTCAAAAAGTACTGACCTGCCCCCCTCCCCAGTTTTGGCGGTGCCTACATTTATACTATGTTTTGTTAGGTCGTAAAAAAAAACAACAAAAGAAAACTGAAGGATATCAGTTAAAATTATAGATTAAATTTGTTTTGGTTTTTCAGTGCTTATACAGTTTAGTCAAGACATCAAAAAGTGAAAATATTGAAAAAAAAGTTATATTGTATGTATTCGTTATAGTCTGAAGTTCTCTAAAAAAAAATTTCACTAATTTCATCAAGTAATTTTTATTTTACAGCGAAAAAACAATTTGTTATGATACCGAGCAAAAGGTTCAACTTAGATGGGGAGGGAGTGTCGGCGCTTTAACTGGAGTTATCTCCCTTTGGCGTGTTCAACGCGCTCTCATAAAAACGTGTTTTTCTGCTGTAAAACAAAAACTACTCAATCAAATTAAATGAAATTTTTTTTCGGAGATCTTCAGTCCAAAAGATATGTACAATATAACCTTTTTTCGATATTTTCATTTTTTAATGTCTTGACTAAACTTTACAAGTACCGGTTTTTCTTTTGTTTTGACAGTGATCGATCGGAGATTTCTTGATTTAATGTTTTTGTTGGTTTGGGTATTCTGTTTCCATTTCATCTTCAGGTTCAGTTTGATTTTTAGGGATTGGGGTTCTAGATCTGGAGTTTTAACGGGACCTTATAACCGTTTTGTTTTTTCTTTTGTTTTGATGGTGTTCAATAGGAAGTTTCTTGCTTAGGGGTTTCTGTTTGTTGACTTGGATATTCAGTCTCCATTTCTTCAGGTTCTGTTAAATTTTTGGGGAGTATTTCTATTTTTTGTTTTGCTGGTTTATTATTTGGTTTTAAGAAAATTTGTTCTTGGGAACACTGGCCTTAAGAGGGGAGGTTTCGGTTTGGGAGGAGACAAATACTTTATTGGGTTCTTTTCTAGTTTTTGAAAGTGTTGTATTTTTAGATTTTTTTGGAAGTTAAGCAATTCGTTTGGTTCTAGATGTACCAGTTTTTCAATAAGTTTGTCATATTTATCAGGCTGGTTGGTGGGATTTGTTTTTTTTGTTATTTTCGCATATATTTTATTTCTTATGACACCTTCCACTTTTGTCTTCGCTTCTAAGTAAGATATATTTCGTTTATGCTTTGTGGCCAAGATTTCTTTTTTCAGTTTTCCATCGTTCAGTTTTTTGAATAGGCAGTTTATACATTTGGACTCGCGACATTCTTGTTCATTGTGACATTTCTTTATAGCCACATTTAGCGCACGTGGGATGACCTCTGCAAGCATCTCTATGGTGACCAAATTTTTGACAGTTGAAACATCTCAGAGGATCTGGGATGTATATTTCAACTGGTTCTATGATGTAACCAATCTAAATTTTAGGTGGAATTTTTGGAGTGTTAAATGTAATAAGAATGGGTTGGTATTTTTTCTGAGTTTTTCTTTATATAGATTCTTTTATAGTTAATGACTGTTTGCTCAGTTCATTCTGGATTTCTTCTGGTGAAGCAAGTGATAGTTCCCGGCTTCGGATAACTTCTTTGGATTGATTTAGTTTATTATGTAGGGTGACTTTAATATTAAGAAAAGTTTTCAAATTTTCTAAGTTTAGACTTTGGCTTATTGTCTTAATCTCAATTAATAGGTTACCATTTTTTTTTTTTTTTTTTTAAACCATGTTTGGGTTTATTTTCCTAGTTAGCACTTTTTCGATGAGAAAAGAGGACAATTTCAACATCGGAGTTTCATCCAGTGATTCTAATACATAGTACTTGGAGAAAACTGAATTTTCCTCACTTTCTGAGTCTGATAAGGAACGTTTGGGATTTTTTTTAGTTTTGTTTTGACATAAATATGAATAAGAGTTTCATTGCCTGTGTTCCCCACCCACTGATATTTAAAAGATATGAAGACATTATGACGAAAGTAACATTTTTAGACAGTGGAGAAAAGAGGGCAAAGAAAGGCAAAACATGAAGAGTGGAACAGAGAAAAAGATCAAAGGCTTTGGCCTTAAATAAAAGTGGAATTCCGCTTTTTTTAATTTTATATAAAATTGATTAAGTCCGTCTGTCAGTCACAATATTTGGAAACAATACATTGAATTTTTTTTTTTTTTTTTAATTCAATTTTCACCCCAAACAAGGCACAATGCCACTTTGTAGTAGGGGGATACTATCGAGGACATGTTGCAGGAGTATTATGAAGGGAGATGAATAGCAAGAGGTCTGTTCACATTACACTTGAACTTCTGCATATCAGTACAGTTGGGAAAGGAGAATCATCGAAAGGGAGTTCCAAAGTTTAGCAGTTCTGGAGAAGAAACTATTGGAGTACAAGGCTTACTTACACCTAGGGATCTCTACTGTGAAGGGATGGGATTTAGCTGCTGATGGGATAGATAACAGTTCAGGACCTATCAGGTTGGCAACTCTTTTGAACCCTGTCAAGGAGCGATAGACAAGTAGCAGATGCACCAGTAAGTTGTTTCATTTCGAAATATATCAGATATCTTAACTACTTTTAAACATGGAAAATATTGCAGTAATAAAAGTTGATAAATTCTCAACAAATAAAGCAGGTGTGCAATGACTACAAATTAAAACCAAAATTTTTGAGACTTTCAAACTGATGTTCTAACAACTGAACTTTCTTATAAATTCTTTTAATATAAATATAAATAAATTCTTTTAATATAAATAAAGCTTTAAATATAAATCAATCGATTAACATGTCGGAAATTCTTTTAATAGTCCCAAACAATTCACTTTGCTTTACGTATTGGCGTTAAAAACGATTTAATATTTAATCTATATAGATACATACAAAAGTGACCTTGTCTGTGTGCGGAATGGTCTCTGCACAAAACTGTCAATTTTTAGTGTACAGACTTAAAACTTGATATATAAGGCAGGGCTCTACATTGCGAGTGAGTTTTCAAAGTGGTGACTAAAAATAATGAAATGCTTATTTTTTGGCGGTTGTAGTTCTTTCAGTGACAATCTTCCAAAGCTCACTACCGAGTGAAAAATATCTTTTCAACTTTTTTTTAATAAAACGAAAAGTTAAATTTTTAAAACAATAAAAGTTTAATAGAACAATATACGCAATAGAAAGGATGTTTAAAAAGACGTAAAATCTAGAAAAATGTTCATGTACATACTGGTCGCAGAACAAAGACGTCATATTCTAAAAATCATGTGGGTTTGGCTAGTAACTTTTCTATTTGGCTAATAAACGAAAAGTTGTCAAAGGTCAACTAGCGATAAATTTTTCCATAGTCCTGAAGGGGTCGGACCTGTGGAAGAAATCCGATTTGATTTTTTGCCAGTAAAAATAGCTGCTTTCAAAGCGTAGCGTACAGTCTAAGGAAGGAACAAGCAGAATATTATATAGATTTTAAATATATCAGACATCTTAACTACTTTTAGAAAATATTGCATTAATAAATTTCCAACAAATGAAATGGATGCCACGACCGAAAATTAGAGCTGAAATCTTCGGTCTAAGATTCCCATTAATCTTCCCTTTTGAATTTCTAATATATAAAACATTACAATAAAAAAAAAAAAAAATTTAAAAAAAACATAGCCGTTCTGTGACATACATTTATGATTTGTTATATTTCAAAACAGGAATTTAAACATAAGCAACAATAAATGAATGGGTAAACATTATCAATAATGTTGGAAAACATTTTAATATCCCAAAACTATTTTGCTTTAACTACATATTGTATATCATTCTTTCACAATTATATGTAATCCCCTCTGTTTGGTTTAAAAAAAGGCAGAGAACTCTATTCTTGCTGTATGCATGTGACCATTTGGGGAATACTAGGCGTCGTACATGTTGAAAACAACTTCTGCATCTAGTATCACGCTTGGTCCACAGTAGGTGAATCAACAAAAAATTATCTTATTTTTAGCAAAATGCGCAGTTATTTACTGATTTTTTTTTTTTTTTATGTCAATTCTTCAAAGCATTTCCTATGTAATGGTATATTAGCAATATTGGATTCACTAAAAGATTATTTTTCAAAGATTTAAAAGTAGTGTTTTCCACAAAAATAATTAAATTTTTTTTTTTCTAATCTGAAGTATTCAATGAATTTCATACTTCAAAACAGAAAAGATAAAAAATAAAACATTCAAAATTCGGATTTTTAACCTTAACATGCGCAGAGTTGTTTTTTTTTTTTGGGGGGGGGGGGATCATCTACAATCCTTCCCACATTACAATACATTTTGCTCAGTTTCGGTTAATTATTTTAAGCATATTTGTACCCACAAATAAAGAGAGGGGGGTATATGTAAATATCGATAAAAAAAAAAAAATATGTAAATATCGATAAAAAAAAAAAAATATGTAAATATCGATAAAAAAAAAAAAATATGTAAATATCGATAAAAAAAAAAAAAATATGTAAATATCGATAAAAAAAAAAAAAATATGTAAATATCGATAAAAAAAAAATATGTAAATATCGATAAAAAAAAAATATGTAAATATCGATAAAAAAAAAAATATGTAAATATCGATAAAAAAAAAATATGTAAATATCGATAAAAAAAAAATATGTAAATATCGATAAAAAAAAAATATGTAAATATCGATAAAAAAAAAATATGTAAATATCGATAAAAAAAAAAATATGTAAATATCGATAAAAAATATATGTAAATATCGATAAAAAATATATGTAAATATCGATAAAAAAAAATATATGTAAATATCGATAAAAAAAAATATATGTAAATATCGATAAAAAAAATATATGTAAATATCGATAAAAAAAAATATGTAAATATCGATAAAAAAATATGTAAATATCGATAAAAAAATATGTAAATATCAATGAAAAAAAAAAAAAAAAAATCTTTTAAAGTTCATTTTTCACTTAATCGGTGAAAATTTTGTATCGATTGGATAATTACTTGCTTTTTGACAAGACTTTTAAAGAGACTCCATCAAAAAATACTCCCTCGGTTTTGGCCGTGCCTAGTTTCTCTATAAGCTGCTTTAAATGTAATTAAATCAATGCATAAAAAAAAAAAAAAAAAAAAACCGCTTACCTTGCCACCAATGCGAATGTCTTTTACTTGGTTCTGGAGTTGTTTAAGTTTTTCAGCATTCATCTTTGAAGGTTTGTGTTAAAATACTAAAAATATAAAATCGTCTTATGTTATCAAGTTTGAATATAAAAATTAGGCAGAACAAAATACTCTTACAAGTAAAAAAAAATAGAAAAGTTTAGTGTTAATTGAAATTTTAAAACATTCACATTTATTGTCAAAGTTAAAAAAGTTTACGTTTACATTTTAAATTTTAATTATTTTCTTTCAAGCACGTTGAGTTATAAAATTAGTAAAACTTCAACAAATCTAGTATTTGTCTTGGAAACCAAAATGTGAAGCATCTTTGTAAAATCACTTTATGAATTGATAGTAACAATTGATATTCATAACCAATCGCAGTATTCCATTTGTAAAAATTTGTCAGTTAAAGTTTTAGACTAGCTGCCAATGAACATTTGAAGATAGCTGTCAAATTTTTACACTGTATAAAAAAAAAAAAAAAAGCATCTAAAATCTCGCTTTTTTTTAGTTACCATCAAATTAAAATTTTATCAATTATGATCTTCCATACATTCAAATATCAAAACATTTGTCACAATGACATAAGTTGTTCTAAAACACAACCTTAAAGAAAAAGTTTAAAGTTTTGATTAATCGTGTATTTATTTAGTAAGATATTATATTTCCTATATATGGACTCCAAAGCAGGGGGGCTGATTTTTATGAAACTTCACACAAAGATACTTTATGTACCTGGCAGTGTTCTTAGGTTTTGTATCAGAATGTCTTCGATAAGTATCAATAATCGAAAAAAATCCGATGAGAGAACGAACAGGCAATTTTGACCAAAGTTAACACTTCACATAGCCTAATATCACAAGTACATTTGAGAAGTTTTATTACCACAAGCAGAAAGGCCTGGCATATAAAATCAATAGTAGATTCTTTGATATTACAGGGGCGCATTTGAAATGAATGTTTCTGTTTAAAGCACAATTGAATCTTGATACTTGACTTTTGCATTTTAAACTTTAAATTCAAGCCATATTATATAAAAAATAATTTATAAAATCAACAGTAAGTTCTCTACAGTGCAATGTAGACTACAATGTATTATGGACTAAGTCACCGCGGGAAGGCATGTGAAGCACCAATTAGAGCAGGCAATCAATTTGATTTAAAAATGGGCGATTTCACTGATTTCGATGACAAATATGAGCATGAAACATTTGATCATTCAATCCTGGGCAACGTTGAATCTGCCTGCTAGTTTAATAATACTTCAATCTATAATATAAATCTTACCTGTCTGTTTAAATGTATGTATGTATGTTTGCCTAAAACTTTTGACAAGAAGCAACGGACCCCCCCCCCCAAGATCATTTTGAAGCTTGACCCTTCGGACAACAAATATCGAAAAATTGGCTAAAAACATTAATTCCTTCAACCTCAACTGGGCACTTTTCTACAGAGATGGGTCGTTTTTTTCCCCAACATTTTCAAAAGTCATCCCCTCTTTTCGATTAACTAGCTTTAATGTAAACCTATGTCAATCCGGTTTGGCAATGGGCGCAACAGCTAACGCGTAATTTTTTTTCCCCCTCCTTTGCAGTACGGGTTCAAGCCTGTCTGCCTCCTACAACCTTTTTTTTTTTTCTTTTGCTCAACACACCTCTAAACAGCCGGGCAACGGCAGGCATCCAGGCTAGTGATAAAATAAAACTTGAAAAGAAAATCCCAGTTAAAAATCTCAATTTTAATGATTGGCAAAAACTATAAAGTTTAAATGAAAACATTGAATTCACTTTTGTTTTTTCTTAAATAATCAACTCAAGTCGAAATCTTTTCAAGATGGTGCCAAATTATATTCAAACGCTAGGATTAATTTAGGTAATTAATTTGTACACATGCAGAGAGTACAAAAAGTCATTATCCTATCTGAGTAAAGACTAAAGAATTTAGAATATATGGAGGCCCAGTTGTGAAACATTTACCATTTGATTTGAGACCTCATTTTTTTAAAAAGCACATTAACTCATTGGATCATATTTCATTTGGAAATAATTGTATAGCAGCCTAATCATGTTAACACACGGTTCTTATTAGAGCAAGAAAATTAAGCAACATTGAGCCTGGTTAGTACCAGATGGGTGACCATTTGGGAATCATAAGTGATGTATGTATTTAGTTATGTGGGTACATATAATATCTCAGTAAGTTGAACGTCTGTCTTGCACAGTTCCAGGTCACCCTTGGGCAAGGTGTAGCACCTGTTAGCCTCTCTCCTTACAGACAGTTGCTATACAGGGGATAGATTAAGCTCCTCGAAAAAACAAAACCCGGATAGAAAGAATACATTTAGCGCGGTAAGGCAATCTCTTGGCGTCTCAAACAAATCATCATGTCCGAATTTGTCATAAGCCAGTATGGAAGTAGTAAAGCCTAGAAAACTACCACGAGAATGCTCATGTGAATGAATAACTTGAATGCCTACTAAACATTATCCTCGTGTATCTAAGGTCTCTTTGCACATGGCTTTGTCAGAACAACCTGACATAAGGATAACCCCCCCCTTTTTTACATAGGCATCACCACTTATCAAGGCCTAGGGACCACTCGAGGATAAGGGTTAAAGAGTGTACAGATTGGGGTTGAATTTTCTATTTGATATTAAAACCTACAGAATGATAAATAGTGAATTCAACCCCTCAAATCACAGAGATTAGACTTCAAAGATCACACGCATGCATGTCGATCCCTCTGTTCAGTCTCGAAAGAGAAAGGATACCCCCTGCAGGAGCAGCTGCACGTGTAATTGTGAAGCATGGGTTGCGCAATCCCCAACCGCACCTCTCCTGAATCAACACTGCTTAAGTCCAGGACGACTGGAAACAATGCCAAGATAAGCGGAGAGCACATACCGCAACTGGAAGTCCTATTTAGTACTGACCAGGTTCAACATTGCTTAACTTCGGTGATCCAATAGAAACCGGTGTGTCAACGCGATTATGCCGCATGTGAAACTATATTAACAGTATAAAAACAACTTACTATTTCATGCAATCCCTACAAGTAAACCCTGACTAAATATTCAAAATCACATAGTAAGATTTCCTCAGTATGGATAACATGCAGTAGTAGAGTGGTGCATTTTCTAAGTAAGTTCTCTACAGTGCAATGCACAAATAATTGTACAGTGCACAAATAACAGCATGAAGCTGGATACTCCACCAGACTAGATGAATTCTTGTCCTGGGATCCAGTAAGACCAAGAGATCAATAGAAAGGTATACTATAACATTTAGCTGGTCAATTGGGGAGAAGAAAATTATTGCGGTTTCAGAAGTCAGAGTTCATACAGATTTTCAAGGCTTTTCAATCTTTCTCAAGACAAAATTTTAATTTTAAAAACTGAAATTTCATACATAAAAAGATAAAGTAAAAAAATAAAATATTTTTATTAATACTTAAAAAATATTTTAATGTTTATTTAATTTCTAAATTTTACTTCGGCTACACCCGTAAATTATATGGATAACATTGAGTAACTTTGTGATAAAGGGGTGTAACTCTTGTATTAATATTTTTAAGTTAAAAAATATTTTAATGGTATTTTAATTAATAATTAAAAGGTATTTTAATAGTATTCATTTAGATTTTATTTTTAACTAGCCTGAGTGACCCGGCATTGCCCGGGTATTTGGAGGTGTGTATTGAGAGAAAAAAAAAGTGGTAGTAGGCAGGCAGGCTCGAACCTGTACTCCAAAGGAGGAAAAGAACATGAAAAAAAGAAAAAAAAAAAACTGACGTCTTTGCCATTGTGTCCATCGCTAAACCAGAAGTAACAAAGATTTAAATTAAGGTTAGTTAATCAAAAAGAGGGGATGACTTTCGAAAATATCGTTGAAAAAAAGCAACCCCTCCTTGTAGAAAAGTGCCCGGTTGAAGGTGAAGGAACTACTGTTTTTAGCCAATTTTTCAATATTTGTCGTCCAGCTTCAAAACATATCAATATCGTGAAAATCCGACCCTCTGTCGAAAGTTTTAGGCAAACATACATACATTCAAACAGACAAGTGAGACTTATATTATAGAAGAATATTCCCACAAATTGTTACTGAATATAAAGAATACTATTTTCAAGACATTTCCCATATTTCCAGGACGTTTTCAAGGTAAAAAAAATAAGGCCTTTAGGTTCAAAATGCAAGGCCTTTTCAAGCCTGTGCAAACCCTGGAGATAAAGGAGAATTTTAATGGAATATTCGGATATATCTGTATCTAATAGAGAGATCAAGTGTTAAGCCCATACAGGGCTCAGTTAATTTATGAGAACTTTGACAGAAGTAAAATGAAACAAAAATCTAACCAGAGATAGCAAGAGATAATTGAAGACAAAAAGATTAATTTTGCTTAGCAATTTCATATGCGAGTGACCATTAGGCTACAGATATTGGATAATTACCTTAGTCGTGATGATAATGTTATTTGTTACTTTCATATAAGTTTGAGATTTGCCATTAAGTGACAAAAACAATTGGATGTAACTTTCCTAAATGAGAAAGATGTCATAAGATGGAGTACTGTTCCCTCATTTGAGGAGGTGCCACTCTGAGCACCCGTTTCTGTCCTTGACAATGTACAAAACCGACTTCACAATCTAGTGGGAAAACGATCTCTTTAAGAGATGTTGCTAGTTTATCATTATTACAATGAAAGATGCTAACTGAATTCCAATCAGTTTCCTTGTAAGACATTTACAGTAAGAACTCGTCTTTATTCTATAATGAACTTTTCAAGATCACAATTGTAGAAAATTAGTACCACTAGGTTGCTTCTCTAACGTCAAAAACACCTATAGGTGTTTAATTGCTGTAATATCATTCAGATGGACAATGCATAGTCATCTCATCCTCGAATTGTTTTTGGTATTGGTAAAATATGACTTAGTAAAAAAAAAAAAAAATCTTTAACTATAAAACTTATTTTATCTGTTCAACCTAAATTTTAACTATTATAACTCAACTTTATATACTTTTTTTGGAAGTAGTTTTAATATTCAATCTATTCAAATATAATTTTTTTAAACAAATTTTTTTTCAGCATTCTATGTACATTGTATATACACAAATCTCAGATCAAACTGGTATATCATATTTGAATAGATTGAGTATTAAAACAAATCTTGATACTTCTGCAGTTTACCAACCTTACTATTTCAAGTTAAATTAAATTTGGACGGTATCTTGTTTATTAAATTTACGTGAAAGTACGGAATGGTTACAAAACGCTCTCACCATGTTAAGAATGGATTTCTAAATAGCATTTTAGCACGGTCGCTAAATTGCAGAAGTACCCTAATCAAACTTGAGAAAAAAAATATACAAATTACAGTCATTAGGATTCTGTTGTAAGTTTGACAACTGCTCTAGTGCTCTACATAAGGAAATAAAATGCGTCTCATTTCTGGAGATTTATGGTTGAAGGGGGAAAAAAAAGCCAGAGATTGAATTTAAAGAGAACCATTGATTACTGCTTTAACAGGTGTAACTTAGTGCAAGACGCGCTTCTTCGCCGGAAAAGCAATGAATCAAATATCACACCTAACAATGGCTTTTCTCAGTACAAATTACTACGTTTAACAACAAAAAAAAAGTCCTACTTTTAAATCCTGGAACGCAAGATGATTTTATAGATGTGGAAAAAGTTCTAATAAAAATAGTTTTACATCTGAAGAGTTCAAAAGTTAAAATATTTAACTTGCGCCATGAACAAACTTAAAAATGAAAAAAAAAACAGCTGAAAATGACAGGTTTGCTTGGAACCAAACAATTAGAATTAATTTCAACGTTAACATAATGAATTTAAGTTTATTTTAATCCAGTTGAGAAAAGTTTTCCAAGAATATTTGGAGAAAGTAAAACTATCTTTTCCTTTCTAATAAAAAAATAAATAAATAAAAATACCAGCAAAGCAGTTTTTTTCGACTGTTTTTCACTTATTTCAAGCGAGACACAAATGGAGTTAAAATTTCGGTACTTATAAGCAGAATACGGACCATGCTGAAATATTTAGAACTCCATTCTTAACAGGGGAAGGGGGAGTTTTGTAACTTTTCTGTATTTTCACCTAATAAACAAAAAAAACCCTTAAAAATGATTTTAACTTTAAGATCCTATCTAAAATATAGCACGATCCATATTCTGCATATATCCATAAGTTAGGAATTTAACTTTTATGATTTGAAAAAATTAAATTACAAATATAGAATTTTTATTGCATGCAAAAAAAGAATACAGTTTAATAAGTAGATACTAATTAAACTGTATTTGTTTTGCATGCAATAAAAATTCTATATTTGAAATTTAATTTTCCCAAATCATAAAATTTAATTCATAAATTATTTGCTCTATTTGGTATAATGAGCAATTTTATTTAGCTGGGATTGTCTTATATAAAATATTACATCTAATAATATTTTGTAAGACCGATAATCACTGGATTAGTGGATTTATTGTATTTCATTATTCTGAAATGCATATACACAGGCACTTATTCTATCAAACAAAGCAAAACTTATCAAGAAAAACTCAAGAACAAAACAAATACAGTAAATGAAATAACAGTCACAACTTTATAATATCACCAGAATAAGGAAAATTTCAGAATTAAAAAGGGAAAAATTTAGAAAAAACTTTTTAGTCTGTGTCATTTCAAAGCTAAATCAGAAGTGAAGGGCCAGAATTCTACAAAATGCAAATACAGATATTTTGTAGAATTTTCGCCCTTCTCTTCTGATGAGAAGCATTTAGCTTCGAAATGTTATGGCCTTAAGTTTTCCCTCTCTTTAATTTTCCTTATTCATTTAACCAAATCATGTTCACAGCAAATTAAATTAGAATAAAAAATTTTATGATTAAATCATGAAAAATGTTAACACTTAACATTTCAAAACTATCAAAATAATACTGGCATTAAAGTTTTTAAAACTAAGGATCTGAAAAACATTCAACAGCAGAATTGTCCCAGGTTCAATTGCAACAGATTTCATTCCTAACAAACTCTTGGCCTCCGAGCCGGGATCAAAATGTTTTAAACGATTTTGTACGGGGGTGAATGCGGTATTATGGTGAAAGAGGATACTAGCTAACCTAATTTCTTGTTTAAAATAACAAGGATGACAAACGATCCCCATTCTTCTCCCCTTTTTGAGTTGGCCTTGTGCCTAAATTTTTTGTTCATGTTTAATTTATATTGTATTTTTTTTTAACCTGAATAAAAGATTTGAGAACTCAAAGTGTAATATCTGTTCTGATGTCGCATTGTTGCAGTTGCACTTCACTTTTTTTTTATCTCAGTTAATGGAGAAATCCTTTATGATTGATACATCTTTGGAATTTTTGTTACTAACCAGAGTGCCACTTTTGGGGGAACTGACCTTGTGTCTAACTGCCCTCGTGGGGAGGCAAGTATATATATATATATATATAAAAAAAAAAAAAAAAAAAAAAAAAACTATTTTAATTTAAAAATAAAAACCGCTTCTTCGTTGATAAAATAGTGAAAAAGTTTCTGGTTTATAAGTACTCAGTGCAAACTCCAAATTATGTTACCAAATTACCCCAATTAAAACAGTTTACGAAACCAACTCCCCATAAAAATAAATTAATCGCTACAATTTAATTTCTGTAAAATATTTATATTCTTTGTTGCGCCTAGAAAGAGAAAAAAAAATAAAGCCTATTTTTTTGACCGCGACATTATTCTACTATTGAACAAAAAGAAAAACGACTAAAAGAATGTTAAGTTTTGCAGGTGTGCGAATAATGTAAAGATTTTTGCAACTTGAATTTACGATTGGTAAAATTATAAATTTCGTCTGGATTAAAACAAAAAATATGCATATTAGATTCGTGTAGATATATTAGAAGATATGAATAGCAAGCGTGGGCCACATGGAGTCTCAACCAAGTAAGGACGGAAACGAGGTAAAAAAAAAAAAAAAAAATTAGTGGGGTTTGCACGAACACAATTAAAAATGGGAAGTGACAGAAAAAAAGAAAAAAAAAAGAGGTTGAGAAAGTGACATGAATACACTACAGGTGCGTGAAAAGTCTTGAATCTTAATATTTTTTTTTTCTGATTAAAAAAAAAAAAAAAAAAAATGGTATCCAATAAAACTGATATATGAAAATCAGTCATTAAACAGAACCCCCCCCCCTCAAAAAAAAAAAAAAAAAAAAAAAAAAAAAAGACATGATCGATGTTTGAAAAAAATTTAAAGTGTCAAATTTTAGCTCAGTTGCCATAAGTATACTTTAATACTAAACATCTTTGAGCACAGCCGAAATATATATAATAAAAAAAAAACTTTAAAAAAAAAAAAAACATGCTTTTGGTGGCAAAGAACATTTCGTTTCTTTTGTGTGAAGTTATAAACTTAATTCCAATCAATTTTTAACAAAAGGAAACAAAGATAAAGTCGGATACAAAGTTATCAAGAAAATAAAAATTTTAATTATAAAAAAACAAAAACTTGTTCAATCGACATGGTGAATAAACTTAGATGGAAAGCATGTTGTGACTAAAAATAGCGTTTTTTTGAGGGGTTTTTTTTTTTAGTCATCGAAACAAAACTCGCAAGGTCAACTTTGCATCCGAAAAATCAGCGTTAACATCTTAAAGATTGGCAAAATAGGAAAAAAAAGGTTAAATAAAAATTAAAGCGAAACACCTATCAAGAATCCATATTGTATCGCTGAAGTTAAAAAGCGAAAAAAAAAAATAAAAAGTAGGTAAGATGGTTGGGTAAAGTTATTTTTGGACGAACAAGCAAAATATATAGAATAAAAAAAAAGAGTTTTACTTGGACAAAGACGTTTACTAAGCGATCGATTTTTGTATGCAAGTTTTTATTTTAGTAATCACCAAATGTAAATTTTTATTAGTATTTTTCGTGGTTATTTTTTCCGACAAAACGAATCGCGAAGCGAGGATTTGTCGTCCTGCTAAGATTCTCATTTTTCACTCTAAAAAAGGATAGACACACGTGACCACAGCACTGACGCTTAAAAATATACAACTTAAATTACTTTTAGCGGACAATCTTCATCGTCTACAGATTTCTAGATACATAAATAATTGTAAACGGCATTTAACATTACATTATGAGTTCTTGAATTAGTTTTATGCTTACCTATAATATGAACCAACAAATTGCAGGACCCACGAGGTTTTAAAGAGAAGGCGTCCAAAAGAATGTGACGTCAAAAGTAAATGCCTAATATCCTCTATACCAAAATCTCTGATACGGGCTAAAGTTACGTTAAGTGTAATAATATTCCATAAATATTTTTTTAATGATAAATTTAAAAAAATAAAAAATAATTCTTGAATAAATGAAAATTGTATTTTAATTAATTTTTCGGAACTTGATACGAAAATCGGAAAGTCACTATCTTTAGTGATAGAGACGTATAGAATTGGTGGAAAGGACATTTTGGGTTTAAGATTATTTGTCTCCCCCCCCCCCCAGACGATTACATCACTATATATTGGCGCGAAAATGTGTTGAAATACCCGGGAATTTGTTTTCACCCTAAAACACAGGCTCGTTTAATTTGTTATCGAGTTTAACATCCTAGTAAAAAAATGTCCACGACCATTGCCAACCAAGAACAACCGTCGGGATCAGCTTCAGTTGATTCTTCTAAAGAACGGTAGGAAAAATTATAATACGAGATATAAAACTAAAAATATGTTTGTATCGTGAAAGACCAGTTAGTAACGATACTAATACGAGATGTTTTTGTTTTTATTTTATTTTTAAATTGTTCTTTTTTTTTTTTTTATAAGACCTTTGTTTTTGTTTTTTGTTTTTTCTAAAATGTTTTGTTTTTTTGAAATCTTATTTTCGTATTTAGTTACATATTCAGTTTTTATATTTACGGTTGATGCTTTGTTTTACAAAGATTAGTAGGAGCTGAAACCGGTGAACTTTTTAAGTATTGAAGAATTAAAATAAAATGGCCAAGTTTCACTAAAATAACTCCGTCTTATATTGAAATTTTGGCTTTATTTTTCGAATGCATCTATCAAACTGGTGTTGTTGGACCTAAATTTTTAAACACTAATTTGACTTTCACTTTTTGGCGGACTTCCTCTTTAAAATTCTCTCCCCTTTGTACCAGCTTAAGATTGACTTCTGCATCTTTTGTTTGAGGATTTAAACGTAAACAATTATGCTTCAATATTAAATATAGAAGCTTTAGGTCTTAAACATTTAAACCGCTTACGATTTTTTATGGTTCCACTTTCCTTTGTTCGATTTGTTTTGTTTGGAGTTATATTAACTGCTTGCTGCTCTATTCGTAATAGTGACAAGCCCTATAGTTTCTACTAAAATTAGAATAAGTTTTAGAAACTCATTAAAAATCCTGAGTTTGTATTCCAGACATGAAGTAAAAGCTTGATATGCCGTAATCAAATTTAGTTTTAAGGGCGATAACTCTATTTTCGACTTAATCTGGTGTTAACAAGACTAAATCTGGAAAAATATATAGCAAATTAGATCTTACTTGGATAATTTCTTTTCTTTTAGAACTAAAACAACTTTATGATGTACGTACTCGTCACGTAACGAAGATGTTATTTCAAGTTTGTTTTAACTGAAATCAAATTTTATGACTGCGAGACGTAATTTTATTAAATGGGAGACAACTCTGATCGAAATATCAAAGTCGATGTTATAATAGATATTTTCAGTAAAATCGCTAAAAATCGTGGTACTTGTACAATTTAGTCAAGACATAAAAAAATAAAAAATAAAAAAATACCGAAAAAGGTTTAATTCTATGTATTAGTTATAGATCGAAGTTCTCCGGAGAAAAATTTCGTCAAGTAGTTTTTGTTTGTTTGCAGCGGAAAAACACGTTTTTATGAGAGCGCGTTAAAGGCGGCCATCTTGGATTAATAAAAAAATTGTTTGAATTTTAGAAATGCTAAAGGGAGATAACTCCAGTTAAAGCGCTGACACCCCATCCCTAGCAGCCCATCTTTAATACTAGCTTTTCTTAAAAATCAAACATTTTGCTCGGTATCATAAATTTTTTTTTTTTTTCGTTTAAAAAAAAAGAACTTGCTGACTTTTTTTTTTTTTTTTTTTTCTCCCCGTCTCTCGGAGAACTTCGTTCCATAAGGGATACATACAATTTAAACTTTTTCCGATATTTTTTTTTTTTTTTTTTTTTTTTTTTTTTTTGTCTTGACTAAACTGTACAAGTACCAAAATCGTAAATTTACTTGGTTAAAAAAAAAAAACACTTGATCAGTTTACGTGATTTGGGGAATGACATGAAACTTTCATGACTAGTAGTGGGCCAAAATAAGAGTCCTATCTTTAAATTTGAGTAACTTCCACAAAATAAAAGTTAAACTCACTAAACTTTGTAGACTGACCCTTCCGAGATTTGTTTTTAAATAAACAAAACAAATTTTGGCCGAAAAACACTTAAAACTTACATGAATTTTTAAAAATAGGACCCTTATTTTGGCCCACCCTGTAGGTACATAAATATTTGGGGTTTGTATTACTGTAGACATAGATTCGAAAAGTTGTCAAAACATAACGAATAAATGTTACCAAAGGCAAGATAAGTTACTTTTCTACCTAACTGGTTAGTTTTCTAGTGTAACCTGTTCATTCAGCTCGAAAAACAAGTGTTTATCAATGTATTGGAAAAGTTAAAATGGCACCCGACTCTCTTTGACGCAGTAATTTTGGGAAACGGAATTATAAAACAAAATAACTAGACAAAATACTGTCAGAAACTCGCTCAATGTTACCGTAGTAAGGCTGACATTCGATGGGTATTTTGCATAAATCTTAACTTTTCTCAAACTTACCGTGTCAGTCGGGCGGGCGGCGCCATTTAAAATTTTCCAATACATCGGTAAACACTTTTTCGAGCTGAATAAACATGTTACATTAAATAAAAAACACTAAACATTTAGTTAGGTAGAAAAGTAACTTGCCTTGCCTTTGATTACATTTGTTTTTGACAACTTTTTCGAATCTGTACAAACCCAAATATTTGTATTTTAACTAGATCCTCTCCCCCCCCCCCGTTTAAGATGTGAGACTACTTTCCGAAGTAAAAGTATTTACGACCTGCTCCAGCGTAGTATACCCCCCCCAATCACCCCATGCTAAGAACGAAGCTTTGGGATTAACCCTCGTTCTTAAGAACGGCTTTTGAGGTGGAAGTATTCCGAAAGCCGTTCTTAACATGGGGAGGTTGGGGTGTTTATAATACGCTGGGCCGCTGGGGCACGTCGTAGTCAATATTCAGATACGCTCTACAACAGAACACCGACTATAATTTGTTTTTTTATAGGTAATTGAGGTCGCTGAAAACGAATCTGATAGTCAAACTTGGGGCAAATTTACCGTTTGCATGGTATTAACCCCTGAACCCACGAACTACTTTCCACCATTTTGCAGCTTCCGTTTATGCTAAGTGCGTGCGCGCCGCTGCAATAGGTGTGTCAGAAATTTCGTGAAAATAGTGAATAATTCCACCCCATCTTTCCAAGCTTATAACTCCTCGAAAAATGTAATTCAAGCTTTTTTTTTTTTTTTTTTAAATTTAAATATATTATTGACCTTTTCTCTTCAATTTGTGATATATAACACTTTGGTACATAAATTATTTAATTTTTAATTGACATTTCAAAATGGGAGGCGTGAATTATTCGACCCCCCCCCCTGTATTTCCAAGCTTATAACTCAAATGTAATTCAAGCCCTAATTTTTTTTCAATTAAAGGAGCAAGGACCAAGGTTCCATTAAAAGAAAAAACAAATAACGTGGTTAAAAAAAGGTTTAAACTTTACAGGTAAAATTCTAAAACACTACTTGTTTTGTTTTAAATTTGAATATATTATTGACTTTTTCTCTTCAATTTGTGAGTAAATTAATTTACTTTTCGGTGAGTAAAGTATTTACTTTTTAATAGAAGCTCGAAAATGGGGGGGGGGATTTAAAAAGCGTTTGTCTAAAATATTATATTCGGTTTATTGGAAAGAGCATAAAATTTCACATTGACCCTGAAAATATCGTAAAAATAGAATCAATAGAAAAATTGATAGATTTTTAAAGTTTAAAAATTGAAAAATATTAAGTTCGAAAAATTCATTACTGTTTTTTAAAAAAATATTTCTATTACTTTTAAAACAACTTTAATAGTTTATTTTTGAAGTATAATCCATAAAGAAAATAAATAACTCACTTTTAACAGAAATTACGAGTTTTTATATTTTATCCGCAGTTTCGTGTTAGGGGTGTCAAATTCCTACAAAAATTCTGATACACCTAGCGCTGCAGTAGGTGTATCAGAATTTTTGTAGGGATTTTTGACACCTAACACGAAACTGCGAATAAAATATAAAAACTCGTAATTTCTCTTTTAAAAGTGGGTTGTTTATTTTCTTTATGGATTATACTTCCAAAATAAACTATTAAAGTTGTTTTAAAAGTAATAGAAATTTTTTATATTTTAAAAAAACAGTAATGAATTTTCCGAACTCAATATTTTTCAATTTTTAAACTTTAAAAATCTATCAATTTTTCTATTTTTACGATATTTTCAGGATCAATGTGAAATTTTATGCTCTTTCCAATAAACCGAATATAATATTTTAAACAAACTTTTTTTTTTTTTTTTTTTTTTTTTGAAACCTTGGTCCTTGCTCCTTTTAATTGAGAAAAAAAATTAAGGCTTGAATTACATTTTTCAAGTAGTTATAAGCTTGGAAAGACAGGGGGTCGAATAATTCACGCCTCCCATTTTGAAATGTCTATTAAAAAGTAAATTAATTTACTCACCCAAAGTGTTATATATCACAAATTGAAGAGAAAAGGTCAAATAATATATTCAAACTTAAAACAAAAATAGTGTTTTTTAGAAATTTACCTGTAAAGTCCGAAGTTTAAAACCTTTTTAACCCCCCCCCCTTTTTTTTTTTTTTTTTTAACCTTGCTCCTTTTAATTGAAAAAAATTAGGGCTTGAATTACATCTTTCAAGGAGTTATAAGCTTGGAAAGATGGGGTGGAATTATTCACTATTTTTCACAAAATTTCTGACATGCCTAGCGCTGCAGCATAAACAACAGCTTGCTTCACCTAGCAGACTGCCTTCTCACATGGCGTATCAATCAAAAAATTACGGACTGGCAGTTTTTTAATGACTTACAATTAAAGTACAACAAATTGGACTTTTTTTTTTTTGCGCATAGTTTTTTTTTTGCGCATAGTTTTTAATGCGGTTTACAAAAACATAAGCACCTAACATTTTTGTTTTTCGTTTTTTTTTTTTTGTTTTGTTTTTTTTTTTTTGCGGAAGGGGGATTCAATTATAGAACTCATGTGGCTTAATAGGTGCTTCTGCAGTATAGTTAACCGTTTTTCCGTAAGTAACGCACCGAAATCTAACACTTTTCGAAGATTTTACTGTTTACATTGGGGGGCATGTAAACAGTAAAATCTTCAAAAAATGTAAAATGGTGGTAAATTTCCGTGTGTTACTTACGGAAAAACGGTTCTTTTGAAGTTAAAACGCATATTCTTGTCCGTCCGTCCCCCTCTTTTTCCCACACCTGAAATTTATTTAAAATATCAGATTAACATGCTCTCGTTTACACAGGAGCAAAGTGTACTGTATTACATCTTTTTGATACTCGCTGTGTAACTGAACTGAGAAATTTTGGACTGGAGCAATTTTTTAGTTCAAAATCAATTCCTCTTTTGGGGCTGTCTTTGATCTGAGGGAGGTAATTCTGTTACGAAAATTTTTTTTTTTTTTTTTTTTTTTTTTTAGTTCGAAAAGTGGTTAGTTAACTCGTGTAAGAAATTATTTCTCGCATCCCAATTTCCTCCCGGCAGAAGCAAAAGAATCCACAAATACAAAAGCCATACCTTTCAAACTCAGTTTATTCACAAGTAACAGTAATGAAAGTTTATTTGGTTCTGGTATTGTCTTTTTGCAAAATGGTGGCCTGTTTGGCTTCCATACGTCTGGAGCCATTAGCATGAATTCCTATTGTTGGAATGTTAGTTCGTTGTTCCTCGGAAGGATCTGGGAATGTTGGCACCTATGATTAGGCATAATGTGAGCCACTTAGGACTCAAGATGAATTGAAGATCCAATATTTGGTAAATAGACATGAAGAACAGTTGAATGTCGTCCTTAATTTGGATAGATTCAGCAGGATAAGTTGTCTCTGCTTGTAGAGATGTGGTCCCTTGTTCACCAACTGTTGGATGTTCATGAAGGAATTGTCTTCGCTCCCTCCAGTGGGAGCTGTTGGGTTTTGAGTCTATCGCAATGCCGAGTTCTGTGTAGACTGAAAAGAAAGCATGACACAAAAGCACGCCAAGTCAATCACCTGACACATTCAAATTTAAACCCATTAATGCATGGACGACTGCACAAAAATGGCGACACGGCGGAAATTTTTCAGGGTTTAAATGCATTGTAATGCTTTTGATGTTGAAGCGTTTTTCAGCTGCCATATTACTTCCTTATTTACTTGCCTCCCCACGAGGGCAGTTAGACAAAAGGTCGGTTTTTAATGTAGAGAAGCATTTCTTACTTTTAAAAAAAAAAAAAAATGGTGAAACCAAATTGAATTTTTTAATTCGAAGAATTGAAAAGAAAAAAATTCAAAGAAATTTCGAACATTTCTTACTATAAACATAAGTGAAAATAAACTGCAACCAAAGATAATAAGTTAACGTAAAAATTCTTAAACGGAAAACATTTTTTAAACGGCGAAGTTCAAATGTTTGTTTGCATAAAACAGTTCAATGATTTTAAGAAATATTTTTGTCAAAACAATTCGGAGAGGTTAATTTACGGTGGCGCTGAGATAAGTAGGTTCAGCAGACATGTGCTTTCTATATCCATTATTCAAAGGCTCGATAATGGTAGAAGCACCGGTGTCACGTGAACTAACTGTTCAGATTTTTTCAGAACGAGGCTCATCTGCTGGACCTACTTATCTTAGCTTCATCGCTTTATCAAGTTTCTTTCGACATTAACAATGTTTTAAACATTGGAAAGTACTTAACGTTTACAACATCTTTATTTGAAGGTGTTAAATTGATTTCTCACTTGGAAATTTTTTTAATCAAACACCATAAAAACGTATCTAAAATATTTCTGCAAGAATTGTTGCAGATGACCATTAAAATTTGCTTTTTATTTTAAGTCGAAAAAATCTTGGTACTTGTACAGTTTAATCAAGACATTAAATGAAGATATCAAAGGTTATATTGCACATATCCGTTATGGAACGAAGTTCTCCAAAAAAAAAAAAAAAAATTCATAAAGTAGGTTTTTTACAGCGAAAAAACAATTTGATACCAAGCAAAAGGTTCGATTTTTTAGGAAGAAAAGCTAGTAATAAAGATGGAAGGAGTATCAGTATGTGTCAAACTCGATGAAAAATATTGAATTCGACCCCCTGTCTTTCCAAGCTTATAACTACTCGAAAAATATAATTCAAACCCTAAATTTTTATTTTTTTTTTTTAATTAAAGGGGCAAGGACCAAGGTTTCATTTAAAAAAAAAATAAAATAAAATACAAACGTGGTTTTTTATTTTAGTGCCGCCTTTTCAAAAAATGTACCGAGATCTCTTGCTAATTATAACATGAAAAATAGCAAAAAATGCTGCTTCCCTGAGCCAATTAAAGCAACAAACGGCCTCTGTAAAAAGTATGCACGATAGAAATAAAATGATGACGTGGCTGATAGTGTATTTTGTTTTTTTACAAATTTGCAACCCTATAAATCTTGTTTCTAAAATTTTTTTACTTAATTGTAATAAAACTTAAAACCTTTATAATAAAATATTTAAAAATTAAAAAATACGTTCTTTGTTTGTAAAAGTTCAAATAACACTATATCCAACTAAGCTTTTATAACTTTTGACCATCCATACTGACTGGAGAGGCCCTGATCAAAATTGGAAAGGTGTCTCAGTTTAATTGGGAGGTTTTGTAACTATTCCATAGCTTCACGTAACTATATAATAAAAAATAGTAAAATTTGACTTTTTTTTTTTTTTTTTTTTTTTTTTTACCCTTAATAAGACACATTGCCACTTTGATTTAAGGGCCTACTATCAGGGACATAATCTACAGGGGTACTACGTAGGGAGTTGGGCAGCAAGATGTCGGTTCACGATACACTTGAACTTCTGTATGTCAGTACAGTTGGAAGCAGGGACCTGGAAGGGAATTTGGAGTAGGAAATTCTTACATCTAGGGATCTCTACTGTATAGGGGTGGGATTTAGCTGTTTATCGGGTATTTACATTGAGGGGGTACAAGTGCTTGCAGTTCGTCAGAGCATTCACCGTTAAAGTACTTGTAGAACAGGCAGAAGGATGCAACTCTTTGTCAGTGGGACAGAAGCGGAAGCTTAGATGACAGTTCTGGACTTATGAGGTTGGCGATTATTTTGAACCTTGTCTAGGAGCGGGACTAGTAGCAAATGCTCCATACATGGGTGAATGGTGGCCTTAGAGGTACAGGATACTTTCGGGCATTAGTAGCTTTGTACCACAGTTGAGTCTACTTTCTTTGCAGTGGTCATGGCAGTGCTCTCAATGTAATTGGCCCAATGTTTTCTGTAAATGTTAGGCCGAGGAGTTTAAAAGTACTTTCAGATAGTCTTTGGCCATTCCTATTGGTGGTAGAAGTTTCTTGTAATTATTAAAGGAAACCAGTTTAGTTTTGGCTGCATTAAATGTGATCATCCATTTTTGTCTCCATTCCACTAGATTGGAGGTCATCCTCTAGTGTTTCTGCCATTTCCTTATGTGTTCATTTGTTTTCATGTTGTGCCTAATCTCAAGTTCAGAACTCAAAAAAAAATGTAGCAATTGACACTTCTGTAACTTTGGGCTGCATATGAGTTAATATAGGGTAGGAAACTTCTTTCCAAAATGCGGATTAAATTGTTCATTTAATTTGGGTTGTTTCTTGAAGCCATAGAATAGAAATGGAGATTATGAAAGGAACACGATAATAGTTGCCATATAAGATTTAGTGGTGTTTTTTTCAAATTATCACTGAAGTGTTCTCTGCAGGTTGATACGTTTGAAAACGGGGAGGGAACCTTAAAACGCAATCAGTAAAAGAAACTGAACTCCTCTGGTATCTTAGAAACCTCCCCACTAGAGCACATTGAAAATTCTTGTAAAACAAGCTCAAGGATGCAACTCTAGGTACCGGCAGCAGCCTGAAAAATGAGTTGAATTTGTAAAAAAATGGCCAAATTTAGGTTGTTCACCAGCCTGTATTTCATTTGTTTGAATTTTTTTTTGGATAAAATATATATTAAATGAAAGAGCAAATTTCCCTCTTTCATATGGTGTTTATTTTGTATTTGTTGAATAAAAATTCAATTTTACTGATTTATTTTAATAGCACCAACAAAAGTGATAACATTTTGACGTGGAACGCTAGCTGCTAATTTTTTTAAAAATCAAGAAAATCATAACTCTTATTTAAAACTCACGCAAATTTTTGCCATTCGACCGATAAAAAAAACTATAAATAGCATCAAATTAAGCAAAGAATGATCTTTATTGACGTATAAAAATTACAACAAATATAAAGAAAAAAAAATATGAGAAATTCTTAAAAAAAATTTCTGATTTAATTTGCTTCTAGTGAATGAACTATTCATAATAACCATGGCAAACGTGATATTAAAGTTCATTCAATTTCCTATAAAATGGTGCTAAGAAATTGCACCTAGCTTTATTCGCGAAAATGCGCAAAGCGAAAGAAAATTGACACCTCGGGAGTCTTTTGGACAAAATTGCGTGAACACGGTGAAAATGTGCGAGTCAATGAATGAAAGCTGTTTGACTTCGGTATTTCACCAAATAGTTAACTATACTGCTTCAATTTCAATATAAGCGATAAGAAACCATTTCTGTACATTAATTTGTAAAAATTACGTTTGAATATTTTAAATATTCAAACGTAATTTTGCAACATGTAGTTAGCACGTGTTCAGCTTTTTAACATAAACAAATAAGCGATATTTTGGATTTTTTTTTCAAAAATTAAATTAATATTGTATCATTTTAGGGGGAAATAAACGGAGTATTTATAATAAACCATTCATAAAACTAGTGATTTAATTTTAAAACGTTTGAGCATCTAAATATTCGTTTATTCAGCATTCTAAACCAGTTTCCTAAAAGTAAACAAACTTGGCAAAAGAGCGTAAAAAATGCTAGACAAGAAGTAAATTTTACGGCACGTTTCTAGCATTTTGTATCTTTTTGAAAATGATTTGGTGTATAGTAGATATTTAATTCAAGGCATGCGACTGCATAAAATTAAAGTTTGAATAAACGTAAAAAAAACTTGTCGTCCATAGATGAAAGTACGGTGGTTGCACTTAGCGAAACGGCGCTATTTTTAAATAGTATTTTCAAATTAAATTAAAGTTTTACGATAGCTTTTTATATTAAATTGTTAGTTGAAAGTCCAGAAGCATTACAAAACACCCTCTCCTCCCCATGTTAAGAGTGGCTTTCTAAATGTTATTTCAGCACAGTTCGCTAAGTGCATAAGTACCGAAAGTACAGACTAAGCTAAATTTAAAAAAAAAACAAAAAAAAAAAAAACACCCTCTCTTCCACATGTTAGTTCGCTTCATAAGTACTATTGTTTTCTTTTATTGTTTTAACATTTATTTTTTTTATTTTTGTATAATTTAAATTGTTAGCTGAAAATATGGTGCTTCTACACTTTATTGCCGAAATTGGAGACCCCATTTTATTTCACGCACCTGCTGTCCAAATTTAGGGGGGAACATTATATTAAACTGTGACTGAAGCATGGAATAACAAAAAATTAAACTTCCGGAACTATGAAAAAAGTAAATAAAGTGAAACATATATCCATAATTGTTTAATTGGAAATGTTTCGATTTAATTAATGAGAACGGGAAAGTTTTTCATGGAACATTTATTAAAAATATAAAATGAGATGACATATTCATAATGATTTTAAACTGGGCGAGCGCCTTTTTTTTTTTTTTTTTTTTCTTTTTTCGAACAAATAAATAATTTTAATTTTTTTAATTAAAGCAACTTTGAAAGATACACAACAAATTAATTTAAATGATTGTTTTTTTGTTTTTTTTTTCGTTTTAACGACACACACAGTTAAGAGTGGTTTTCTAAATAATAGTTTGTTTCATAAATACTATTGTTTTAATATATTTTATTCTTGTATCGTTTATTAAATTGTTAGGTGAAAGTACAGACTAGTTAAAAAACACGCCCTCCCCCTCGCATGTTTCCTAAATAATAGCTCACTTTAGAAGTTTCATTGTTTTAATTTATTTTATTCTAGACAGAAAAATCAAATTAGCACAATGAAAACAATTTATGTTGAAGACGCAGTATTATTTTACTTTAAGGCCCGTCTCGCATACGTATATAACAAAATGTGTATTTTTGTAGATTTCAGTGTGCTGAAAACCGTTTCCGTCACAAAAATAGTTTTCATGAAATTACTTTTTCGAAAAGTGGGTGATCACTTTTCCATTTAAATTTAACTTAAAATGAGTACCCACTTTCTGGGCACCTTAGGGGGGGGTGCATTTTTTTGTGATTATTGGTTAAAAAGTTTGTTTGATTTCTTTTGCTTGGTATTAACTCCTGAACTCTGGGACTATTTTCCATTTTACAGCCCAGTCTTCGTTTACGCTACGTGCAAGCATAAACGAAGGCTGTTGAATGTGCACTCGTGTACCAAACTGCCTTGTCACAGTGTAGTATTGACAAAAAACAAATACTTTTCCAAAAATTAAACCAAAAATAAAACTTATGAAATTTGATTTTCTTAATCAGGCAGAGAAAAAATGTTTCTATGAAGGAATATAATAGCAACCGGTACACCAAAGATGTCATCAAGTGTGTCATTGAATTGATAGGGCAAGTAGAAGTATCTGGCAAGAATTGTGAAAAGATAATTGATATTGTAGCAAGACACCTTTTTCACACAGCTATAGATTTAAAAGACCTCCCATCAGAACGATCATCTCTTTGCCAAACAAAGCGAAACAGATGAAGAAAGTGCTCTAGTTGATCAGGCAGAGTTTGGAAACTACAGCTTTAGCAAACAAGGACAGTTTGTGGCAGTATATTATGACGATGACTTTTATTTAGGTCAAGTAATTTCTGTCACAAGTAGTGAAGGACAAGTGAAATTTCTGGACAAGTGTAAGGTGAAAATAAATGCCTTTAGATGGGCAAGGTCAGTAGAGAAAGTCTCTTCTCTGTATGTGTTTGATTGGGGATTTGAGGTAACCACCTCAAATGGACGAATGTGGTCAGTTCCAAGCGAAGAGTTCAACAGAATCACAAGGAAATATCAATTCTATAGAGAACTCTATTAACGTGCAGCTTCCCTTTTTATTGAATGTAAATTGGTGTTGAACAGGTATGTTTGCTTATATACGATACTTCGCCATGATAAACAGTGAATTGTTGCGATTTTTAAGTTTATTATTTTAGAACTACAAGATGTACAGAGCTGAAATTTAGGTATATTCTACAATGTGTATTGATTATGCATGCAAAATTTCACATCTGTATCTTTAATAGTTTTTGATTTTGAAGTTTGTATATGTTTAAAACATTGGTACTTTATTTCCGCCATTGAAATTGAAGATATCAGTATTTTTATCGACTTATAATGAAAAAACTTGCTGGAGTTTTTTGAAGAAAAAAAATAGGCATAATAACCACTATGCATAGAATTATATTGCATGTTCATATTTAATTTTCTTTAATTCAGTTTTATTTGCTGGTACTTCAAAAAGTGCCCACCAGTGCAATTTTGCAATTATAACTATTGCAATGTTCACTTTTCATATCTCAAAAATGAAGGCTGAAATTGAATTAGATATGATTATACTTTTATTTCCTATTGTCTTCTAATACTAAGAGTGATGAAAGCATCTTTTGTGACGTTTTTACCGGTTACTTTTTTTTGTCAGTTGCTTCCAAAGTTGCCATGTTGTAATGTAAACATGTTCATGCTACGTTTGCAAATATGAAAATGATCATAACTTGAAGACTAAACAAGATATCTTCATGATTTTTGTTTTGTTTTTCTTGTATTTGTGTGTATTTTTATGAGAGGATCAAATTTAGCCATAGGCGATTTTAAAATTTTGGTAGCCAGTGCCGGACCTATTAAAGTAGATATTCAGGTATGTTTTACTATAAACAAACCGAAAGTGCCCAAGAAACATGACAAATGTTAGGAAAGTCAAGTTACTCATCTACCTACCTGGATAAGCTTTTTAACTTAAAACATAACTTGAAAACAAGTGGTACCGACCGCTTAAGTTAAAATAGGCTCATAAGAATAGTAGTTGATGGGCAGAAATAAGAGGCCCACAGTATTAATGCTAGAGTCCCTCAGGAGTCCATCCTAGGCCCAACTCTCTTCTTGATCTACATCAATGATCTCCCAAAACACCTAAATCATTCGTTGACATCTATGCTGATGACACGTCTATAGTAAAACATGACTTGGATTCTCTGTGCACTCTGTCCAAAAAAAAAAAAAAATGCTGATTGGTGCATCGGTGAAGATGTAACACTACTGCGTGTTTTTTTTTTTTTTTTTTGTTTTTTTGTGCATTCTAAAATTACGTGACAGGTTGATCAGCTACAGTATTTTTCCGTTGTCTTTAAGACTAGCCTGGATGTTCGGAGGTGTTGAGCATAAAAAGTGGCAGTAGGCAGGCTCAAACGTGTGTGTGTGTGTGTGTGTGTCCCTTCCTTTTGGCCTACAGAGCTCTAAAGGGCTTGGAACCTATGTTTTGATTTCGATTCTAGCCGATGGCACCCAGGTCTTTTTGAAATCACTATATTGGGTACACTAATCAATAGATTATTGGTTTCATAAAAACTTCATCTAAGCTTGTTTTACGACTGAATGCCAGGCAGCTTGCTAGTTGATTTGTTTTTCTTTTTTACATGGATAGAAATTTCTCAGTTTTAGTTAAGCATTTTCCTACTTTCAGGCTACTTTGAGGGGTTGCAATCCCAGTGAAGAATGTACAAACACTATGCAAATTAGTCTGAGTATCTCTATAGCATCACATTTTTTTTTCATTTATGAAATTAAATGCATTTGGATTCAGTCCTGCATAAATATGCCTGTTTATTTTGACTCTTGCATTTCCAAACTTATCTGATATGTTGATGGCCAAGCAAAATTATAAGTATCTCCTGCCTTTTTTATTTTATAAAATTAGATTTGAATTTGGAATTTTTTTTCTACATTGAAATTACAAAAGGTCTTACTATTTATTAGTGGTGGGACGATTAATCGGAATCGTTAATCGTAAGAATCGTGTATTTTGGGAGGTATCGGAATCGCATCGTTAAAAAATACCTTAATTTTCCGATTCCTTCATTACAATTCTTTTAGTCTGATGTTGAAAAAAAGAAAACTAACTGCAAGAGAGAAATGTAGCATGTTATAAAAAGAAACCAAAGAAATTCATTATTAACAGGGCAATGCTTAGTGCCCCTCCCTTACAAGGTTCATTCATTCAGATCTATTGTAATCAAAACTACAAGAGTTAACTTGAAAAGAAGTATGCAGGGCTCTACATTGCGAGTAAAAATAAATTTTTTTTTTTTTTTTTTTTTTTTTTTTTTTTTTTTACTGACAAATCTTTTAATAGTGAATGAAAATGCTTTTTCAACTGATATTTTCTTAAAATAAAACGAGCAAAGTCAAATTATTTAAACAGTAAAAGGTTTAATAGAACAATATACTTTTTTTTCTTTTTTTTAAAAGAAGGCTTTTGAAAGAAATATCACTAAAATGAAATTGATCACGTATTTCGCAAAGTTTTGACAGTCGGCTTCTTTTGAAGTTGAAAAAAAAATCGACCTATCTCTTCCAAACCTAAAGTTATTAAATAATCCCTTCGTTAATTTAAGGGTAATTAATTCAATTCAGTAAAGTTTTTTTTTTTTTTTTTTTTTTTTAATTTCATTGAAATAAAATCCATTATTTTTTATTTTTTTTCTCCAGAAAGATAAAACCCTGAATTTGATTATATTAAAAGCAGAATAACCTTTTTTCTAGAATTTTAAATTGAAAATTAAGTGTTTTGCGCAGTTTTTTGCCGAACGAAAAAGAAATTAATATATATATTTTTAAAAGGTTTTGTAATCAATTAATTTTTGTCTAAATATTTACGATTAATTAAATAATTTCATTTTAAAAAGTATTTATAAATAGAATTTTACTTAAGACTTATAGTTTAGCAATATTGAACCGCATCAACCATGTGTGAATTGAACACAGTCAACCAAAAAAAAATTCAAAAGAAAATGCATATTTGCATTTTATTATGTAAACTTATAGAATTTAATTTTTGAAACCTATGTATAAAACATGGGTTTCAAAAATAAAATTCTATAAGTTTTTTTTTTTTTTTTTAACTACCGGTTGGTACATGGCCCTGTCGGTGGGGCATTAGAATACGTCGACTGCCCCCCTGCAGAGGGTAAAAGTCCCTCAATGGGGGTCCTGGATATGACCTTAAACTATATCCAGTGGTGAGGCCCCAGCTTGTGGGCTTGGGAGTGTGGAGCCACCCTTTCCCAGGTCCACTCTGACCCGGAGTGGTAGTACCTGTTAGGGTCCCAACTATGGGTTAAATAGAAACCGACGTGAAAACAACAAATATATTCTATTAAAAATTTTTCTTCAAAATCTTTGGATTCGGCATTAAATAACCTGAAAACGGTTGAGGAAATTAAATGAATGTGTGAATTGAACAGTCAACCAAAAAAAAATTCAAAAGAAAATGCATATTTGCATTTTATTATGTAAACTTATAGAATTTAATTTTTGAAACCTATGTATAAAACATGGGTTTCAAAAATAAAATTCTATAAGTTTTTTTTTTTTTGTTAACTACCGGTTGGTACATGGCCCTGTCGGTGGGGCATTAGAATACGTCGACTGCCCCCCTGCAGAGGGCAAGGAAATTAAATGATAAATTATGATAACCGTCTTTGAAAGGCACTAAACTCCTAAAATTTACTTTGAAATTTTACGCGGCACTCCCCGGCGATTTTAAAGCTCTCTCTCTCTCTCTCTCTCACTGTCTCTGTCTCTCTCAAAAAAAAAAAAGATTTAATTTTTAAGTTTGGGAAAGATATATTTATTATAACCGAATTCCTGTATGAAGACTGGATCTACTTTATTGGACGTTAATTTGTGAGATAAGTAATTTTTCAATGTTTAATGTTTTTAAAGTTTCAATTATCAATTAAATTTTTTTAATTGCGTTTATTTTTCAATTTATTTTAAAAAAAAAACGGTTTTAAATGTATTTTTCAAGGTAACAAGCTTCGAAAGAAGTCTAATAAAAAAAATCACTTAATTTTTAATTTCGACAACCCTGAGAATTTAATTATTAAAAAAATATTGAAATGTGACATTTTTTTTATTTAACACTTCTATTAGTTCAATTAATTTTCTTTCAATAATTCATTTCACTCAAAAAACTTCACTTTTTTTTTTTTTTTTTTTTTTTTTCTGTAATTTTGGTAATTATGTTTGCTCAATTTTATCTAGTATTTCATTTGTTTTTTATAGTGGTATCATTTTTGTGTTCCTTTGATATACCCTATTTCAAAATTTGTTTGGCTAAACTTATTCTTCACATTAGAAACAATGTGTAAAAGCAATGAAAAAGTAAGAAAAAAATAATAGGTGTTAACTACTCCTTGTGAATTATGGAGGTCTGAAGAACTGCCGTCACAAATACAACTATCAATAGCCAAACAAAAAATCGTTTTTGAAATTCCTTTAATTGTAACTTTTTGCTATACCCACCTTTTGGTATAAAACACAAAAACTTGATTAATGGTATTTCTCATATATGGTCGTTAACTTTGGAAAGGTTATTTTGTATCTACGGTGCCATGTCACGTGGTATATTGTTTTTTTTCATTACGCACGTTCATTTATAAATTATTAAATTAAATATTTATCTTTTTTATATTAGTACATATTTTCTTTCTCTTCCACTATATTTTTATTTAATTCATTAAATCTGTTAATTATGAGGACCAAAATAATAAATCGTGTGTATTTATTCTCTAATTTTCTTGTTTTTGTTCTGTTATATAAATTCTATTTTATTTGTTTTTTGCTCTGAAGGATAAATTCTATTTTCTTTGAGTTTTTTTTTTTTTTTTTTTTTTTCTGTATTCCAATTAAGTAAAATAAATTTTCTCTAAAATAAATTTTGCTAATTTTTCCATTTAGTTTACTATATAATAATTTTATTTAAACCAAAACACGACGGTGTAGACATAAAATATCTCTTCCAAAGTTAGGGAACATATTTGGGAACTACCGACCATAAGTATAAAACTACCTGGTATATTTCAAAACAATAATTCCCTAGGAATCGGAATCGTACTTGGTATCGGAATCGTTAATCAATATTTTCCTGGAATCGGAATCATATAAAAATTAGGAATCGTCCCAACACTACTATTTATAAGACAATTAAGGCATGACAAATGACTGACTCTTTATTGTAATATTTAAGCATGTCCTCACGAAACCAGGAATTAGAACAAGCTACCGTTTTATTTAAACATCATGCTTCCTGCTAAAACACTAAAGAATCAGCAATTTGTTTTAGGGATTTGGTAAAGCCAAATTCCAATCCTTCCAAAACATTTCCTTACTAGAGATTAATTCTTTTACTCAAGTTTAGTAAATTTTTTGACTTCAGTTAAATAGGATTCTGGTTGCTGTTTAATATTATTGTAGTCTGTTTGTGTTGGATGAAGGTAAACAGCAAATAGTTCAAGGTTGGGTTCCAGGAGTTTCTGGAACACTTTAATTTCCTGGGCAATGCTGGAACACAAGTCTAAGAAACGCTTATATTTTAACTTCTGCCTCATCTTTATTGTGCATTTAGTTGCAGTTGCTTCCTAAATTTAAAATGCTAGAAAAGGCTATATTCAAAGTCTATTAATGCTTTTGAAAAAATTTAGTGAAAAAAAAATGCAAAAATGAAGACTGCCACCCGATTAATTTAAAATAGTCTGTCTTCTCCCCCCCCCCTTCCATGTTATGAATTTCTATTTAGAAAACTTTTCTGAACATGGAAAGTGGATTTTACATGTACATAGCATGTTGGAAGTTATTTTTGGTTGGAAAATTATTTGATTCAATGAAATTTTCACTTTCATTGAACCTTGACTTTTGAAAGCTGATTAAATAACACTTTGGCATCTTTCAGCTGTTTATGTAAGTAGCTAGAAGATACCAAAGATATTGGATCATAAACTGGATAAGTTCCAAATTAAGTGTCTTTGAAATTTGAGAGCGAGTTTGATCTGTTATGTTTAATTTAGGGTTGCCTGTGGCCAAGGGTAGATGTAGTTTGGTTGCAAGGAGTCTAGTCACGTGACTATGCCACTTAACTAATACCTAACAGGTGCTCAGCCCCCTGAGAAACTTGGATTCATTGCAAGTCTGCTTTAACTAACCAATAAAAGATGATTTTACAAAATCGTTTTTACTCTTTCACTTAGGATTCTACCCCCTGATATCCGTTTTTTTTATATAATTAAAAAAAAAAACTATTCTCAAAAATATACAAACAAAAAAAAAACAGAATGGACTCAGATTTATTAAAAGAAATAAACTTGGTGCTATTTTTCAGGTCTCTATGGACAAATTTCTTTAGCTGACTTTTGACAACTAAACATTTTCGTTTACTAGCCAAACTCTCATGATTTTTAGAATCTTCATTTTCTGTATATTTTTAAATAAATGTAATTCTAAATATGCAAATTTTATGTTGACATTTGAAGGTATAAACATTCCAGTTTCTTCAGATGTGTTTTTTTTTTTTTTTTTTTTTTTTTTTTTTTTTTTTAATTTAAAAAAATTTTTAGTCTTTTTAAAAAAAAAATAAATGTAAATTCTATTAAACTTTAAAAATTTAATTTTGATTTTTAAAAGTTTGAAACCTATTTTTCACTCAGTGGTGTACTTTATAAGATTGCCAGTGAAAGAAAAACCATCACTAAAAGATGTTTTATAATTTCTAGTCGCCACTTTGAAAAATCACTTGCAAATGCAACTTAACTCGCAATGTAGAGCCCTGATTCAGCAATAACAGTGTGAATGCACCTGAAGACTAAAGCTACATCAGCCAAGACCTGAAAAACAACCAAGATGAGAACAAGTTCAAACAATCCAAATACAAAAATTTTTCAGTTCAAACTCTTGCACGAAACTCTGGAGGCTAATATTCCAAATTATATGCTGAAAGAAATTGTTAGAAAAAGTAATCAAAAATTTTATCTTGAGCACTATATAAATAACTCCATTTCTGAACTTAATAGTAAGCATGGTGGAACGTATTGTTTTAAGGCATTTTAAAATGTAATTTTCATTTCCATTTCAGAGGTGAAATACTGACGAAAGCTCTTAACATTATGGGACAAGGCAAAAGGAACTTTATTTGTGGCGATGTTCCAATGGCTGTATCACAATTTGAAGAATGCTGTCAGATTCTGTAAGTCTTGACAAATTCTTGTAACTCTAGAATTATCATTTGACATTTAGCTGAGCACATTCGCAAATATGTACACAGTACTTGTACAGTTTAATCAAGACGTTAAAAAATGAAAATATTGAATGAAAAGTTTAAATTGTACGTATGTTATGGAATGAAGTTCTTCGAAAAAAATTCACTTAATTTCATCAAGTAGTTTGTTTTACAGCGAAAAAACAATGATACCGAGCAAAAGTTTTTTTTTTTTTTTTTTTTTTAAGAAGAAAAGCTAGTATTAAAGATGGGAGGGAGTGTTGGCACCTTACATGGAGTTATCTCCCCATGGCGTTTATGAACTCTAAACAAAAATTCAAAAAAAATGTCTGCCTTCAACATGCTCTCATAAAAACGTTTTTTTTTCTGCTGTCAAAAAAAAGCTACTTAATTAAATGAAATTTTTTCCGGAGATCTTCAGTTCAAAACGGATACGTACAATATAACCGCTTTTCGATATTTTCATTTTTTAATGTCTTGATTAAACTGTACAAGTACCATGTACATTTGTTATATATATAGCAGAAAACTAAGTTTGATTTTATCCATAACTTATCTTTATTAATCTAATTTAAAATTTAATTACCTGCCTTTTGAGAATCAACATTGATTTGGTAATTTATCGTTTTAATTTAATAGTTTTTCTATTAATATCTACGAAACTATGTAATCTGTTTTGAAATTACAAATAACATTTATTGCAAACATTTATTTAAAAAAAATGCAAATTAAGCATACAAGTTTGATCATGCTTATCAAAGATTTTAGAAATCTTTGGTTCTAAAAGAAACCCTCTCTACCACCCATAGCAATGGCCAACGACTCTTTATCTGAGAGTCCATCTTTCAAACTCCTTGGCCTAACGTTCACAGGAAACCTGAGTTATAACAATTACATTGAAGGCATTGCCAGGGCCGCTGCAAGAAAGGTAGGCTCTCTCTACCGTGCTAGAAAACTACTAACACCCGAAAGTATCCTGTACCTCTATAAGGCCACCATTCGCCCATGTATGGAGTATTGCTGCCACATCTGGGCTGGTGCATCTGCTACTAGTCTCTCGCTCCTTGACAAGGTTCAAAAGAGTCGCAAACCTGATAGGCCCTGAACTGGCATCTAAGCTTCAGCCTCTGTCCCATCGACGAAATGTTACATCCCTCTGCCTTTTCTACAAGTATTTTAGTGGTGAATGCTCTGATGAACTGCAATCACTTGTGCCCCCACGACGTGAGCACCCTCGACAAACCCGACAGGCTGCTAAATCCCACCCCCACACTGTAGAGATCCCTAGATGTAAAAGATCTTTTTACTCCAATAGTTTCTTCCGCAGAACCGCAAGACTCTGGAATTCCATTCCAGGTCCTTGCTTCCCCAACAGTACTGACGTGCAGAAGTTCAAGTGTAACGTGAACCGACACCTTGCTGCCCAAATCCCTACATAGTACCCCAGTAGTTGTTGCCCCTGATAGTAGCCCCCTACAACAAAGTGGCAATTTGCCTTGTTTGGGGTGAAAATGTAATAAAAAAAAATTAAAAAAAAAAAAAAACTAACTTAAATTTGGTCTTTATAAATTGTAACATTCCAGTGCTGAGACTTTTGGTGAGATGGCCTTCGAATGTGCTCCTGCTTATTTTTCCTATGGACATGCCTTGTTGGAAATGGCTAGAATGGACTCTAAAGTAATTGAAAGCCTTGAAGGTAAGAATGTTTGAACTTGTCGGAATCTGGGTTAATATTAAGACCATAAACTTATTTTTATGGCTTTATTTTTTTTTGCCCTTTTCTTTTTTCTTAAGCTAGATTTATAAGTAACTTTTCTCTAATTCCTCTTTGTTACCTGCTTAAAACTGATTTGCTTTTGTGGATGTTTAACTATTTAAAACGATCAGTTGGAATTTAAACCTTTCGCCAGATGGATAAAAAGTGATATCAACTAAATGTAAATGTACGCATGCTCAGAAATTAGATTTACTCCCAAGGCTAAAACCAAATTGAAAGTGTTCCAGAGGTCCAAATAACCTATAGTTCATGCCTGTAGGCAAAATATAAAGGAGTTTGGTAGACAGGCAAGGTCATATATGTAATGCTGTAGATTTTTTTGTCCTTTTCATATATCCAACTTTTGATTATTTGAGTTTCTAAACAAATTTTGCAAGTTATAGCAATTGCAAGAATCAGCAATTTTGTTTTGTGTATTGATCTTGTAAATACCTTTGTGAAACTGAACACTGCTTACAAACTTATTCCAAATGTTTGTTTTACAGCTGAAGCTGCTGAAGACGAGGATGAAGATGATGAAAGTGAAAAATCTGAGGGAAAATCAGGTGAGAATCAATAATTGATTTTTTTAAATTATCACCACCACCCTCGTAATTTTAGTTATTCCAAGAAAACACTGGCAAAACTCTTATGTTCATTGATAATAGGATTGTAATTGCCCAGAATAATTCCTGATTTTTATCAAACGTGTCATGCGACTTTAATCTGGAAATAAGCACGTGTTTATTGATGTGTTCTTATAAAAAAATCTTTATTTTTGCAGTTTCAAAGTTTCTCAAACGTACTCATTCCATTACTTGACAACTTTAATTTATTTTGTATAAAATTTTCTTTTTAATTCCATGTTCAGATAATTTTGTGACACTTGAGCTTTGGAAGAACTTTAGGAACACATGAATTGTCTCCCCTTCTGACTTACGCTCTTCAAACTGAAGCCAAAAGTTTTGAAGTAATGCACAAGTGCCGGCAATGCATCAATAAAGGTGTCATATTACATTGCTTTCCTACCCCTAGCTTGGGTGTGTGATGAAGTAAGTCATTAAGTTGGCCATAATTCGACTTCATAACATTTCTGTAGTGCATGTACATTAGCAGAATCAACCTGTTTATGCCAATCTTTATAAATTTTTCCAGACTATATGTTAAAACTGGATATAAATTGTAGAGATGTCCATTGCTTTTAATCTAAGACCTAGTAACTCTTCACAAAAAACCAGTTGAATACAGATGCAGCAAGCCTGAGTTAAAAATGACTGCTATTTTTAACATTTATCTTTTTTACAAAATATTAATTCCAAAATAATCGGCAGCTATTGATTGTCACACTCACAAATTACATTTGTGCTTTTATGGTGATTGTTGAACCCCCTAAAAAAAAAAAAAAAAAAAAAAAAAATCTATGTCCTCATATAAACATAGATTAATGCTGTACTTGTGCATGTGCGCACGCGCGTCCGTCCAAGTTATTTTTGCATAATAATAGATTGAATACTACCATGGAAAGGAATTGTGCTTATGTGTGTGGCTTGGCAAAACCACAGGGGGAGACAACTAAACAAAAAACCCTAAGCAAAATTCCTGGGGGGGGGGGGGATTTATGAATTCGAAATCTCGCCGACTATTGATCAGAATTTAACAAATGAAGGCTTGTTGAAAAGGTAATGATCTGAATTGTGTAGTGGGCTATGTAACACTTGCCCTTAAGGTTGCACATTAAGGGAATCATCCCTTATCCATAGGCTATTTTTGGAATTTTACAGCCATAAAATGGTTTAATTAGTCATTTGTTTTCCTAGTTTTTTATATGAATTACAAAATATTTCCATAAAACCTCTGGCTTTGAAGAAGCAACTAAAACTTGCTATTATTTCAAATGATCTGAAATAACAGCAAGATAAGACTGGATTCCAAATATTTCTCATGTTATATCACCTCTTTGGTTTTCATACATAAAGTAAATTTAAGTGTATGAGGCTGGTTTGATACTTGAGATATTCGTAATGGTACCCTATTTCCAAAAGAGGGGAGATATAACATGAGAAATATTTGGAATCAAGTCTCCCTTGTTGTTCAGATCATTTGAAACCATAGAAATAACAGCAAGGGGAGATTTGATTCCAAATATTTCTCATATGTTATATTTCACTTCTTTTGGAAATTGGTTACGATCATGAATATCTCCAGTATCAAATAATCCTTGTACACCGTGAAACTTAATGTATGAAAACCAAAGAGGGGACATATAACATGAAATCAAGTCTCCCCCTTGCTGTTATTTCAGATCATTTGAAACCATAACAGCCTGTTTTAGTTTCCCCTCCATCTAGGCCAGAGTTTTAGGGAAAATATTACTTCCAACAGTGGAAAGTCTGGTTTTAAACAAAATCAAAGGAAGATAAATTGTTTTTTGACATCCAAAAATAGGCACAATTTTTCTGATACAATTCAGATACTCCCAAAGTGCCAAATTTTCCCTAATTCAGATTAGTCGTCCCAACATGCTCATATACATCTCTAACTTATGTATCGCTTTCCGCTCTATTTCAATATTTGCCCCTTCAAATTACCAGGGGAGAACTAATGAAATTTTAAAGCTTCATCCGATCACTTTAAACTCATGTTTTATAATCTGGGTAATCATATGTAAATGACTAACAAATTTGAAGGAAAATGTTAGTCATAACCGAACCTTATTAATTTTTCATATCAATTAGTTATGCTTATCAAGATTAGAAATCTGGAGCTTTATACCGTTCTTAATTTTAAAAATTTTATTTTATAGGTGGTGAAACTCCTGGTACAATTGAAGATGATGACCGTACTGATAAGTCGGAGTCTCTTTCCTCGCAGGACGAGGCAACTGACAAAGAAGTAAAAGCTGATGGCGAAGGAGAATCCAAAGAAACGAAACCTGACGCTGAACCGAAAGCGGATACGAAAACTGATGTTGAATCAAAATCTGACAAAGAACCAAGTGAAGAAAAAGCTGACAAAAAGGATGAAGCCAAAGATGAAGACAGTGAAGATGATGAACACGTAAGGATTTCTCTCTGGATTTTTCTGAATTGATAAATTGACTTATCGAATATTTTAAAACTTTGATCATTACTTTGAGTTCTAAATTTGGAGGTTTTTTTCTTGTTTGTCTTTTCGTTGTTTGTCTTTTCGTTGTTTGTCTTTTCGTTGTTTGTCTTTTCGTTGTTTGTCTTTTCGTTGTTTGTCTTTTCGTTGTTTGTCTTTTCGTTGTTTGCCTTTTCGTTGTTTGCCTTTTCGTTGTTTGCCTTTTCGTTGTTTGCCTTTTCGTTGTTTGCCTTTTCGTTGTTTGCCTTTTCGTTGTTTGCCTTTTCGTTGTTTGCCTTTTCGTTGTTTGCCTTTTCGTTGTTTGCCTTTTCGTTGTTTGCCTTTTCGTTGTTTGCCTTTTCGTTCCAGGACAAAGAAATGCATTGGCATATATCCTAAACATATAATATAAGCGCTATGAAATATCTACGGGTCTGAAAATCAATTTCCCCACTCAATTATACAAATACTTAAATGAACCTTGACTTAATTCTTCATTGACAGTTCAGTGAGAAAATTTAAAGTAATCAAAATAAAGCTTTGTTTGAACTAAGTTGTGAACCTGTTTGCGTGAGTTAATATAGCGAACCCCCAGCCATGGGGCTGAGGCAAGTTTTGGCTTGACTGTTAAAGAAAAATGTTGCTTTTAATACATTCAGGATGAATGTAAACGGCAATTTTCATAAATTCAAAGAAATGCATCTGATTGGCTTTTTTTTTTTTTTTTTTTTTTTTTTTTTTTTTTACATAATACATTTGTATGCACACAAATTATTTTGAGCATTATTTTGGATACCAAAAGTTAGGCCTCCTATTTTTTCAATTTAAAAAAATTGGAGAGCTACAAAAACGGGAGCGTTGCCGTTAAAACGAGCTACCTTTTTGTCTCCAGTTTAATTTTCTACATAGTTACCACCATTCTTGATGCATTTTTGTCAGCAATGAACACCTTGGTCATAAAAGTTTAGTGTGCTTTATCGCTTGCATTTGTCGCCATTTTGAAATGGACAAACCCATTTAACTGCCGACAACTGCATTGGCTTCATAGACGTTTAGCAAGCACCGGTGAATGTTAATCGGTTCAAATTTTTTTCTGCATGGAGAAATTCAATGACGCATCTTTGCTTCTGATGTATGTTTGTGACGGGTTGCTTTCTTAGTCTTAGATGTTAATATCTGCAACAGATGAGTTTCATGTGTTCAGAAATTCAGTGATAACAATGCAATTTACAATCCCCTCTGATCCATTGGGGTGGAATAAAAAAGGGCATTCTTTTGGAACGTCTATCATATAAAATGGATGTTAGGTCAAACCTTGTTCATATCTGGGTTTAACATTTGACAGGAGTTGAACACTTAGTTTATAACACTTTCTCTTTGACTAGGTTTTAATCACATTTTCTCTGATCCCTCGTGATCCCTTCCCATGTTTTCCTTGATCTTCCCCTATGAACTGAAACTGCTCAACTGTTCTACATCTAACCCAAGAACTCCTTTCGATGTGGCCATACCATCAAAGTCTCCTGTTCTGCACCAATCTCTATATTGGTCTTTAATATTTTTGCTCGTCAGATTCAGGATTTTCAAATTCACAAAAGACCTCCGTATTTCTTTATAACACATGTCGCACACTGGCTAGGTTTCACTTCCATACGTCATGCATATACAAATTTCCCTAGATTGGCTGTGGTAACACTTTGCTATTTAGTAATGGTAGAAGCTTGCTGAATTGTTCCATGCATTCCTAACTCCATCTACTCCAATGATATCGCCAAGGTAACAAAACTTATGAACACCCCTAATAGCTTTACCATCCTTTCTCCACATTAGTTCTTTTCCATTTTTTTATTTTTTATTTATTTTTTTTTTTTTTAATGAAAACTGATTATCTGATTCTTAAACTAGGCCTTGTTTTCTATTTTCTTTTAAGAATGCTGGTACAGATGTGACAAATCTTCAACTGGCTTGGGAAAGTTTAGAATTGGCCAAAGTAATCTACCTCAGGTAATTTTTTTTTTTTTTTTTTTTTTTTTAATTTGCTTCCATCTTTTTACTATTTATCCTAACAAGGCCCCATTGGATGGGGGGGGGGGTCTATCCACATTACACTAACTTCTGCATGTTAGTCAAGGAAGCAGATTCCCACGAAGGAATTTCAGTCTAGCAGTTCAAGAGAAGTCTGTTAGTAAGACTTTGTCATCTAGAGATGTTTGTTCGGGGGGGGGGTATTTGTCAAGGTGGGGAAGTACCCTGACAAACTTAAGGTACTTGTAAAATAGGCACTGGGATGCAACACTTCATCGATGGAGTTTGGTTGACAGAGCAGGACCTATTTTGTTGGCAATTCTTCTGAATACTGTCTAAGAGAGAAAAGCTAGTAGCAGATGCACCAGCCCAAACATTGCAACAATACTCCAAACATGGATGAATAAATCTGGTCCAAAATTCTTTTAATTTTATAAAGCTGCAACATATATGTAAACGTGTGCACTGCATATTTAGTAGGGTGTATAATTGTAATGCATGCAGATGAACCCGCAATGGTGGAAAATATTTAGCTAAGAGGCCACCGAAGAAATGGGCTAACCTTTTGAAATAGTAATGTTGTCTTCGATGTAAGATTGCATTTTGATTGAGATGAAAACAACCCTGTTAAAAAGAAAACTTTGTAGATGTTGGCTGGGTGTTTGGAGGTGTGGAAAAAAATAAAATAAAATTTTAGTAGAAAGGTAGGCTTGAACCCCGAACCTTTGGTGCGGAGGTGGAAAGGAAATGGAAAAAAAAAACTGCGACCTAACCATCTCTACCATGGGAATAGATGAATTGTTAAGTTGACGTTTATAAAGTGAAATTAACAGGTGCGATAACATTAAGTCGCGTGATGTTTGACCTAGTTTTATGCTGGAAGCCAGTTTGTTTTCCCCGCTACGCGACTATCAAATCTCAAATAGCTTGTAAAAGTCAGCTAAATTAAAGATAACTGCAACCAGAGTTCATTAGTTGTAGATATTTAGACGGCATATAAAAAGTTTAAAGAGCAAGCCAACCGAGAACCCTGGCAAAAAAAGCCTTTTGTAGACATACACAAAAAGCGAACACATATTTTCGCTTTTATATATATAATCTCCCACATTCTGAAAAAAAAAAAATATATATATATATATATATACACACACATGTCTGAAGCACTGATTTTTCTCATGTGCGTTTCATTGAACAGCAAAGATAATTCTTGTTTCTCTTGCAATCTCTTTTCCATTTGGCAGGCCAATGTTAGAACATTCTGTTAATGTAAAAAGAAATTTACCATAGACAAACATTTTCAACTCTCCTGGTTCATCTTTAGGTGTGATGAATTTAAAAATTGTTTAGTGAAATTATTGAAAGTCAGTTAAAATCTTTTAACTACACTTCAGTGTACCTCTCCTCCTTAATACCGGGCCTGATCGATGGTCAGTTTGATTATGCGAAGGAGTAGAGCTATGATAGCAAGTGCGGGTTAGAATTTCTGCATTCATTTTTTGGGAGTATTGTGTACTAAATGCGGTCTTATATGAAGACAAGTGAGAAATGTTAGTCCTTGTCCTGTTGATATGAACTTTTGAGATGCATCCTCCTATTGGACATTTGACTTGTTTTTGTGCACTTTTCTGTGCTGAGTGCCCAGTTGGTATAAAACTTGTATGCTTAAATACTAGCAAAGGCCAAAACCAACTTGATAATAATTTTTAAATGAACATAAAATGTCTGTTTCTGAAGCAGTATGTGAATTATGAAAGTCTGATTGCATAACCTTTTGTTTTCCCTTGTAGGAAAACAGACAAAGAATCTCAATTAAAAGCGGCCCAGGCATGTCTAAAATTGGGTGAAGTAGGTCTCGAAACAGGTAAGTGACTTTCCTCGACTGTAAATATTTGAATTTGTAAATTCGTGTTGACCCGAGTATATTTTGCACTTTCTTCCTTTCCAGGTGTTTATGATCAAGCAGTTGAAGATATCAAACAGTGCCTTAAAATTCAGCAGCAAAATCTGGAACCTGAAGAACGAGAAATAGCAGAATCGTATCCTTTTTAAAGACTTGATATGAATTTTATTCACTGTTAAAATCTTCATGTAAGACTTATAGTAACAGTTGTCATCCCAATTAGATTGGAATGACAAATGTCGAGAGCAAATTCTGTATGTGTACGTTTTTCATATCTGCATTCTAATTCAGATTTTAACTTTTTGCCATGAATAATTTATTCCTTGATGCTTTGATCAGCTATTATCAATTAGGTTTGGTACACGTTTTTGCAGGACACCATGACTTCTCTATAGAGAATTTTCAAAAGGCTGTAACAGTAATAGAAGCTAGAATGGGTAAGTTGTTTTTTGTTTTTGTTTGTTATTTTTGTCTTGTTTTGTCTGTCTGTCTGTCGTCTTGTCTTTCAACTGTAAGCTTATACATTTAGTCATAAGTAGATCCTCCCTCCACCCCCATCCTGGCAAAGGAGATTGAACCTCGTAATTCATTCCCTTTCATTTGTTTGTACTTTTCTCAACCACGCCTTGGATGTTGAAATTTTGCACAAACATTAGTTAGTGAAACTAAATTTTCCCATGTAAAGGGGGGGGGGGCATGCTCGGTTAATTTTTTTTTCTAAATTAAATAACTGAAGTGCATGACACAAAAAGACTAGAATTGGACATAAATTCAATTTTCAATAAGGCGGCCAAGTTACAACCATGCCACATAAGTCTGTATTTTTCCCCGATGTAAATATATTGATCAAATTAGAATATAAATAAAATGTTAAATCTGGACTTTGTTTTGGTTTCTGAACATTATTTTTAATTTTCCTTCAGATAAATTAAACAAAATTATTGAATCCAAGAAAGAAAGCAAAGGTAAGAAAGCTTTTTATATTTATAAGACTTGGTAAGGATAAACTTTTAGAACCATAGTATTGAACAAGTTAAAACTTTATATACGAAAACTCTTGAGGAAACTCAAATGTTTGGATATTTGATGCTAACGGTTTTTTTTTTTTTTTTTTTTTTTTTTTTTGAAACTGACGTTATAGGGAAACTTAAAAAAAATATGGAAAAATCAAGTTATTTTCTCGTCGCACATGTTCCCTTTGTGGGGAAAATAATCTTTGTTCATGAACTGGCTGGTCTCAAATTTTCCGGTTCAGAAATATCATTTTAGGATCGGTCACAGGGTTTTGTCGAGTATAAGTGATGTTTTATGTGAATTCAGTTTTTACTTTCTCTTGAACACCCAGCATTTACCAGAAATCAATGAGGACCTCTGCACTAAAAACTCAATATTCTGATTCCAGATTATCAATTTGTCTGGAATTGCCTCTTAAAATACACAACAAAATCTAATTTCCCTATGCTGAAAGTAAAATCACAAACTGATCAAATAGTTTGTTTTTTAAGAAAATTGTAATTTGTATCTTGCAAGTTTTAAATGGAATCCCACACCCTCACCCCCACCAAAAAGATGGTGATATGGTTACTCTATTTTTAAACATTTATTTAAAAATAAAAGTGGTTGATAAATTTGAATTTTTGGAAAATATTTTGGTTTTGTCATGAATGTGCAACATAGAAATTTTCTTGATATATGGAATTCTGGTCCAAAACCATTAAAACTTTGCATTTTTTTTGTAGTTAACAAAATTTGAAAGATGGGAGATCAACCAGATTTAAGAAAACCAGGTCATAAGTTCTCGTTCACACTTAATATAAAAGATAGAAAGGGCTTGCTTTATAAGGTATTTATCCAATATCGTATTGCTTACTTTATAAGATAATTTTTTTTTTTTTTTTTTTTTTTTTTTTTTTCTTGGAAAAAAATCCAGCAGTGCTCAATTATAAGGAAAATCAGAAAATAAGAGCGTATTGTTTTGCTTACAGAAAATTTAGATAAGTCATCGGTTTTGTTCGCACGAAAAATTAGATTGGATTCTTAGATTCGTTCTAAGGGAAATAACTCCTACATTTTCAGAGAAAAGTTTTCCCCCTTAACCGTGAAATGGTTCCTGGGATTCTCGTCACAGCAACGAGAATAGGACGAGAGGCGGGAGTCTGCGATTGTCACAATGCAGGAATGAACGTCGTTCTTCGTAGCAGACATTCCTAATTCAATCTGTTCCATCTGAGTATATATTTTTATATAATCGTTATGTTAACAATCAATAAACGTTAACCATTGTTTTTGCCTCTCCATCGATGTGATTCATTACCATTTTTTTTTTTTTTTTTTTTTTTTTTTTTTTATACTGTTATGAAGGATTCCATTTCCCCACGTCATAACTGGTTTCAAACTCTATAATTAGGGACCGTTTTAGATGCTCATATCGAGCTCTTTTCAGCTGATACTAATCTTTTATAACCGGAAGTGGAAACCTATTACAAGTTCATGTAAACTCTCGTTTTGTGAAATAACCCTCTGAAATTAAAATTAAAGGAAGTGTGTGTGTTTGTGTATAATACATGAGATATATACTGTATGGGGGGGGGTAAACTAAAGGATAAGCAAAATAAAAAAAAAAGTTGCCCAGGTGTTTAAAGATGTTAAAAAAAAAAAAAAAAAAAAAAAAAAAAAAAAAAAAAATTGGTCGGGAGGCGAGATTGAACCTGGAACCCTTGATGCGGAGATGAAACAAAAGCCAACCACTTAACCGTCTAGGCCAGGAGTAAAAGAAATTGATTAGAGTGTTAAGTTAAGGCTTATAAAGCGAGTGAAAGGCTTGTTTGACAGATAGCCGCTAAATTAGGTCATCACGGGGGCGTTACGGGATGACGTAGCAGTATTTTATTTAATGCAGGACAGCTTTTAGGGGTTGGTTTACTTTGTTTCAATGCGGGCAGTTTTTGCTTTCCCAAGATGATGGAAGGAAATTGGCTCCCCATTTAAAGGGGATTGTCCAGATTGAATAGCAATTGTCTGATATAAGGAGTTTAACCCCACATTGATCAAAGCTGATTGCTTGTGGACGTTCCCGGCGCGATGCCGAGAACAGTAGGTATTTATTTGGGGAACCACTGAGAAAATTAGGCACAAGGCCGTTTTTAATGTGGAGAGGGGGAGGGAAAAAGGGGACCAGCTCCCGATGAGTGGGAAATGTGAGCTGGATAGTGACAACTGGTATGAAGGGTTGCCCCTACATTGACCAAGGTCTGATATGTGGGGTTACCACCACATATGGTCTTTGCTTGCAGTATCTGTCGGAACAGATACTACACTTTGATCTATATATATATAGAGCGCTATATATATATATATATATATATATAGCTGTGTACATATAGCTATGTATGTATATATTAGCTGCGTATGTTTTTGTTTTTACATGGTGGTCACCACTTATCAAGGCCCGGAAGCCAATAAGGGTTATTGCAAGTACAGTACGTTAGTGTGGACATTTAATGAAGTGTTTACTTAAGAGGGCGGTTCATTAGGAATTTGTTTACGTTGGACTTGAATGTCTTCAAGTTGTAGTCAGGTGGGATGCAGGCAGACGGAACAGTTCCACAGGCGTGCAGTTCTAAGAAAGAAGCTTATTTTTTCATGGAATCCACGTTTTGATTTAGACAGATAAAGAGTGGGGGAAATTTTTCAATGGATTCAGCTAGACTGGTGTTTTTCGTGAAAGATTGGCGAGGGGGGCCAGAGATTGGAGTTCAGACCAGCTCCTGCCATGGAAATAACGATAAAACAAGGATAGGCTCGCAACGTCTCTTCTGTGGGAGAGAGGTTGCAGGGTAGAGAAAAGGGCATCACCCACTAAGCCACAAAGTCTATTTTGTACTGTCAAGGCAGGATAGGCTGTTTTTAGCAGCTCCTGCCCAGATATGGCAGCAGTATTCCATCCTTGGACGCACTTGGCTTTTATATAGATAGAGAATTGCATCAGTAGTGAGATATCTACTGCAGCGGTAGAAGGATCCCACCATCTTTCCAGCGACCCTGGCAACAGACTTGATGTACGTGTTCCATTTCAGATCAAGAGTAAAGGTCAAGCCCAGAAGCTTGTCAAAACACGGGGCCTCTCCCAGAGGAGAGCCATCCATCCCAATTGATGCCAGATGGGGATCAGAGCGTTGATGTAAACATAGGAGTTTGGTTTTAGATGCCTTAACCAAGGAAAGTAACCAGCCAAGTCTTCCCCCACCCACTAAACCACGCACTCTAGATCAGAGATAATAGATAATAGATCTTGCCAAAATGTTAAACTAATGAATCCGTCAAATTTTTTTATGCTCGACCAAACAGCACCCTTTATTTTTTTTATATATAACATTTCAGTTAGATATGATACACCTGAAGGTTGTTGATTCTTGGCCTTTTGGTCAAGATCAAAGTGTAGTATCTGTTGTTCAGATGCTGCACTTCCATTTCTTGTTCTCTTTCGGTGGAGGAGAAATCCTTCATGACTGAGACAATTTTTATTTTTGTACCTTTTCTCCACGTTAAAAAACGACCCTGGTGTCTAACTCCGTCCCGTGGGGAGGCATAGTAAATAGGTACATCAACTAAAGTGTGAAAACTGTACTTAACAGTCCAATGAATCTAAATACTTTTTTTTTTTTTTTTTTTTTTTTTCTTTTACTCCCTAAATTAACCCAACCCCTTATTAATGCAACCTGGATAGTAATAAGGAAAATTTTGACTGGAACGTTTAACATCACGACACCAGCAACTCCAGATAGCTTTGCAGGCTGCGACGACTTAAAACAAGGGAATCTAAATTCATCTGAGCTTACTTGAAACTGATAACATTTGAATATTAATACAATAAAATCAATTGTTTTTGGAGAATTGTAGGGGGGAGTTTTTGGTTTTTGTTAGGACAGATGAGAACCTGGGGTCAAGGTTTCAAAGTTTGCTTGGTGTGAGAAACCTTAATGGAAAGTTAATTAATATGCACAATTGATTTGGTCAATCTGAGTTTGATTCTGACAATGCAAAGGCTGATGGGCTGAATGAGACTTCAAACTGTTAGCCCCTACCCTCCTAACTATAAGATGAGATCGTCCATAACTGCAGTCATTGGTTTTTCTTCTGGCAAAGATCAAGGTATATTTGTTCTTGGCATCTCTGCAACATCTGACCTATGACAATACAAAGTTTGCAAATTTATTTAATGAATAGCTTCCAAGACTAAAGGTGTCTAGTTTAGTTATGTGTGCATGTATATATTAAAAATCTTGCCTTCTTAATAAGGCTATAACAGTATATTCTTTTCCTTGTTTTGATTCTCAGGTATATATCCATTGATATCTTATGTTTTTATGTAGTGATTGTCAGGTATATACTGGAGTCAAAACGATGAAAAGAATATGCTGACATTTGTCCTGGGACGGGTATTCTACTTGTGTATATATAACACTTGTAAACATGTTTTTTTCTCATTTTAGTTGCTGATGATATTGATGCTGTTTATAATGCACAAGTAGAAATTAAAGAATTGCAGGAAGTGATTCCTGATATGAAACAAAAGGTAATTTTTTTTATTTTTTTTTTTTTTTCCTTGGGTGGGGGAGGGGGTCAATTTAATCTTGTTTCTATAGTTAATATTTTGATATTATCTTTTAGATAACGGATACGATTGAAGAGAAAAAGACAGTCGCAGAATTGAAACTCATGGCAAAGAAAGAAGCCGAAGAGAAATTAGTATGTTTGTTTTTTTTGTTTTTTTTTAACTGTTTGACTTTCCAGGAAATATACTGTATTTTATCTTGGTGATAAAAGTTAAATTAATCTTTCTAAATGTAAATGCTAGCGTTTGTTGATTCAACAATACAAAACATTTTCCTATACGAAAATAAATTTCGAGAATCCTGTATTTGATTAGAATTTAACTTTTAAATATTTGAATTTTATTATGTAATTTTTTTTTTCTTTCCCTTAATAGTCAGAAGGTCCCTTACCTGGACCATCAGGATTTGATGCGATGAGCCGCATGTCTGGCCTCCCAGCCAGTCTTGGCACTACATCAACTGGTTTTGGTAGTGCTGATGCTGGTAAAGCACAGGTTGGTCTCATGCACTTTTTTTTTTTTTTTTGTTGCAACCTATCAATTAAAAATAACTGCAAAAAATATTTGATCTTAACTTTCCTATCTAAATTTACCATAAAATAATCCTTTTTTTTCTAAATCATTTTAATTAGAATTCAACATCTGAGAACAATACCATCACTCCAACTAAGAAAATCAAATTTTACAACCATGTCCAATGGTTTTAGTCTCCCATATTTAAAAGGGAGAAAAATCGGTTTTGTAATAGTTGCAGAAAAAACTAAAAATTTAATTTGGAACCATAGCAAGTTTTAATCTCCCCTCCAAGGTTAGAGGTCTGGGGAAATATATGGTACTTGTACAGTTTAATCAAGACATTAAAAAAAATATGAAAATATTAAAATTTAAATTTGTACGTATCCATTAATGGAATGAAGTTCTCAGAAAAAAAAAAATTTCACTGGATTTCAAGTAGCTTTGTTTTTCCTTAGGAAGAAAAGCTAGTATTAAAGATGGAGTGTCGGTGCTTTAAATTGATTTATCTCCCTGTGGTATGTTAAGATTCCCAGATGGCTGTCATAAAAACGTTTTTCTGCTGTAAAAAACTACTCTATCAAATTAAGTGAAATTATTTTAATCTTCAGTCAAAAACGTACAATATAACCCTTTTTGATATTTTCATTTTTATCTTGATTTAAACTACAAGTGCCAAATATGTAAGTTGAAAATAGCTTGAAATATAAACTTGAAAGTGTATCCTGAATATTTTTCAGTTATTTTTGTGTCCTGCAACTTATTCAGCAAATATTAAAAATAAAGTTTATTTGAACACTGCAGTATCAAAGATGAATTATTGAATGTCAGCATTTCTATGAAGGTTAGTGGCTTAAAACTTTAGATTTGTTATTTGAAATAACTATTAATATTGAAATGTCTTTCGTTTTAGCATGTGAAGACCACTGATATTTCTCATTTGATTCGAAGAAAGGTAAGTCGAATGCCTTTTCATTGATAAAATTCACAGGATCCAAGAATAATTATCGATTTTAATGTCTTCTACTTGGAAGAAAATCTGCTTGTTCTATTTATTTATTTATCCCCCCCCTCCCCCTGCCTGCTTTGAATCTTGCAAAGTGACTACAAACATGAAAAATTCTTTGGAACTCTGTAATGCTTCTACATATTGGTAATGAATGCTTACAAAATTGTTTTGATCTGAAGTTTCTTGTGAATGCTATTTCCGTACTCTTCCTCTTAGCTAATATAGGAGCCTGCTTTACCTCTCTGAGCTTATCCTGAATCCAAATTTTAAAAATATTGATAGGAATCAGATTTTTTTTTTCTTTCCCTTCCACACTGATTTAATTGGTAATTGTTTCTCTTGTCTCGTTAGTCGGCTAACATGCTTCCTAACTTCCGGCGTAGTGCTACCGGAAGCGGTTACAAGGTAAATCGGTTCCTTCACTTTTGCTTTATAGCAGAGATTTTCAACTGGGGTTTTGCGGAACCTTAGGGTTCCATCAGTACATCCCAAGGGTTCCGCAATCTCTAGAACAAATAAACCAAATGTTAAATTGGTCGTTTCCCCCCCCCTCCCCCCGATTTATCTGAGTGACCGGTTTTCAGTGGCATGTGTCCGTTAGTCCAAACAATTGTCAGATAACCGTCCATTAGTTTTTTCCTGAAATTCTGCCACATATCGTATTTCATTAAATAGATGTGCACAGTAAAAATTCTTTGCAAAAATTCCCCACAAGTTTTGCCCCATAACTTTTGATTGCTCCCTTAGATTTTTCTGAAACTTGGCCAAAATGTGAAGCATATTAATGTAAATCCAGTAGGGGTGACTCTGGCAAAATTCTGATTTGCATTCCCGGGGACTTTGTGCTAAAAACACCCCCCTCTTCTCCCCTCCCCCCCTTCCATATTTCTTAAACTTAATGTCTGACTATAATAGTGGTTTTTCACGGTCAACTTAAATATACATGTCTTAAGGCCTGAAACTGCACCATTATCCATTTACACTGCGATTCGGCATCCCCAAAATGGCCAAAAATTACTTTTATTCATCCATTACATTTTCCTGAAACTTGGCCAAAATGTGGAGGCCATTGTTAATATAAATTCAGTATGGGTGACCTTGGCAAAATTCTGATTTGCACCCTCTGGGACTTTTAGGGCAAAGCATGCCTTTTTGGAGCTCTTTTTTCATATTACTCAAAAACTTGATATGCATGTCTATATAGTGTTTTTCCATGGTGCTGAATTCAAATATATATGGCTTAAGGTGTGAAACTGTATTGTTTGTCCATTTTCACTGTGATCTTGCGTCCCCGGAGCTCAAAAGGGGTTACAAATGCCCCAAAACTAAAAAATGACTTACCTCATAATTTTTGCACCATCCATTAGTTTTCTGAAACTTGGCAAAAATGTGAAGGCAACGTTGGCCCTTCACACATCTCGCATTCATTTCTTCAAAGTCTATATTTAAATGCTACATTTGAAAAATTTGTCTTGTAACTATTAGGTTTGCTTTTATATATTATATAATCAACGCCAAAAGAATTGCACTAAAAATAAGAGTATTTGTTTCATTTTAATTTTTAAATGCTGTTTTTGCATAAGACAAATTATTGCATAGGGGTTCCATGAGTCTGAATGTTGCCATAGGGTTCCGTTCCAGCAAAAAGGTTTGTGAAGCAGTTTATTGACATATAAAAAGAACATTAAAAAATATAGATAAAATAATTAGTCTTTATTGGCACTTTTAATAACGAAATCCAAATGAGTTTATTTGAAATTTTATATATTTATGAAAGTATCAAAATATTGAAATTAAAGTAGGCATATGAGAGAAAAAGCAAAGTTACTGATTTTCCTTGTGGCCACTTCCAGTAATATTATGCCCAAAAATTAGAAAGTAAGGTACTTGTACAGTTTAATCAAGACATTAAAAAATGAAAATATTAAAGTTTAAATTGTATCTGTTATGGAATGAAGTTCTCCGAGAGAGAGAGAGAGAAAAAAAAAAAAAAAAAAATTCACTTGATTTCAAGTTTTTGTTTTACAGTGAAAAAACAATTTATGATGCCGAGCAAAAGGATGGATTTTTAGGAAGAAAAGCTAGTAATAAAGATGTGAGGGAGTCTGTGCTTGACTGGAGTTATCTCCCTGTGGCTTTTTTAAACTCCAAACAAAAATTAACAAATCCAAGATGTCTGCCTTTATCGCGCTCTCAAAATGTTTTTCTGCCATAAAACAACTACTTAATCAAATTAAGTGAAAAAAATTTTCAGAGATCTTCAGTTCAAAATGGATACGTACAATATAACTTTTTATAAATGTCTTGATTAAACTGTACAAGTGCCGGAAGTAAGTTAGCTGATTATGAACCCCCTTGCATTTAGTTATAATAGCTTGTTGGATAGAAAATGTTTTATTTACTCCCCTCCCCTTTCTAGTCGCTTACATAGTATGAGGACACGGATGAAAATTGCATTCTAAGTAAAAATTCAACGTGCTTATATACTAATTGTAAAAAGTATAAAAAAAATTATGTATTTTTAATTTTTAAAAATATCAAGTATTTGTATTTTCCAATTAACCATTCATAAGAATGGAAATCTCAAAGTATGGGGAGGTAAGTCTGTTAAAATTAATTGAATGATGGATTGGCAAAATATAAAAAAAAATTTTTACGTTGCCTAATTGTGTTGTCAGATCTACAACACATTTGAATATTTTTGAGTTAACTAATCTTAACCAAATTTCTAACTTGCTGAAAAAAAAAAATGAATTCTAATGAATTTCTTTCAATAACGTGTTACATAATTTAACCTGTTTTGCTCATTCGGACGAGGTACTTATCCCTTTCTTCCCTGCCACATGTAGAGTTGTTAAAGTTTTGCTTCTGTCTAGTTGTCTTTCTAATAGCCATTCTTCACCTTTTTATGACTAATTTCTGGTTCGCTCTGTTATCAGCGTAAACCTGAAGCAGCTGAAGAATCTACAGAAAAAAAACAGAAGTCTGAAAGCGGGAGCTGTACGAGCAGTGAGTCGGCCAAGACAAAAGAGACAGATACCAGCAATGGCCCACTGTCCTCTACACAACATACGAAGGTAGTTTAAATGTTATTGATAGACTTCTTCCCTCTTGTTTCGCTTGAGATCCTTTCTGCCTTTTTTTTTCCTTTATGAACTCCTCCTCCTCCTCCCTCCCCCCTCTCTGACAACCACACTTGTTAGAAATTTTGTGTACCTTGTCTGGATGCGAATTATTTTAATAACATGCGACTTGGGTTTTCTAATCATAAATGCCGGTTTGCTGAAAATCTAACTGTTCACTTGGTATTGTCTCGATATGTTGCTGGTAGTTAATTGAAAATGGTTGTTTACATTTTTTTTGTTCTTGAAAAAATTAATATGGTGTAACTCGGATATGAGAGCCATATATTGAAAAACGGACATAAGGGAGATTTTTCTCTGGTTCCAAATTAGAGCCCGTGTTAAAGTACAGGGTAATCCGGATATAAGGTGTGTATCCCCCCCCCCCCCAAAAAAAAGGGCTCTTATATCCGGGTTTCACTATTTGAAATGAGGCTAAAAAAAGTTAGAAAAACTCTACACTGTTATCTTAAACTAAACTACTTTATAAAAGTTTTAAAACTTGGATCTTGAATTTTGTTGGCATTTAGGATATAACGAAGTAAAAAACTCAATTTTTTTTTTTTTTTTTTTTTTTTTTTTTTTTTAAATCACAATATTAAATTTCAACTAAAACCCAGGTCTACTTATGCTGCAACAAAGGAGCATATCCAAAAATTATGAAAAATGATAGAAAATAATGGGAAAAGTTTTCAAACTCGACTAGAAGTTGGCCTGTTTCAGAAATAATTGCCTCCTTTGGTAGCTGTCTTCCAAAATTTTAAATTCCTACCTTATGAGATTTCATGATTTTCGGATATGTTCATTACTCATGACAATTAAGTAGATGATAACATGTGGTTTTGAAATTCAATATTTGGATTTTTACAATGAAAATGAAGCACCACTTCTAATTTTATTTTCTTAAAAATTTTTATCTACTAAGCTGTTTAATATTTTTAATCTGAATTGCTTTTTCCTGTATTTTAAAGTTAAAACCAAAAGTTGTTAACTTAAATTGCAAAACTTAACTTTAAAAACAACTCTATTCTTTGAGAATAGAATTTGATGTACTAAGTGTCTTCGATGAAACTTAACTGAAATCTTTAAAATATAAAATTTTAAACTTTAAATTTTTCAGAAACAAAATGTAATTTTATTATTCTAATTTTATGAACCTAACAATTTTTTTTGTAACCCAGTTGAATCGAAAAATTTCATGGTCATAAGACTCTGGAATATTTAACTGTTATTGAAACTAATTTGAGTGTATTAACTTAACGTTGATTTCTACAACTCAAACCTTGACTCGTATATCGTGTACATATCCGCAAGATTGTAAGGATTAAATCACTGTATTGACAAAATTAAAAATCCAGATATGAATGCTTTGCTAATATGCTCATTTCCTACTCTTGCACTTCAACTTTTCTCCCCTGCTTGTCCATCTTCAACCTCTGCATTTTTGTGTATGCTTGCTTTCTACTCTTGCACAACACCACGTGTGCCATTGCTGTTTCAACTCCTACCTCTTATTTATAAATGCCTGGTCTTTGTAATGCATGTCCTGATTTTCGAATAAATTCTTTGAAATGAAAATAATCTATGCATTTTATGTATAGATATCCTTGTTTAATCCTTAGTTTTCATATATATATATATATGTCATGAGATGGTACCAACATTTTAGCAGATGGCAATCTTTAAATCTCTACTTGTTTATCTTTTAAAAACGCATGTGTGTTTTTTTTTGTAAATGTGAAGATACACTTGGAGGGGGGGGGTCTATAGATTTTAGTTTGTTAGATTAGTTATATCTAGCAATCTCTGGTTTGATGACCACTAGTCTCCTATATTCAATAGGGTTAGTAAGGAGCTTTGTGCATCCTCATCATTGGCATTTGTTGACTAGGCTATACAATGTGATTTGTCCGCATTTGGAATAAGGGTCTCTAGTTTCTTCTGGAGTTAGCAAGGTGTTCGATTCTCTTCAGCAGCTACAATGTTGTGCCATCAGATATATACTGCGTATTCCCTGCCGTGACTCTGCTTCCTCTGGAGTATATGATCTGCTGTCTACTTGCTGGAATGCAGCAGTTGCTCCTGTTCCTTACAGATTGTTTCATAGTTCTTGCCTCACTACAATGTTTAAATACCGCTTTGGGCTACGACTGAACAGTTCAAACTTGTGATGATATACATTCAATTAGACCCTCTACATAATCACATTGATGTTTGCTCAGGTTTACCTGCCATCTCCTTTTGCATTATTCTGCAGTCCTGACCATGCTGCCTTGGAATTGTGTATGAACATGTATCCTGGTCACAATTTCGGATTTCTGTATTGGCTAACTATCATGATGTCCCATGATTTTATGCATTCCCTAATTAGCATAGTTTGTCTATTGCTAAGTTTTATGACCATGGTTTAAAGAAAAAATTTAAACAAAACAAACCCGGCAAGCTAGTAAGTCTCATCCCTTTACAGTAGAGATCTCTAGGTGCAAGAAAGCCTTTTACTCCAATAGTTTCTTCCCCAGAACTGCAGGTCTTTGGAACTCCCTTCCGGGATTCTGCTTTCCCAACTGTACTGATATGCAGAAGTTCAAGTGTAATGTGGGTATAACATCTTTCTACTCATCTCCCTTCATAATGACCCTGCTAATTAAGTCCCTGATAGTAGCCCCCTGCTTCAGTGGCACTGTGCCTTGTTTGGGGTGAAAATTGAATTTTAAAAAAAAAAAAAAATCATTACTACCAACAATAAACTTTTAAACAAATTAAATCTGTTTTGACAAGTTCAGATTTTAAGATTTGTCCCACCTTACATCAAAATTTGTAGACCTGGAACATCCGAAGTGATTCTATTGTCTGTTTCTCCTTTATCCTAAGCACTAACTAGTCTAATATTCATTCAATGACAGTTTCTTTTTGTTAGTTTGTCGGCCAGCCTCCAGTTATTTTTCTAACCCAGTGACACCTTTCATCTTATTCAATATTTTGTCCAATGTAACCCGACCTTTAGATGAATGTTCTCTCCTGCCCCCTCCCCTTTCTCTGGTAAAGCATAAGTGAGAGGGCAATATATTAAAAAAATATTTAGCATTTATATTTGTTTTTTAAATGACTTTCAAAAAGTAAACGATGGGGTGTATTTTTGATTTTTGTTTCTAAAGTTTTAGAAGTAAAACTTGACTGCCAACAGTATTGTAAAATACTGCGAAAGATTTTAAGCAGCAATTTTTAATTTAAAACTAATATTCTTGTAAAAATATGTAGTCTATTCCGAAGATTAATTTCTGGCATTTAAATATAATGGAAGGAGGTGGTTGGTTATTTTTGATGCATCTAAAACCAAGCTGCTTCTCTCTCTACATCATCACTGCTCTGATCCCCATCTGGCATCAGTTGAAATGAATGGCTCTCATCTTGGAAAGGCTCATTTTGACAAGCTTCTGGGCTTGACCTTTACTCCTGATCTGAAATGGAACATATACATCAAATCCGTTGCCAAGGTCGCTGGAAAAATGGTAGGATCCTTCTACTGCTCTGTTAGATATCTCTCTGCTGATGCAATTCTCTACCTATATAGAAGTCGGGTACGTCCAAAGATGAGTATTGTTGCCATATCTGAGCAGGAGCTGCTAGAAAGACCTTATCCTGCCTTGATAGTTCAGTCATTATTTTCATGGCAAATGCTCATCTGGACTCCAATCTGTGGTCCCTCCTTTGCCAAACTTTCACAGTTTGTCTAGTGGAAACCACTATCAATAATTTCTCTACTCTTTATCTGTATCTAAACATAGATTCCACAAACAAAGCTTTCCTAAAACTGAACATCTGCGAAACTCTTCTGTTTGCCTGCTGTCCCGCTGACTACAATTTGGTTATCTTAGAGTCCAACGTAAACAACTTCTAGATGAATCGTCTCCTTAAATAATCCAATTTACCAAATTTCCACTAACAATTACGATATTATCCCATTGACTACTGTTCACTCATTAACCATTATCCTCAAGTAGAGTCCAGGCCTTGATAAGTGGTGACTGAGAGGGGGAGCATTACACATGCTGTAATCCAGAGGTCCAATTTTCAGACTTAACAAATTCAATTAGGCTGTATTTTGGTAAAGCATTAACTGCAGTCTTCCAAGTGGTCTAATCTGTCTGGTTTATCAGCATAGACATGGGACTTTACATATCCACAAAGAAAATAGGGTTAAATTGCAATAACAAGGCAATATGTCCATTTTGTGGAATTATTCATTCATCAAATGTTTCTCTCAGTAAATTGATTGTATTGTTTGTAAACGCTGCTCCGGTGTCTCTAATGAGGAATTGCCAAATCAAGCTGGACTTTAACGATAGTTGCCAAATTTGCACTTGAAGAAAATAGATGCCAATTTAAAGTTTGCATTTTAGCTTTTTGAAAGTAATTTAAAACAAATATAAAAAGCTATATATTACTTTTATGATTATTTATAAATACCTACAGACACTAGGGCTTCATCCTTCTGGGAATCATCAGTGCAGGGTGTCACGATTAACACCAGTTGAGATATATATATATATATATATATATATATATATATATATATATATATATATATACACACACACTGAGCATTACCCCTAGAGTTTTCTGCTGATATTCATGCAAGAAAGAGCCTTCTCATAAGTGGAACTTTGCTGGTCTGTATTTTTAATATATAGAAATCTATATACATACAGGGCAGTGAAAGAAAGAAAAAAATTATTCAGTCGAATTCCCCAACAAGTTTTAAGAAAAAAACGTAGCTTTATCCTTGTCGGTGGTTTCGTAAATACATCAGCGATATTTTGGTCTGATGATATAATTCAAAATAATGGATTCCTTTTTTATCTCGTTTTTTATGAAATGGTATTTTATATCTATATGCTTAGATCTTTGGTTGATTATCGTGTTCTGTGCTAAGACTATACTGGCTTGATTATCACAATTACTACGGGGCTTGTAATTAATTCTGGCTCTAAAATAGTCTTCAGGATATTTTTATGGTAGTGCTTCCTGGGTCGTGTGTGTGATCGCGATAAATTCTGCTTCACACGTAGAGAGAGATACAATCTGTTGCTTTTTAGATTTCCATGAAATAATAAGCCCACTTTCTGAGAGTCGTAAACAATATCCAGATACTCTTGCGATCTTCGTTGTTTGCCCAGTCTGAATCCAAAAAACCTAATTTTAGGGGATTTCTTGATTTTCTAAATACTAACTTCTGTTCTTTAGTTGCTTTTAAATAACGTAGGACTTGTTTAGCTCTGTTTAAATCCTTCATTGTCGGTCGTGATAATTTTTGTGACAGTTTTGTTACTGTATAGCATATAGGGCCTGGTTGCAGTCATTAAATATATAAGACTACCTATAATTTCGCAATATTGTGTCATTTATTTCAGATTCTGTGTATATTTTTATTAATATCATTTTCGACCGGTGTAGAGCGTTTCTTGCACTCTCCCATTCCAAATTTTAATAGTATTTTGTCGATGTATCTCGATTGAGTCATCGTAACGAGTCCTTTGCTTTGAGTAAATTCTATCCCCAGAAACCAGGATATTTTGCCAAGATCTGTCATTTTGAATCTTTTACTTAATTTGTTCTTAACATCAGTTAACATTGTCACAATTTGATGCGATTAAAATATCATTGACCCACAAAACCAAAATCAGTAGTTTATCGTCTTTGTGTTGGGTATATAAACAGGGGTCTACAGCACATTGTCTAAATTGTTTAATATAATCATGAAATACTGTGTTCCAATACTGAGCACTCTGCTTTAGACCATATAATGACTTAAGTCGCCACACGCTATTTTTATTTTTCATTATAAATCCTTCTGGAGGGGTAATATAAATTCCAGTCTATTGGGGCATTCAAATAAGGATTTTTTTACATCCATTTGATGGATGTTTAGGTCATATTGTGATGCGACTTGCAGTAAAATTCTGATTGTCGTTAGGTTTGTGGTCGATGAAAACGTAGAAAAGTACTCTTTACCATAAATCTGAGAACATCCCTTAGCAACAAATCTTGCTTTGTACTGTTCTACGCCTGATGCTGCACTCTTTTTTGTAAAGACCCATCTGGTAGAAATAACATGTTTATCTCTTGGGAGAGGCATTACCGTATAGGTTATCATTTTCGGTTAAGGCATCTATTTCTTCATGGCAATTTTCCATTCATCACAATGTTCTGAATTAATTGCTTTGTTGAAGCTTTTTGCCGCATTTTCCATTGAATAGCAATAGTCGATTTGATAATCTTTTATATTGTCGACCACAAAAAAATCAGGTCGTCTTCTATTTCTTTTGGGATATCTTTCGACTTTATCATCATCATGGACACTCTCGTCTCCGTCATTTTTATTGTTTTCATTTGTTCTAATTATTTGAGGTAATATAATTTCATCCTCTTCATATGACGGGTTTTCGTCTATAAAATTAAACGTGTCTGAATTTTACACCGGATTCTTATTTTATTTTTTTTCAGGAAAAAATATTAAATTGGCTGGACTGCTTTTATCGTATCCAAGAAATAAATCTGTCAGCTTTAATATTCAATTTACTCTTTTTCTCTATATATGTGAAGCAAGTTGAACCAAATATATGCACTCTGCTTAAATTTGGTTTTTACCGCAGAAAGATTCATATGGAGTTTTAGAGTGTTTTGTTAAAACACCTGTTGCGTATATAAGCTGCCGCCATAAGTGCATACGTCCAGAGGTTTTTTAGGGAGTTTTGATTCAATGAGTAGGCATTTTGCCATTTCAAAAAGTGTCCGCCACGCACATTCAGCAGTCCCGTTTTGGTGTGGCGATCTAGGAGCTGATGTTTCATGCCTGATATGATGGTTAATTAGTAAAAGTCCAGTCTTTATTGGTGGATTCCGTACCGTTGTCAGAGCGAATACACTTGACTTCACCGTAGGGGGCCATGTCGGCTAGATATTTTTTAGTTGCTAGCAGGGTATCAGATTTGTTCTTTAAAAAGTAAACCATTATTAAACCTGAATGGTCATCTACAAAATTCAACACATATCTATAA
>NC_136488.1:142643815-142856315 GCF_053919585.1 Euprymna scolopes
AACTAAGCTCACTCCCAGTTCTGTAAATCTTAAAGAATCTGTTTAGCTATTTCTGAGTCTACAAGGAACGAACTCCCACACATTGCATTTGTATAATTTTTAGAGATAACTCTTAAAATGTTGTCGAAATTCAGTATCGATTAGAAAAATTTAACAATCTTATTCTTTGCTTTATATATTATGTAAAAAGCCATAGCAACTTCAGTTCGTGTTTTTGGTTTAGCAAAACTAAGTCTCCAGGATGTTGACGTTAGTTAAACAATAAAAAAAGGTTTGTTACTCGTCATATATTGAAAAGAAAAAAAAAAAGTATAACTTAGCAAAACATTGCCTTACAGCTGAAGTATTTAGAATCTCTAAAGATTGACTGTAAATGATACGAATTTTAAAAAAAAAAAAAAAAAAATATGTGCAATCTTTGCTTCCTCCTCTTCCCCCCCCCCCCCCTCAATGGATGGAGATTTTTTTTTTTTTTTTTTTTCCTACATAAAACTATCGGGGTTGCCTGGGTGTTTGGAAGTCTGTGTGGAGCACAAAAAAAAAGTGGTGGCAGGCAGGTTCGAAGGCGTGAAAGAAAATTTGACATCTTACCACTGTTATGGTGCGAAAGGAAGTGAAATGTCCAAATTAAATTTAGCGATGTCAATCAAAATATTTATTTGCAAAAGTGAATGAGTTCGTGTAGAAATGGACGTCTGGCTTTCTGCTGTTTCATTTGTTTCCCGAAGATGGGGAAAACCAGCTCCCTCTACAAAAAGGGGTAGCTCTGGCGGTATCCAAATGAATAGCAATTGTCTGATATGAAGGGGGGCCCCACACCCCACCCACCCACATTGATCAAAGTTGATTTCCTTTCTGGATGACCTGGCTAGGAGTTTGACTTTATATATACGAGAATGACACGGAACCAGGGATTTTTTTTTTTTTTTTTTTTATAAGTCTATCAAAATAAATGTACAGATGACATTATCTAGGGAGTATAAGCAGTTTTAAATAAGTGTCGAGAACCCCTACCCCTCCTGGAAAAAAAAAAAAGCCTTTCTTGGACATACAAAAATGCATGCGGCCATTTTTGCCTTACTTATGAGATAAGTTTTACATCACACTTGCATTAATATTCAAAGCCTACTTTCTTAAATTTTGAATCGAAATACTGTTGTAGATATGAAAGCTAAAGTAACTAATTTTCATTTTCTTTGAAAAACAAACTGTTATTTATTCTAAAGTTTCTTTTTAGATTGGTTTCATTTAAGTATTACACTCTGTTCTATTTATACATTGTGCATTATTGCGTAGCATTTAGGATGAAGAAAAAAAATATGTATATGTCTCTACCAAAGTAAATTTTTGGTCTATAGACTTGAGATTTGAACTTTTTTTTTTTTTTTTTTTTTTTAAATTTAGAACAATTATTTATAAGTCTGTAAAAAGAAAAAAAAAATTACCTTGGCAGGGTAAATTGAACAAAGCTGTTAACACATGCACAAAATTAAACATTCATAGTTTAGTTGCTTAATTTTTAACATGTCTGTAGCTCAGATAGTTTAGCGCTTCAGCATCATTACTAAGGTTCAATTCTAGCAGATGGCACCCATGTCTTTATTACAGCTTTGGAAATCATTACTATACATTTGATATTCAATGGAGAATTGGCTGCATGAATTAAAATATATTACTTATGCATATTTATGACCATGCAATGCCATGCTGGTCAAAATGATGTTACTAAACCATTTCTAGGATTCTTATTCAAATTCGGATCAAAATCAACTAATTTTGATTTAAAAAAAAAAAAAAAAAAAAAAAAAATATAAGCCTACAAACGTATTAAGAATCTTACTTGATCTAATGACTATTGTTTAAATTAAACTAAATATTGCTCACCCTTATGCTTAGCAAAGATTGTATACATGAATCATTAGGTCCTGTTCTTTGCAACTTACTTTCTTCCCCATTGCCGTCACTTCATAAAACAAGTTTTAACAAAAATGTTAATTCAAAGAACTTTCAACCAATGGAAATCTTTCCCGGCTTTAAAAGTAACATGTGAACCTGGGAATTCCTATAAGACCTGGTCGATAAAATTGAGTCACAACTGAAAGACACCAGGACATATGCTATTCGTCTCCCACTCTGGCGACGGGAGGAAGCAAATCTCAAAGGAAAGGACCATGATTAGCGTGTCCAGCTTTCATCACCTTGTGCATATTTATACACACCTGAACAAGGTAAATCAACATGCCACGCTGCTAAACACTTACATATGTAAATTATCTGCACCCTCGTATTATTCACTCTATGAACGCATTGACTTGTGACTACTATTCACTCAACTTTTTTTATCCAAACGTGTTTGTACTAGAATCATTTATTAGCATTAGAATAATTTCTATTATCTCTTGAATTAAAATGCTTAGTTATACAATTGTTTTGGGGGTTTTTTTTCTCAATTTTTCTTGTACAAAATCCTGTTTTAAGTAGCACTTGCTATCTAGTGTTCCTTTTATTTCAATGTTTCATTTTCATTTTATTAGGTATGCCTTGTGTGTATATGCTAACAGGACCCATGTACTGATGTTGCCTGGTGGCGGTATGGCACAAAACCCAGAACAGATTTGGTAAAGGACCTCTTCTTCCCTCCCTCCTGCTGATAAATTAAACTATAATTGTTAGTGAAGACCACTGCCAGTGTTGTAGTTACTGACGAGGTTTGGGCTTATTATTTGTAGGTGCTAGCGTTCAATGGTGGCTATGATCAGTGTCAGCTTCTATTGGAATGCTAACTGAAATTGTCTGTTTTCAACTGTCAGTTACTGGTGGACATAAAATTGACTGGTTCCTATTACTTAGCAGACGCATTGCATGCCTTCAAATGTCTGGCACTGTTAGCCATTGGTAGGCACCGTCATCTCTGGTTACTGTAATTTGATGTAGAGGGATAGGAAATAATACTTATATTATGATTTTTTTTCTATAAAAAATTATAAGAAAAAATACTTTAGTGGAAACAAGTGATATTAAAATAAAATAAAAAAGCAATATAGAAAAAAAAACATCAATTGCTGCATTTCTGGTCTTCCATATTTTTGATAGATGAATGTAAGGAATGAGCTGTTTGAAAGTATTTTGCATTAATAATTTGGTATCTTGTTATCTGATGTATAACATGAACAAATAATGTAAAGGTTTCTTGCACTGAAAAAAAAAAGTAAAATAATAGTCCAAGAAGTTAAAATATATGATGGAAATATTTTTTAATGTATGTAAAATCGCTACTGAGAAGCGTCTTGGCTGTGCTCAGAAATAGTAACCTGTTAATCCAAGAACGACTGGTTCTAATGTTGAAGTGTTTTCCCAATTGGTGGTTTCCATCCATTCCATCATTCTGCTAAACTATGAAATTAAAAATGGGAGCAGTCGTTTTGTATTTTTAACACAATGTAATATGTATGGAATTAAAGAAACTCCCTTTCGGGATATAGTTTTCTCAACTGTACTGATATGCAGAAGTTCAAGTGTAATGTGAACAAACATCTTTCTACTCATCTCTCTTCATAATGTCCCCTAATAGTAGCCCCCTACTTCAAAATGGCACTTGCCTTGTTTGGGGTAAAAATTGAATAAAAAAAATTTTTTAAAACTTAGGAAGTGGAATAATTAGCCGGTGACTTATAGGTAAGTATGAATATGAATAAAACAACCAGTGATTTCAGGGTTTGTGGGAGGAGTTAATGAAAATATTTGCAACTACCTAGGAGGATTATATCTTCTAGGTAAGTATGATGATGAATAAAAGAACCAGTGATTTCAAGATTGTTGGTAGGAGTAAATGTGATGAGATAAATTATTTACTACTACCTGTGTGAGATTATGTAGCTGAGAGAGTGAGGCAAAAAAAATTTTTTTTTTTTTTTTTTGAATGGAGACAGAATGTGTTTGGGGGGGGGGGGGCTCGAAGATGCTGCAGTATTAACTTTGAATGACGAGTGCAAAATATTTGCATGAGAATGGCCTCTTCAATTTCAGGTTTGATAGTTGGGATGGGGGATGTCAATCTTATATATAGAGAAGGTATATGTATATCCGTTCATTTTTATTTCTTCACTAAAACATGACTTTTAAATCATAGTTCATATTAAATGTTGGTGTGGTTCTTGCTTGTACACAAAGACGCTCCAAGATAGTATTTACCAAGGCCAGAAACCATACCACATATCAACCATGAACTAGACTTCTCCTTCTTTCACCATTTTATGAACAAGCTGAAAAACAAAAACAAAGAATTTTAAACTCAAACTAAAGTTTCTTGATTTAGATTAAGTATATAATTAATTGCATTATTAAATAGGGTGCTTATACACTATGGTGCATCAGTGAAAGTCGCAGTTTAAAATAAATTAACAGAAAAGCTCTTTGCTATACTTGCGTAGCACCAAAAATTATGAAAAATGAATAGAATTTTAATTAAAAAATAGAAAATCAGTTTTATATTTTGCCAAATCACCATTGATAAGAGCAGAAATCAGCAGTGATTTAATCTTAATAATGAATGATTGATCAACAAAATCTGAAAATTGATTTTTATTTTTCATCAAAATTCTACTCAATAATTTTTCTAATACTGGATCTCTGTACGAGATGCATAGATATTCAAAATTTCTTTTTATCTCTCAAACATGAAGTTAGTAAAGAAGTTGAGAACATAAGATTTTAGCTGAAGAAGATAATAAAATTGACCATTTAAATAAAGTATAGTATATCTTTTATGTGGTCGCTTCGTCTTACTGGATTCCAGGATAAGAATTCATCTAGTCTGGTGGATTATCCTGCTTCATGCTGTTACTTGAGGTAACATCATTTGTGTTGTATAGCTGGGAGGGGGGTTATATATGGAAGATGTTTCATACCTTTCTGTCCGGAAGTCCTTTGTCTTCAACTGCTGCTGGGCGCTGTGATGACTGTTCACATTTTAACACAAATAAAACTGATTGAGACATACCTGACATTCTTCTTTGTGAAACACAGGACAACGGCTTTATATTTTATAAATATGAATTTATTTTGGAATGTCTCGGTGTCTTCATCAGGAGTCTGCTACGACTACATGTTTGTTTTTTTTCTAGCCTCGTTTCTTCCTGGCCTTTCTGGAACACATCCGTACGTCAACAGACCTTGATGACCAAATCCAAACTCCCAGCTCTAATCTTTTTGACCTGTCAGTTCTGGTGACATAGCTGATTAAAGGACACATCTCCTTAATGTGACCTCCGGTCACCTATCTGAATGTGGCATGATCAATGTCCATCCATCCATAGCCCTTGAGCCCCTGGAGGGGCATAGGCCATCTATAACTTTTTTCTTCTGTGTGTTTGTTTTTTTTTAGTGATCACCACTTATCAAGGCCCGGAAGCCACTCAGGGATAAGGGTTATTACAAGTACATTACATAGTGTGGAGATTTGATGAAGTGTTTACTTAAGGGGGCGGTTCATTAGGAATTTGTTAACATTGGATTTGAAGACATCCAAGTTGTAGTCCGGTGGGAAGCAGGCAGACGGAACAGTTCCACAGGCGTGCAGTTCTAAGAAAGAAGCTTTGTTCATGGAATCCGCGTTTTGATTTAGGCACAGATATAAAGTGGGGGAAATTTTTCACAGTGGATTCAGCTAGACGGGTGTTTTTTGTGAAAGATTGGCGAGGGGGGAACAGAGATTGGAGTTCAGACGAGCACCTGCCATGGAAATAACGATAAAACAAGGATAGGCTCGCAACGTCTCTTCTGTGGGAGAGAGGTTGCAGGGTAGAGAAAAGGGCATTCCCCACTAAGCCACAAAGTCTATTTTGTACTCTGTCAAGGCAGGATAGGCTGTTTTTAGCAGCTACTGCCCAAATATGGCAACAGTATTCCATTCTTGGACGTACTTGGCTTTTATATAGATAGAGAATTGCATCAGTAGTGTTTGTAGATGTTTTGGTAGCGAGGAGTTCTTTTTACAGGGTGAGGGTGCTGGCCCCACACCCAACCTTCCCAGAAGGCACATACAGCGCCTAGCCTTTCCAAATGGTCACCCATCTGATACTAGCCAGGCTCAACGTTGCTTAACTTCAGTGATCTGGTGAGAACCGGTGTGTCAACGAGATTATGCCATACGTAATCAATGTTACTTATCAATTATTGTTTTGGATTTCTAAATTCTTATGTTTATAGCTAAATACAGCTAAATCTATAAACATATCACTTAACTATTTACATAATTAAGTTTCAGCTAAAGCTATTTTTACCAAAGCAATATTTCTATTCTTAGCCTAGCAAGGTCACTTCTGTTGTCTACTTATCGATAAATAGATAGATAGATCAATAATAGCTAATTAACACTGTTTAACCATGCTATTAACTAACACTTGGAGAAGGTACACCATTCCTCGTAAAAAGCCAGTGTGAGTTAGCAATACCAAGCAGATCTTATTTGGGTTGCGAATATCATGTTGTTTTGAATATTTAGTCAGGGTTTACTTGTAGGGTGAAGTATCTTCAGTAGACAATTTCCAGAAGGCATTAAAATTCTCTGCAAGTAGGCATTCAAGTTCTCTCTATATAAATGTACGTGTGTAGCCACACTGATGAGCATTAATGAAGACAAAACATAAATATGTGAGGGGATCTTATTGGGCTGTCGAACACTTCATGTTATTTTGAATATTTAGTCAGTGTTTACTTGTTGGGTGAAGTATCCTCAAACCATGTTGTTTTGACAAACATTTGTACAGAGAGACCTTAGATACTCGAGGACAGTGTCTAGAAAGCATATAATAATCATCATCATGCAGCCCGTCAGCCTTGACGATGACTAGTTGGGGCCTCAGTGCTTTATCCTTCAGTATAGGACTTTCCACCTTGGCTCCTAACTTGCTTGCGCAGTTTGGGTGTGTAGTATCTGTTGTGCATCAAATAAACACCCTCTGAACCTCCAATGCTCATTTCCAGTAGAGCGAACCCACAACGACTGGCAGCAGAAGAGGCCACAGCTTCTGGTCGAAAGTAATCTCAGTGAGGTAGACAGCCACCCTATCGTGTCCACTACTACGCCTTTTCTTTCTGGATGAGGTTCCATAACCTTTTAAGGAAAACTGCAAGCCAGCAGTAGGATTTGAAGTCAGAGTTCCCATCTCAAAGCTTTTTGCTGTGATAAGGCCCACAAGGCAGTGGTGTTTGATTTTGGGGTTGGTTCCCCAAGTCTTCACCCAACCAAGGGCACCCACAAGACAGTGGGGTAGGCGTTGGTAGTGTACCAGGGCATGTCCACACACCGGTGGGCCATAACGCTGGGGTCCCTACTACTCCAAGATCTCCTACAGGTTTAGCCTGGGGACGCAAGGCGCCCAGTTATCGTGTGTGGCCAACGTGGAGGCACTGTAGGAGTCTTGATGATGGAGAGGCTATGTACTGGCAGGGAAGACTTACGCATAGCTGCTCCCTTTTCGCCATGAGATTAGCCAGCGGTGTTCACTGGAAGCGAGAAAGCACGCAAGCATGAACTTAACACTAACTTATACCTAACACACTCGATGCATCATATCCCCTGCCGGATTAAGAATCCAAACACACACACAGTAAGCATATAAGGTCTCTCCAGTAGGCATCCAATGTCACAATTCATGAATATTCAAATGGAAGTAGAATAAATAATGATTGTGGTTGCGACCCAATGGGTCATGAGTATGCCTAGTAACATTTAAAATAGACATTACCTTTTTAAAATGTTTAGCAACGCTGAGCAGAAATTCTTCTGGTTCTCTGTGAGATGGTACCAAACTTCTAATAGGTTTACCGGGATTTTCTTTGGCATCGTACTTTCCGGACTTTAAAGCGAGATATGATTTGTTGGTTGCAATCTGGAAAAGGAAAGCTTATATTCAACTCTTAATCTTATATCTAAAACTCATTATGTCTGTCTGTATGTCTCCATTTGTTTTTTTTTTTTTTTTTTTTTTTTTTAAACTGCATCTCCTCCAAGACGCAAAGTTGCAGAGCAGTGCAAGGTGGGTCACGTGATTGTATTTTTTTTTTTATGAACCGTTTTTTTGGTAAAAATAGCTGTTGAGGGGTCAGAATTTAAAGAAATTGGAACTTAACAGCTGTAAGCCGACTTAGTTCCCTTGTACGCATGCACAAAGATATATATATATATATATATATACATGACACTTGTACAGTTTAATCAAGACATTAAAAAGAAATGAAAATATCGAAAAAAGTTTAAATTGTATGTATCCGTTATGGAATGAAGTTCTCAGAAAAAAAATTTCACTTAATTTCATCAAGTAGATTTTGTTTTACAGCGAAAAAACAATTTGTCATGATACTGAGCAAAATGTTCGATTTTTAGGAAGAAAAGCTAGTATTAAAGATGGGGAGGGAGTGTCGGCACTTTAACTAGAGTTATCTCCCCGTATCGTGTTCTAAACTCCAAACAAAAATTTAAAAAATTCCAAGATGTCTGCCTTCAACGCGCTCTCATAAAAACGTGTTTTTCCGCTGTAAAAAAAAAAAAAACTACTCAATCAAATTAAGTGAAATTTTTTTTTTTTTTTTTTTTTTGAAGATTTTCAGTTCAAAACGGATACGTACAATATAACCTTTTTTCGATATTTTCATTTTTTTCATGTCTTGATTAAACTGTACAAGTACCATATACATTTATATGTTAGCTATTTCATATCCAACTGACGACAGCTCAAACAGTAACAACTAAGGCTGGAGCACTATGTTTTCATTTAGATTTAGATTCTAACTGATGGCACCCAAGTATTTTTTTTTTTTTTTTTTTTTTACTTTGAAAATCATATTAGGTACAATATAATAATTAATAGAATTGACTCTGAAATAAAATAAAAATATGAAATCTGTATAAATTAAGATGTCATATTTAAGCATCTTTTACAATCGGGCAATGCCAGGCACCCTGCTAGTTAATTTATAATACATAATGAATTAGTATATGTAGGAGACATATCAATGTCTCTAGTCATTGACAAGCGATGCACTTGGTCATAATTTATGCCAAGGAAGTTAGAGATTTAATTTTGTTTTGAGGTTACCTTTTTCTTAATGCATAGGGTTCCAGATGATGTGATCATGAGGCAATCATTGATTTCATTAATTGATTTAGGTATATGATCACTAGGGCTAGGACAACAGCATATTCTTTTCATTGTTTTGACTCTCGAGTGTGTATCCATTGATATCTTATATGCTTTTATGTAGAGTGATATGACTCTCAGTTGATTTTTTTTTTTTTTTTTTTTTTACACAGGAATCACCACTTATCAAGGCCCGCAGGCCACTCGAGAATAAGAGTTAATTGGTATACATTAGTCAATATGATTATTATGTAGTAAACATAAGTAGTGGGAATTTTGTAAATTGGATTACTAAGGGGGACGGTTCATCAAGAACTTGTTTACGTCAGACTTGAAGAGAATCAGATTAGTCTAACTGTTAACTTTGTCTAACTGTGTCAGATATACACTCGAGGGTCAAAACAATAAGAATATTCTGTTGTCACAGCCCTAGTGATCTACCTCTTTTGGGATGATTGTAGAGTGGGAGTACATGTCTGCAAATGTTTTCCTTTTCCGATTTTTTATGTTTAATAATTCTTTTTATGTGAGTGTTTGTGTTCACTTCTCCTTTACATGTCTTTTGCGGCTAACACATGAGAGAGAGAGAGGTGATTAGTATTGCTTTAACTAATAAGTCTTAACTATCTTATTAACGATAAATGGGTAAACACAGTGAACAGAGATCTTAGCAATACATTTCACTCTTGGCGATTATCCAAGTTTTTCTTTCAACATCAAACATTGCAACTGTCATGATCAACAGAGACGTGTAGAAGACTAGGATATAAAATACCCTAACTCGCCACAAGAAAATAATGAAACGAATAGAATTGAAGGAAATAAAAACTCAATTGATGGATAAGATAAACGTCGCTTATTTTACTGTTGAAAGAATGAATGTTTTAGATATAACATGTGTTCATGTCCACGCGGGTGTAACCATCGTTTGTTGCAGGATTGGTATTATAGAAGGAAAAAGGAAATGTGTTTTCATCTCACGGTCGGGTCACTATCGTTCGCGCGTGGGAAAAGAAGTGAGTGATATAGTAGAAAATGAGAATGATAGTCCAGCGTGTAAACAAAGACAAAGGATAGAGGGTTGATATCAGTTAAACTGTGCGCCATCAGCTACGTGGTGGTGTTCTCTGGCACAAGTAGTAGATAGAGAGAGAAAGAGTGTACGTACTGTCTGTTGGCCTTTTGTCCCACATAGTAGTAAATGGCATGAGGTACGCAGTCAGTCCGTAGACCAACCGGCTCGAAAGCTGGTCCTAAAAGGAAGAAGCCGCTTGTTGCTCTTTCTTTTATACTTGTTTCCGGTGGTCTTTTGCGCATGTGTGTATTTCCTTTGAAAGGGGAAGTGACGTTGTCCTTGTGTGTGCACGTGTGTGTGTACGTTAGCGTGTGTGTATATACACGTGAATGTGAGTGTATGTACGCGAACATGAATATATGTACGTGTGTGGACGTGGGCGCGTATATTTGTGTGTGCATATGTATATGACAAGTAATATAGCTTGAGATGTGAACGCATGTTTTTGTGTGAGACAAGAAAAGGCTCGCGCAGACGGTAGCAGGCAAAGGCGAACCAATGTTCCATTGAGTGGAGACAAAATGCATTTTTGGAATGGTCCAAGAAAATCTAATAATTAAGCTATACACTTAAAAGATAAGTAATTCTCTCTCTCTTATTTTCTTTACTCCCTCTTTTGATCTTTCAACTATAAGACACTCACTAGCTTGATAAGCCAATCATTCTTCTGTTGTTGAATTAATTGAATAATTAATTATAATAATAATTAATTAATTACAAAATGTCAAATGGCTTTTTTCTTTTTCTTTTTTTTTTTTTTTTGCATCTAACAGAATTGGCCTCAGTCCTTGGAGGAAAGCAACACACATTCATGCATAACGATGCTACATAGTAACAAGCTTTTAATTATTAAAATATTAATAATTAAATGATTTTGCTGCTGACACCTCATGTAACAGACGTATCGATTATTTATTTTGTTTTTTTTTCCCAAAATAAACTGTTTACTTATTTATTTAGGCTAATAAACAATGTATTCCATTTTTTTTTTTTTTAATTTAAAATTTTGTGAAATATTTTTGTAATTGGTTCTTCTTTGTTATTGTAGCAAAATTCGAAAATTGAAATATTAACTTTCAAGTGAAACCAAGGGATCTACTTAATTGTCATGTCACGGTAATGAACATATCCCAATATTACGAAAAACGATAAAATAGAAAATTAAGTATTAATGAAAATAGTTTTCAAAGACAATTAGCAAAAATTGAGCTTTGCAAAAAAAAAAAAAAAAAAAGTTCTAATCATAACAAAAGGGAGGTAAATATTTTCTGAAAACTGAAAATCTTTGGCCAATTCAGCAAAACTTAATTTTTGCTAATTGTCTTCGAAAACTGTTATTGTTTTTCATAATGTTTGGATATTTTCATTATTGTGACATGACCATTCAATAGATATCATTGGTTTCACTTGAAATTCGATATTTCAATTTTTGGCCTTTTGGTCAAGATCAAAATGTAGTATCTGTTCTTCAGATGCTGCACTTCATTTTCTGCCTCTCTTTCGGTGGAGGAGAAATCCTTCACGACTGAGACAATTTTTATTTTTGTACCTTTTCTCCACGTTAAAAAACGACCCTGGTGTCTAACTCTGTCCCGTGGGGAGGCATAGTAAATAGGTACAATAATGAAGAAGAACCTTTTAATTTGCATTTAAATAAACTTACCTTTTGCTGACCGTAAACATTTCGTGGCAATTCATCACTTCTTCTTGCGTCACAAATCCTTACAAAAACCGAAGCATTAGCAAGGTGGTTTATCTGGGTATGTATATAATATAGATAGATAGATAGATAGATAGAATTTATTTTCTTTTTTAAAGTTTAAATTTACATTTAAACAATTGTATTGTCAGTTTAATGATTCTCTCTCTCTCTCTCTCTCTCTCTCTCTCTCTCTCTCTCTCTCTCTCTCTCTCTCTCACACACACACTTTCTCTTCTTTCTTCTTCTTTCTTCTTCTTTCTTTTCTCTTTCTTTATCTCTCTATTTCCTTTTCCCTCTCACTTTCTTTTTCTTTCGTTCTGTTTCTGAGAGGGGAAAAATAGACCTATTCTCAGCTAACTAGTATACGCCTTCTCCCCCCCCCCCACGACCCACCAAAAAAAAAAAAAAACTTCACTTGAGTAAATTCCTCTACAAATTTCAATAGCAGGTGAGGTGGGTTGCAGGTGTTGTAGTGTACTGTTAAGATTAAGTGTAGATTTGATTTGCTAGGTGCAATGATTTAACGTGTATGATTGACTGAGAATGACCTTTTTTTTCTTTTTTTTTTTTTTTCTTTCTTTTTTTTTTTTTTTAAATTTTCTTATCACTTTGTTTTTGCTGGGGATGGGGCATTCTACCAGATGCCAGACATTCTCCCGTTAGTTTAGTTACTCCAACCGAGAGATCTTTTTAAGATTCTAACAGTCCCTTTAAATGCTATTGTTTGTATTTCTCTTGCACTTGTTTCACAGGGTATATTCGCCAGATAGTTTTTGAAATTCTTTTTCATTAACCCGGTTGCTTACTTCAACTAGGGTTGTCCACTTTCTCCTTGTCCCATATCACTATTTCAGACTTAATAGCCCCATTTTCTAGGTATGCAGCTGTAGGCATTTACTCTCGGGGCCATCCTACTTAAAATATCTCCAAATTGATGAAAAAGGACTTTGCTTCTATGCCATCGACAATTTTTCTTGTTTTAATTTTCTTATCATTTTGTTTTTGCTTGGAATGGGGCATCCTACCGGATGACAAACATTCTCCCATCAGTTTAGTTACTCCAGACGAGAGATCTTTTAAGATTCTAACCGTTCCTTTAAGTGCTATTGTTTGTATTTCTCTTGCACTTGGTTCACAGGGTATATTCGTCAGATAGTTTTTTAAATTCTTTTCCATTAGCTTGGTTGCTCCTATAATGACTGGTATGATTGATAACTTCTTAAGATTCCAGTTTCTTTTCATATTGTACATAAGTCCTTGGTATTTTGTTATTTTCTCTCTCTCTGCTCTGTTAAGGCCAGCATCATTAGAGACGCTTACTTCAACTAGGGTTGCCACTTTCTCCTTCTTGTCCCATATCACTGTTAGGCTTAATGGCCCCATTTTCTTGGTATATAGCTCTTAGCCATTAAACAGAATGCGGAAAGTGTCCAACCCACCAATATCTTTTCCATCGCCGAAACGTTTCATCCCTGTTACTGTATTATAAGTTAATGAAATGTTTTTGACGAACTGAAAGCATATGTACTCCTTCGACTTACAGGGTCGAACAATAAAATCGTCGTCTTAAAGTAAGCAGAACTTCAGCTCTATTTTAAAAACTTTCATTGGACAAATCGATTTAGGTAACTTGATTATGTAGTAGAGCTGACATCTACTCAATGTAGCCACCTTCAGCCTCAATCACAGCCTGGATACGTGTCCGGAACTAAGAGCTGCAGGAATCATAGTTGATGGTGTATGACTTATTTCCAACTGTTCTTTCTGGTAAACATGTTCCCAAGACTTGCTGCTACATCTGTGGCTCAATATGAGGACAGAAATTTAATTGATTTATTGATGTAGGAAACATTTAAAGTTGGATTTCAGTTGAAATAATTTGTCAAATCCTGGTGGATAGAAGCCATTTTGTTTTTTAAATTTTTATTCACCCCAAACAAGGCGCAATGCCACTTGGGCGTGAGGGGCTACTAGTTGGGACTATATCTACAGAGACACTATGTAGGGAGTTGAGCAGTGAGATGTCTGTTTACATCACACTTGAACTTTGGCATGTCAGTACAGTCAAGGGAGCAGAAGACCAGGAGGGAATTCCAAAGTTCAACAGTCTGAGGGAAAGAAACTATTAAAGTAGAAGGTTTTTCGGCATCTTGGGATCGCTACAGTGAAGAGGTGGGATTTTTCTACCTGTCTGGCTAGTTAGGGCTATTTACATTGAGGGGGCACAATGGGACAAGGGTTAGAGCTTGGTTGATAATATGGGATCTATTAGGTGTGAGACTCTTTTTTAGACTAGTGATAGCAGCACCAGTTCCATATGTGGCAACAATACTCCATGAGTCGGCAAATTGTGGCTTTGTAGAAATATAGGATGTCAGATGTGAACAATTTTTCTAGTACAGTAGAGAGAGCCCACCTTCTTTGCAGCAGCCTTGGCAATGTCTTCATATCCTCCCATCTGAATATTGTCCAGAAACAATTCAGTGTTAAGAAAATAGATATTCACTAAGTAAATAAAATATTTTAAGTTAAAAACGTTATCGGCTTATTTTTCATGAAAAGATCAGCTACCTGAAAATAAGTATCCAGAGAATATCTTCAGTAGACAATATATAAAGTCGTCATTTGGGTGTACAGCAAGGACAGTAAATTCCTTTTAAAGATTTATACAATCAATGCATTCGAAAAATGAGAACACTTGTTAAGCTGTTTTATCAAGATTAACAACATATGGGTAGAGAATTTAAATGAATTCTTTCGATCATGTTATAGTCAAGTTAGTTATGCGCATTTGTTAAAAATAAAAGTGGTAAAAAGTCTGTAGTAGACAAAAAAACATTTCATTTATTAATAGTTTGTCTACAACAAATTATAAAGACAGCAACCATGATATATGTAGATTAAAAATATGATTAAATACATTGTTCCCATACAATAAAATGGACATTCCTAACAAGGTAAAGAATATAAACACATGACAAAAATGTGCATTTTCGCCATGGTTTCTTTTTTGTTAGGAACTACATTTGGAGTGTATCACCTATATGTGCCATGATAGATCAGCAACTGAGGAAGAATTGTTGTCTTAATTCTCAATTACGTATTGGTATGTGAGCTGGTAAGATATCATGATGATGAGATTTAGAGATCTACCTTTCGGAACCAAGGAATTCTTGGCCCAAGCGGTATAACTCAAGATTATAAACTACTTTCTCCTCAAAGGAAAGTAACTCTGGTTCCTGAATAACTTTATTCCCTATGTTGTCATTGTCGGCATGCATTTGTGTCTGAATATCATAGTTCCCAAGTCCAATACAGAAAAGAAGCAGAAGAGAAAGCTTTGAGTTTCGTAAGAATTTTAGTCATTATCAGGATAGTGATTCCTTTTGTGGCTGGAAAAAACAATTTGGGCTCTGAATAGTCTGTGGGGGGGGGGGTTACGGCTGATTGGCTCTAAGGGCCCTTTGTTGCTATTTGGTTACCAGATTGGCTCTTCTATTTTCTTCGAATTGACTTGTACCCACTTTGACTCTGTTCCTCCATTCGTGTCTGTTGTTCGATGAGGCTTCAAAGGAGTTTTGATCTATATTGGCTTCACCTAGAGATTTCTTCAGTTGGTCTTTGAATCTAAGTAACAGACAGCCTTGGGGTTGATTTTTTGCATTTAGTTGACTGAAGAGCATTTGTTTTTGCAGTTTAGTGTCCTCCATGCGAGCCACATGGCCAAACCATCTCAGTTGGTGTTTCATGATCAAAGCCTCGATGCTGGTGATGTTGGCTCTCTTGAGAACAATTATATTGGACACATAATCGTCCCACTTAATCCACCTGATGGTCTGCAGTTTTTTCTGGTGGAACTATTCAAGTTTTTTAAGGTTTTTACTGTAGATGGTCCATGGCTCGCATGCATATAATAGGGTGGAGACAACTATGGCGTTGTATCATCATCATCATCATCATCATCATCATCATCAGGACGGGGTCCTTGCCCGGACCAATATGACTCTTCCTCTCAAGAGTTTCCTGTCTTCCATCAGCTGCCTTAGATCTTCAGATTCACAATTGGCGTCGTGTGCTATTTGCTGGATGTACATGGATCTAGGTCGTCCTTTGCTTGCGCGTCCGTGTCATGAAGTCCATTGCAATACATCACTCACCAATTCATGCTTGCTCCTCAGACAGTGACCGGCAAATCATAGGCATCTTTCCCTGATGGTATGAGATATGGCAGGTAGGTTGCCATAAAGTTGCTGCTTCGTGGGATGTATACCATCACCTTCGTCAGGGTGGTTAAATCTTTGTTCTTTAAGACCCTGGTGGACAGTCTGGCACAACTTCTCCTGGTGGTGATTGGGCCAGTATTTTGGTCTTGGTCTTGTTAACTGCTAGGCCAAAGCACGAGTACGTGGCATGAAAATTGTCCACAGACTGCTGGAGTTCAGCTGGGGATTAGGCTATGACAGCGTTATCGTCTGCATATCACAACATCCCTACGGAGCTCCCTACGTAGTAATATTGCTATTTAAAAAATGGAGATATATTTGAAATATTTTTAGTTTTAACAAAATTACAAAAATAAAAATATCCTTACATTGCCCTTTAAAATGTTTTCATTGATGCATTCGTGGCAAGATTGTGAATTCAGTTGATTAAGTATCGCGACTGGAGGTGCACCATGGAACAACGGAAGTTGGAAAGGTTCTGTGACTGCATACTGTTTTGTGAAAACGTGAACCACTGTCCAAGCCTGTAATATAAGTATAAAGGGGTCGTTAAGTTTTAACTGTGCCACTACACTTCAAACTTCTCAGACCCACACGCTGTCTGGCACCGTCACAAAAGAACAAACAAATAAAAAGGAACAAAAAAAAAAAATCCGACTCAGCATCTTTTTTTAAACACAAATGAAATGCATTTATTCGTGATTCTTTCCAAACAACGAATTTTATTATCTTGCAAAAGTCTCTCCGCACACACGTCTCGATCTCCTCACCCTCGTACTTACACGTTCATCTTCCCTGGCTACAACTTACTTTTCTCCTTGACCACATGGTGTATTTTTCTCCCCTTTTCTTGTGCTAATTTGCATATGTGCTTTAACAGCTGCTGCTGCTGCTAATATTTTCATTGGTTAGCTTACCTTCAGCTGCTGTTGATTTTATCACACGTGCATATATGCGCTCTGTTACAGCAGATTTATTTGTATTTAAATTTAAGCCTATTCCTTTACAGCATTGTAAGAGTTAGATTTTGATGGGCTATTTTCTTTTGTGTAAACTTATGTTCCCAACGTGTAGTGATTGATCTATTATCTACTGAAAACACTTTGTGTACATATTAGGGGTCCTACGTTGGTGATGATTAAATTAGCTAGTGGGAACTTTAACAAGGGTCACACTGGGTACATGATAACCCAAATCTGTAAAGCAGAATTATTGCTTGAAAGATGGATGCCATAAAGTTGAGACAGAGGGCAACAGGTCAAACAGTAGACAAAACAGGAGCCGAACAATGATAAAAGACGTCATGTTTTTGAATTGAGAGAAGGTTTTTCAGATCAGTCTCTCTGTGGAAGCTGTGTAAATGATATATCACAATAATGTAGGAAACAGTGATAATAGCTAATTGCAGTATGTTTACTCGACGTATCTGTGTGTTAGGGTTAAAAAGTAAATAGTCAGCTAAGGGGACATCAATCTATTTTCCTCTCCTAATTCAATTCTCTCCAAATAAAACCGGCCTTGGATATGACCTTAAACAATATCCGATGTTGAGACCCCAGCTTGCGGGCTTTGGGGAGTGTAGAGCCACCCTTTAATTGCCATTGCTCCCAAGTCCACTCTGACCTGGACTGGTAGTACCTGTTAAGGTCCCAACTATGGGTTAAATAGAAACCGACTTTTAAAAAAAAAAACAAATATACTCTATTAAAAAATTGTTCTTCAAAATCACTGGATTCGGCATTAAATAACATGAAAAGGGTTGATATGCCATGAAACAAAAACAACCGACCAAATAAAACCATTTATGAAAACTCTCAGCGAACATCTCCTTGTGTCATCTTCTTCATGAAAAGAAGCTTCAAGCACTACAGGAAACGGTGACAATGAAAAGAAGTGACTATAATAGAAGTTGAAAAAGGAGACCAGATATAAACACCTCCACTTATGTATAAATATGTATGTCATACTCACGTTGACACACCGGTTCTCGTCAGATCACAGAAGTTAAGCACCATTGAGCCTGGCTAGTACCAGATGGGTGACCATTTGGGAATTCTAGGTGCTGTATGTGCTTTCCGCTTATCTCGGCATTGTTTCCAGTCGTCCTGAACATACACTTGCCACTGGTATTCAACAATGTCGACTCTTGCCACAAAAATTTCACGTGGAGGCACCCTTTTTTTTTTTTTAATGTATAAAGACTCCTTCTTAGTTGTTATTGGAAACATTACATATATTTAGCACATTGATGGCAATTCTAATTATAAATTAGATGTACCTATAAGTGATGGGACGATTCCAATATTTGTCTTGATTCTGATATAATTACCGATTCCATTCTCCATTTCCGATTCTGATACAGTTACCGATGATGATTATTTTTAAATCTTTAACTATACATAGCTGTAGAGTTATTGTTGATTTTTTGTTCAATTTTCAAAGTACGGATTATTTAACATGTACATATATGTGTGCGAACATCTTCTCGTGTCATTTTTTTTTTTTCATGAAAATAAAGTTACTTCTATGGCAACCACTAGACGAAACAGCAATGACAAAAAAACAAAAAAAAAAGTGAAGCATGCATGGTCCCCTGTGAGTGCACAGTGAACGAGGTATAAAAAAAATGACTAAGTTCAGCATTTGTCCCCACCCTACCCCCACCATTTAACCCCAAAAGTCCTTAGGGGGCGTCAAATCCTGGTGAAAATTAACAAACAGTGCAGTTTTAGGCCTTAACATATGTAAATTTGGGTTCTGCACAATGCAAATAAAGAAATGACTAAGTCCATCATTTTCCCCCCCCCCATTTAGCCTCAAAAGTCCTCAAGGCCTTAACATATTTAAATTTGAGCTCAGCACCATGCAAAACTGCTAAATAGACATACACAGAACATTTTGAACAAATATGGTAAAATAGTCCTAAAAATAGAGTGTTTTTATTAGCCCTAAAAGAGCCCCTGGGGCACACCCAAGAGTTATCATGAAGTATAGACAAACAAAATTATATAGAAATCAGTTAGTTACAACTTTTCAGAAAGTTTTATAAAAATCCATGGCATCAATTTTTTTTTTTTAAAATAAGCACAAAACTGTCAATTTTAGCCATTTTAACCAGAAAGGCAGCCCTAGGAGTTTTCCTGGAAAATTCGTTCTGTTACTTTTTTACTCATATCATGTTTAATGTTTGTGCCAAATTTAAAAAAATTCCAGGGCGTAGTTATTGAGAAAAGTGCGAACGGACGAACAGACAAGGGTAAATTTACAGGTCCACCCTCCTTTTGTTGGGGGACCTCCCCCCCCAAAAAAAATAAAACTACTACAAAAAACGGTTAAAAAGAGACTGCATATAAACTCCTGCACATATGTATAAAGAACTTATTTTTGTTATTGAAAATGTTACAGATTTATTTCCACTTAACCATTTACACAGTTTAATCCCGCTTTCTGAACAGTTGAACACGTAGAAGCATTTCCTTAACCGTTGACATAAAATCTTTTTACAACCTTTTTTCTATTGTTAATGGATTGAAGATGTGAAAGAAAGCTGATACAAAACAAATGTTGGAAGAAAAGATTTTCATTTTGATCCAGTTGTGATGAGACATACTTTTTCTTTATAAAAAAAATTAGACTTGTCGTTCAAAGTGAATGCGTATCGTTTCTCTCTGCTTCATTTTACTTCAGTCAAAGTTCTCGGAAATCAAGGGACCCTCTTTCTGGGGTTTTATTTTTATGAATTACTAAAGTGAAGTCTAGCGTAACAACATATTATGGCTAAAGGAATGTTCAGTGTAAATAGAGACGCCCTGATATTATTGTACCTATTTACAATGCCTCCCCACGGGACTGAGTTAGACACCAGGGTCGTTTTTTAATGTGGAGAAAAGGTACAAAAATAAAAAAATTGTCTCAATCGTGAAGGACTGCTCCTCCACCGAAAGAGAACAAGAAATGGAAGTGCAGCATCTGAAGAATAGATACTACACTTTGATCTTAACCAAAAGATATTATTGTAGCTCTTTTGTTAAAACTGCAAAAGTATTTATCTAAGCTAGCAGGGACGCCCGGCATAGCCTGGCATAGCCTGGCATAGCCCGGTCGTAAAATACACTTAAATATATTTTAATTCTTGCAGATTTCGTATATATTATAATAGTCAATTTTCTATCGATTTTTAGATATTAATAAGTTGTGATTTCAAAAATAAAAAAAAATATATCCATATGACATGGGTGTATCCACTTGAATTGAAACTGAAACCAAAACTTATATATATATATATATATATATATATATATATATATATATATATATATATATATGAGAGAGAGAGATAGAAATAAAAAGGAACAAACCGAGTTATGTGTTAATCAGTGTTTCGTCTTTATTTCAAGACTTCCTCTGGATGAAATAAAGACAAAACGTGATGAACACATAACTTGATTTGTTCCTTTTTATTTCTCTATTTCGTCAGAATACTATTTTCATTATTCTCATCATATATATATATATATATAGATATATATAGATATATATATATATACATATAGATATATATATATATATATATATATATATATATATATATATATATATATATGTTATTTGTTTTTGTTTTTGCAATACGTTTTGAATGAATTCAATTTACAAAAGTGCATTTTTACCTAAATGCGAGTTGGGAATAATTTTCCCTTTAACCAATTTGGTACCCCCACATGGGGAGCGATGTATATATATATATATATATATATACATATATATATATGTATATATATATATATATATATATAATTTTTAAAATATAATCATCCACTGACATGTGTTTCGTCGTCTACGACTCATCATATAGTGAGATTCAAAATCGGGACCCCACGGTAATGAGCCTGACGTCTTTACTTGCTGGTCCATCTCGTTGACTGTTAGGATATATCGCGATTTATTTAAATGTTATTTGTTTTTGTTTTTGAAATACGTTTTGAATGAATTCAATTGTTTACAAAAGTTCCTTCAGTTATAACTGAAACCAAAACTTATGAAGAATTCTTGGTAAAAGTATTTATTACAAGAAATGGAATGTCATAACAATTAAACAATAGTCACTTGGAAGAAAAAAAAAACAAAAATAAAATAACACACACACTATTGTATTAATATATAGATAACATCCAATACTTCTAATTATACAATAAAAAAAATGACATTAAATAGCCAGGTAATGGTTGGTATGATATAAAAAAAAAAAAGAGTAAAAAATTTAATGTTTTAATAATCTGCAAATATTCTCAGAATATTCTTACTTCTTCCAAAAGCGAAAACTTGTAAGTCTCCCCAGTTGTTGGTTTTGTATGGATCTCTCTTAAGTGAATGATGACTGTCAAATCTGGGTTGAAACTCCTGGAGGAAAAATTCTGAAAATTCAAAAGAAATATTTAAAAAAAAAAATTAAATCTTAGTGATATATAAAGGTATCATTGTTGAGGCATAATTATATCTCTACTTAATATAAGTACGATTGGCCTATTTAGAGTAAAGTAGGCGATATGTTCCCCCTCTCACTAACTGAAATAAAGAAAGAATTCAGTTGATAAATTTAATGTGTAATTCTTGAGCAACTCAGCTAAATTTCCCCAAGTCATTCCTGTCTTGATTTGAATGAAAATTGTCTGCCCCTTTTGCCTATATTCTATGCTAGACGGCGCATTTATTAGTATGTCTATTTGAAAAGTATACTTAAAAATGGAATGGCGTCGGCAGTTTTTTTGTTTTTTTTCAAAAGGAATGTGGAAAGATGCTAAATTATTTTGAGGAAAAAATAGCAAGCGAATCACAAGCCGCAAATTAACAACAATAAATTCCAATAATAAATTTTAACAATAGTAATTGGGGGGGGGGGACCGGGGGCAAGTGTAGAAAGAGAAACAATTGGGTAAATAAATTAATATATCACTGAAAGAAAAATTAATACATAACTGATTTTCATGTAAAACACTCGTCTAACTGAAACCACTATCAATAATTTTCCCCTCTTTATCTGAGCTTAAACCTCCTAAACGTAAATTCCATGAATAAAGCTTCTTTCTTAGAATTGCACGCCTATGGAACTTTGTTCCGTTTTCCTGCTTTCCAACTGACTACAATATGGTTGTCTTCATGTCCAACGTGAACAAATTCTTGATGAGCTGTCCTCTTAAGTAATTCAATTTACCAAATTTCCACTACTAAGAATTACTACGATATTGTCCCATCGACTACTGTACACTCATTGACCGTTATCCTCGAGTGGCATCCGGGCCTTGATAAGTGACGACTCCTTTGTAAAAAAACAAAAAAAACAAACAAAATCTGCGTTATCTCCCTTGGATTTATATCTGAATTATCTCCCTTAGATTTGTTCTAATGTTAGAGAATGAACACTTCGCACAGGAAAATTGGAAATCTTATTAAATTTTTCATAACCATTTACAATTTGATTGGTAATGTAGAAATGTTTTCATCTTCTACTTACAAATATAATCAAACAAACTAACCGTTTAGGAAGATTATCGTCTATCTTCTTGTTATATTATGAACTAGCGGGAGTACCCGGCGTTGCCCGAGTGTTTGTTTCCGGGACGGGGGGGAGTTTTAAAAAATGTTATGGTAGGTAAGTAGGAAGGATGAAACCCGGAGTCATGAGTAAAAGTGGGAAAATAAAGTGTGAAAAAAAACAAACAAAAAAAACATCTGCAACGTTAACAGTTCGGCAACCAAGAAAAGTCCATTCCAGTTGTTTAGGGGGAAAAAAAAAAAAAACGACTACGGTAGGTCGGCGCGAACGTGAAAATATAATGTGAATTGTCCAACACGCTAACCACTACGCCACAGAGCAATGCAGCTTAGTTTAGTGATTTTAAATAACTTCACATGAAAGAACTACGAAGCCAAACCGGTGTTCTCTTCTCAACTGTTCCTTGTGAACGATCCCCAAACGGTGTTAAGTGGTGGCAGGGGGAGGAGGAATTTTTGAGAGAGAAAATATTTTACCACTTCCATTGATCTTAACCGATTTTGGCCGTGACTTCTCAGCAGAAAAAGTATAGCAATCTAAGATTATCGAGGAATTTTAGAAATAATAAGCCTATAACACACCTCAGATATTGTTCTGCCGTTTGTGCATATTATATTTGCATGAAATATCTTGATTTTTAATCCTATTAATGTCAAAATCAGACGGGAAAAAATGAGTTCATTTTATTTATATAGAAGATAAGTGTATGGTGGCGAGAAGGAACCAGACAAACAATATAGATTTAAAATTTAAATGATTGATTTCTCAATCGTTTATTTATAAAAATTAAACTTAACGAGAAAGTAAAAATAAACAAAGTGTTCAAAGTTCGTAAGGATGATGTGCACGAGACTGGATTTAACGTCGGGAAGGGATCCAACAGAGCCGATAATTATCCCATGCTGTAGATTTGCTGTGACTCTGGGCGACTAACTTTTTATCGCGACAGCTAGTATTTTTATAGTGGTGGCGCAGACGTAGTTGAAGACAAAGGGCAAATTGATAATTAGCTTATATTTTGTTATTTTAATTGTGTTTGTCTATTGTGTCTTAATGCGTTGTAGAGAATCATCTGTTTGGTGTATGTATGTGTGTGTTATATCAATTTAAAGCTGAAAAAGTTGTGAATTTTATTTTTAAATCAGATCGATTTAATGGAAACGTTTTAAGGTCAAAGGTTAATGTGGAAAATTTTGTGTTGAATGTGGATGAAATTAAAAATATAAAAAGTTTACCTTGAAGCCATCTTTCCATACTGGTGATTTGTTCGTGCTCCGTTCAAAGTCAAGAGTTTCCACAAATTTAAGTTTGTCGGCTCGATAAGAAAAGATTTTCTATAAAACAAGTAAAACGCTTCAAATTTAGCAAAAATCTTGTATTTTAGACAATTAGATTATTTATAATTTATGTGCCCGAAAGATGTATTTAGGGAAATAATTCCTATTTCAGTCATGTAAATTATTTGGGGTTAAAAAGAAAACACACACTTGAGTTGGATTATTTGGTCCGCCCCCCCCCCCGCCCCCAATGAGGATGTTTTCTTTTTATATGAGCAGTAGTACTTCTTTTCTTCTTTTCTTCTTTTTTTTTTTTAAGCAATGATAAAAATCACACGCGCCCAAAAACCCAAAGGTAAGCAAAAAAATGCCATTTTTATTCTGTGCCTAAATTTGTATAATCACATTATTCTTGTATCTAAATGGTTCCAGGTTTGCCCGCTATTGCTTCCCTACAGCAGGCACATGCCAACCATGGTCACTTATTTGTATGCCTCTCCACACCATTACCATGTTATTATTATTAATATTATTATTATTAGTAGTATTATTAGTATTACCTATATATTAATACGATAGCGTGTGTTTTATTTGTGTATCACACTTACATCTTTTTTCTTCTGAGTGACTGTCGTTTAATTGTTATGATCTTCCATTTCTTGTAATAAATAATTTTACCAAAAATTCTTCATAGGTTTTGGTTTTGGTTTCGATTACGTGGATGAACCGGCGTTCAAATTTAACAAAAATTTGGTATTTTAGACAATTAACAATGAGGTACTCATACAATAGACAGTACTTATAATGATTGTATTGTTGTAGTTTCCTTGATGTAAATCAACTGAAACTCCTGTGCTTATCAAAAATTGCTCAACGACAAGCAGAGCTTAATCATAATGTTATATTGTCGTGTATAACCAAGTACCAAATGAGTCAGTTATTTTATGTGCAGCCTTAAATTGCTGCATTATTATTGCATTTATTACCTCCCTTGGAAGTCTATTCCAAGTCCAGGGATCCTGATTGAGCTAATACAATACATTTAAAGCTTCTTTTCTAGAACTGCCCCCCCCAGCCCCGTGGAATTCTGTTCCATTGGCCTGCTTCCTGGCCGATTACAATATGGTAGCCTTCAAGTCCAATATAAACAAGTTCTTTTTGCGGCATCCTTTAAAATAATCCAAATTCTACCCAATCTACACCATTAACGATTACTACCTCCTTATCCTCGAGTAGCCTTTGGGCCTTGATAAGTAGTAACTCCCTTGTAAAAAAAAAAAAAATGTATCATTCGCTTAGCATGTTTTATGTGCTTATGAATTATATATACTCGCTTGTTGAAATGTGCCATGGTTTATATTATATAATAATGACGCCATGTTTTATTGGCACTTTAGGATTGTGGCTTACTGTAGTGAAGAGACGGAGCAAGCGTGGGTATGTGGGTTTGTGTATGGCAGTCGACAACTGCAAAAAATATGTCACACACGCGTAGCTGTGGTCGTCTGTCTCTCCCTCTTCTGTGACCGTTTCCGTTTAACCTGGCAAAAATTTCTTTTGTCTCCTTTATTCAATAATTGACGTAAAAAGGTCCAAATGTGGGTTGGTTTCTTTGTTTACAAACAAAATCAAACGGACTTTGTTCCAATCGGTTTATGTTATTCCGGTCAGCAATAGGAACACAAGAACCTGGCGCTGCCCGTATATGTATGTGTGTGAATAACATCCTATACTTTTCAAAGTTACCGAATTCCGCAACCCTGCCATAATACAATAATGTTTTTATGTGTATGTAAGTATAATTTTGGATATATATGTACATGTGAGTGCATGTATATACAGTGAGCAGCAAAAGTATTTGTTTTTTTTTTTATTGCATTTCTCAAAAAATATCAAATTAATTTGAACGAAATTTACACTCAACCTTCGAACAGAAATCATCTACCTAAAAATAAAGGGGAAATGAAGATATACTTCGTTATTTATTAACAAAAAAAAAATTAAATTAAATATATACAAAAGTATTTAACACATATTCACCATATTTAGTTGTATATTCTCTGTTCTGTCTTACAGCCTCCAAATACTTTCTATAACTGCCTGCTAGTTTCTTACAAGCACTTACTGGTAGTTTCAGCCATTCTTCTTTGCAAACGTTGACTGGCTAAGCCACTGTAGAACACTAACCTGATTATCGTTAAACCATTTCATAGCTATTTTAGCCTTGTGCTTGGGATCATTGTCTTGCTGGAAGATAAAGTCATGACCCAATCCTAAATCACTGGCACTCTTGAACAGATATGTTAACAAAATCTTTGTGCATTTTGTTGCATTCATTTTCCATTCTACGATTCCTCCAATTCCATTTACAGAAAACCAGCCCCAAATCATGACACTTCCACCTCCAAATTTCACAGTGTGAATGATATTTGATGGTCTAAATTCTGTGCCCTTTTCCTCCATACATGGGTGTGCATGTTTCTTCTGAAAAGCTCAATTTTTGTTTCATTTGACCAAATAACTTTGTTCCAGATGTCATCCGATTCAAATTGATATTTATAAACAAATTTCAAACGATTTTTCACGTGTTTAGGACTCAACAATTCGGTCTTTCTTGGTGATCTAGAATACAGGCCTGTACGGTTCAATGATCTCTTGATTGTGCCCTTGCTTACTTCAATACCTGCTTCCTGCAAATCCTTCTGAATTTCTGAATGAGTCAGAAATGGTTCTTTCTTCACTTTATGAGCAATATAACGACCAGTAACATTTAATTTACGTGGCCAACCATTTCTTAGAAAATTTCTAGTGTTATCACCCTTTGTTTTCCACTTTCTCACGACAACACCAACTGTACTCGCCACCAAATTTAGTTTTGAAGCTATTTTCCTGTACCCTTTTCCATCTTTATGCCTTGCTATAATTTCCTGTCGTATATCATTAGTCAATTCCTTTGTTTTAACCATTTTAAAACAGTAATTAAAGAGGTAACCTACGTAGTGTCTGAGAGTTGTTATCAACTGACTTGTAAGGAGTCGGAATCCTGTAGTGCCTTCTGATTGGTTGAAATATTGTAGCAAGACGAAATGACTGTTTAAGAATGAAATTTAACAGTGTATTAAATACTTTTACATATGAGTAATTTGATTTTTTTGTTAATAAATATTTGTCAACTAAGTATTTCTTCATTTCTGTTTTATTTTTAGAATTGATAATACCTGTTCAAAGATTGAACGTAAATTTCATTCAAATTAACTTTGATATTTCTTGAGAAATACGAAAAAAATATCAATGCACCAAATACTTTTGCTACCCACTGTATATTATATATAAGGGAAAAGAAATAATTAAAACTGTAAATTAAAATTTACAATTAAATTTATTATTCAACAGAATACTCCTGCAAACAATGTTCAAAGTCCTTATTCTGCGGAGTTTCAAAGAATGCTGTTCTTGCTATTCTTCTTTTCTTTTTTTTATTTCCTTTTTTTTATTATATATATATATATATATATATATATATATATATATATATATATATATATATATATATATGAGGTACCTTCAATAAGTTTCCGGACTTTTTCTGTCTGGGCACTTTTTTTTTTTTTACACAGGAATCACCACTTATCAAGGCCCGGGAGCCACTCGAGGATAAGGATTAATGGGTATACATTAGTCAATGTGATTACAGCGTAGTAAACATAAGTAGTGGAAATTTTGTGAATTGGATTACTGGGGGGGGGGGCTGTTCATCAAGAATTTGTTTACGTTGAAGACAATCAGATTGTAGTCAGCTGGAAAGCAGGGAAACGGAAGAGAATTCCACGGGTGTGCAGTTCTAAGAAAGAAGCTTTGTTCATGGAATCTACATTTAGGTTTAGGCACAGATAAAGAGTGTGGGAAATTATTGATAGTTGTTTTGGCTAGACGAGTGTTTTTCGTGAAACTTTAGCAAGAGGAGGGAGACCATAAATTGAAGCTCACATGAGCACTTACCATGAAAATAATGATAAAGCAGAGACAGGCTCGCAACGTCTCTTCTGTGCAGGGAAAAGAAAAGGGCACTTCCCCACTAGGCTACGAAGTCTATTTTGAACTCTATCAAGGCAGGATAAGCTGCTTCTAGCAGCTCCTGCCCAGATATGGCAATAGTACTCCATCATTGGACGTACCTGGCTTTTATATAGGTAGAGAATTGCATCGGGATTGAGATATCTACTGGAACGGTAGAAGGATCCTACCATTTTCCAGCAACCTTGGCAATGGATTTGATATACATGTTCCATTTCAGATCGGAAGTAAAGGTTAAGCCCAGAAGCTTGTCAAAACATGAAGCCTCCCCAAGACGAGAGCCATTCATTGATGCCAGATGGGCATCAGAGTGTTGATGATGTAAAGATAGAAGCTTGGTTTTTAATGCATTAAAAGTAACCAGCCACCTCTTTCTCCATTGTGCCATGTGCTCAAGATCAGAGTACACACATGAAACTCTAGTCCTATTCAAAGTAATCTTCTCCAGCTGCAATACACTTGTTGTACTATTCCAACAACTTTTGGAAGGCCACATGAAAGTCCTCTTGTGTGAGCATGTCAATGACCCTCGTCAGAGCCTCTTTCATCTCCTCAATTGTCTCATAATGACAGGCTCTAATGTTTACCTTGAGCTTAGGGAATAACCAAAAGTCACAGGGAGCAAGGTCTGCACTATAAGGAGGGTGAGGAAGCCCATCTTGGTCAAATAGTCTGTGACAAGGATGAAGCACCTTTGGAACAAACTTTGCGCAAACCTTCTGCATCTTCAGTTCCTCATGAATAATTGTGTATACAGTTCCCACACTGACATCAAACTGTGCACTTATTGTCTCTATAGACACACAACGATCTTTATCCATGAGATTCCTTATATAGCCAATCAATTCTGGTGTTCTGACTTCCTTACTCCTCCCATACCTCTCATCCCTCACCAACTCTCTGCCTTTCTTGAATCTCTTATGCCACTCAAAAACTGATGCTTAATTCATACAAGATGGTTCAAAAGCAGTCTGAAGTATTCCATACGTTTCTGTGGCATTTTTTCCAAGTTTAAAACTGAATTTTATTGCCTATCATTCTTCTAAAGTGTCCTCACATCCAAATAACATTTTTTTAAATTCACCAGCTGTGAAAATCAGGCTTTAGTAAGGTGTATTCCAATTCCTGCTGTAGCTGTTCATTTGAACCTGGAATCATAAAAATTCGTCAGTTATCTCAGAAGATGTATAGCAATACTGAATTTTCTCTATAGATATACGATGGTCCTTATCCATGAAATTCTTTCTACAACCAATCAACTCTGCTGTTTTGACTTCCTTACTCCTCACACACTCCCTGCCTTCCTTGAATCTCCTATGCCACTCAAAAACTGATGTTTGATTCATGCAAGATGGTCCAAAAGCAGACTGATGCATTTTGTATGTTCCTGTGGCATTTTTTCCAATTTATTATCGCATAGTGCTTTTCTAAAGTGTCCTCACGACCAGATTGCATTTTTGAAATTCACCAACTGTAACAATCAGGCTTTAGTAGGATGTATTCCAATTCCTGCTGTAGCTGTTCATTTGAACCTGACATCATAAAATTTGAAAGTCATCTCATAAGATGTATAGCAATAACATAGTGAATTTTCAAGAGTCTATGACAATTTTAAATGCCTGTACAAAAAAAGTCAGGAAGCTTATTGAAGGCACCTCTGCACACACACACACACACACACACACACACACACACACATATTTATATATTGAAATTATGAGACAGGAAGGTGGGTATGTAATAGGTACGGTCATTTGTATTATAGGTTGGGTGACATTACTGCAAGGATATCGGAATCAAAAGGTGGGGGTTATTGGTCAAAAGTTCTGGTAAGTGACCAAATTGAGGCTTATTTCTGACCAATTCCAAAATTTACACTGCTGGCATAGATAAACATTGTAACGTAATAAAACAGAAAATAAAAGAAAAGTTGATGGAATTTGATACAATCAAGTATTCCTTCAAAGTTTTAAGCCTCTTGTCCCACTCCCTCTAATTCCTCAACTCCTTCGTCTCTACCCTCTATTTTGTTCTTTTTTTTTTTTACTTGATCATAGTTTTCAATTCCTTTTCAAATAATAATAATAATAATAATAATAATAAGGAAATTTGGCACTTGCACAGTTTAATGAAGACATTAAAAAATGAAAATATCGAAAAATGTTATGGAATGAAGTTCTCCGAAAAAAAAATTTCACTTAATTTCATCAAGTAGTTAGCGAAAAAACAATTTGTTATGATACCAAAAAGTTTGATTTTTAGGAAGAAAAGCTAATAATAAAGATGGGGAGGGAGTGTCGGCACTTTAACTGGAGTTATCTCCCCGTGGCGAGTTCAACAAATTTCATAATGGCTGACTTCAACGCGCTCTCATAAAAACGTGTTTTTCTGTTGTAAAATAAAAACTACTTGATCAAATAAAATAAAAATTTTTTTGGGAGACCTTCAGTTCAAAATGGATACATACAATATAACTTTTTTTTCGATATTTTCATTTTTGAATGTCTTCATTAAACTGTACAAGTACCGGAAATTTGTATAAAATGATGACAATTTAAAATTTGATTTCATTGTAAAAAAAAAAAAAAAATTGGCCTTAGAACACTGCTTTTCTAACGGAATTGACACAGAAACATGTGTGCATATATGTAGCCAATAATGTTTGTATAAATAAGCATAGTAGAATTTCAGTACTTAGAGATTTCCAAGTCATGATAAACCTAAATTGCACAGTGAACAAAACAAACTTTTTATTTTTTGCAAGCAATTTATCGTGCATGATTTTTGATTACCCAGAAAAGGACAATGGATCTAAATTGTTTTTTTTTCTTCTTCTTTTTGTTCTTCTTTTTTTTAGGAGAGGGGTACAACTAAATGGAGAAGTGGGGGGGGGCGATAAATGTTAAAAAATATTTATCTATTTTTTATTTATTTATTATTCTTTTAGTCTTTCTTTGGGTGTGTCTATTGAAAAACATGAATACTATTAAAAAAAAAAATATTATTTTTTACCTTATAAAAAAGTGCTGGCGGATTGAGGCTGATGTGTGCAAGCGTAAATCCTGACCAAGGTAATTTTGAAGCTGCATCGACAGCCACCTTGATACCCCATTCAGGCTGATATCTGGAAATTTTGTTCAAATCCAGATTCACTGGTATTTCATCAAGACCCTTGATCAGTTGATTCTGATGTTGTAAATGATTATAAAAACAAAAACCCATAAACAATATGATATACAAAATTATTTTTTTTATTTAAATATAAATTAAAAAGAAGGATGTTGTAGTTTACTTAAAGCATTGTGCATAGTGTAAAAGGAGTTGTGTTTGAAAGCTGTTACAATGCAGTTTGTGGGAAGCATGTTGGACATGAGAATAATAACAATACTGAAGGAATTACAATAATCTATATGTATATGTTTTTATTTTCTTTCTTTGAAGATTGTAACGTTGGGTATTATGCAGCCAAACCAGCTGCCAACATTCCCCTGCTTTTTATTGAAACCAGCCGAGAGCTCTTTTTAGTATCCTTGTTGTTCCCTTAAGTGCAATTATCTGGATCTCTTTTGCTCTTGGTTCACCAGGAATATTAGTTAGGTAGAACTTCAGGTTCAATAGGATAGCGTATGGGTTATTTATTTTGTGTGTCACACTTACATCCGAGTGACTCTCGTTTAATTGTTATGGACTTCCATTTCTTGTAATAAATAATTTTATCAAGAATTCTTCATAAGTTTTGATTTTGGTTTCGATTATAGCTGATGGCATTTTGTTCGTAAATAAAGTAATATAATTGAATATTATTGTAATTCCTTCTAATATTGTGATTATTTTTTTATACACTAACACATATTCATGGTGTTTCCTACAAACTTCATTGACATAGCCTTCAAACACAACTCCTTCATAAATTAAAAAGTTATAATACAAAAAATGATTCTAAAAATAGATTTTATTGCAATTTTTTTATGAATTAGTTCAATTCAATTTATTTGATAAAAAATAAATAAATAAATAAAAACAAACATGCTTCGGTTTCCATGTAGGGAAAGAGTGGTAAAAAATTTACGCAGAAAAGGATGAAGTATCCCGGTATCTTTGTCCAATTTTGCCTCGAATTGTTGTTGTTAATGCATTTATTACCTCCCTTGGAAATCTATTCCACGGTCCAGAGATCCTGATTGAGTTACACTATTATACAAGAAGTATTTTTAAAAATCGTACTATAAAAATATTTTAATTAATTAAAAAAAAAAAGTTATGATTCAAAAAATTATAAAAAAAGTTATCAAAAATTAATTTTAGCAATTAATTTTAAACGATTATGATTAGAAATTAAAAGAAAACAAACATGATAAAAAAATTTATTTAAAAAATGATGTTGAAATTTTTAATAGAGAAATAATTTTTATTTATTTTTTTATTTATACCCATTCAACATCTCCGCATTTTGGTCAAGGAACACATTCCTTGACCGGCAGGTCACTTCTATTATCATCATCAGCAGCATAGGTATAGTCCACTTTCTAGCAGTCGGCTCCACTCCTACCCTCTGGAGGGGGGAGGAGGAGGAGTACGATGGGCTTTTTGCCTGTTTTCGTCAGTTTGAATCTAGCCAGCCAAGAAAAAGGACGCTATTCGGCTCCGTCAGAAAGGATTCTTGATGTTAAATTCTCCGTTTTTTTTCTCTCCTCCTTTGGAGAAAGACGTTTGTTTAGAACTCCATTGATTGGTACTAAACTATTAACGTTATTTTATTCTCAGTCATTATAAGGCAACAAGATCTTATGACTGGAAGATTAATACCGGTTATAAAAAGACAAATGAGTCTTACAACTGGTAAATTATTATTCTCAAAGGATTAACGAAGGAAACTACCGTGTGGAGGAGTTCTTTTCTAAGAAGAACAAAAATTAATTTCGCCGACGAGACGAGCAGAATATCGCCCCTAGAAAGGAAATCCCCTCTTTGAAAGATTTTTCAACCGAAGTTTCCTTCAGAAAGGAAATCTTCCATAATTCAAGAATTTACCCCGTATTTGTACACATAAAGCCTACCAAAGCGGCTTTATGGTTTTCTCTCCCCTTTGAATTAAAAGGCACATGAGCCTTCACAAAAGAAATTACTTCTTTCTCCCATTTTAGGTCAAAGAAACCTTTTGTTTGTCCTTTCGGAAAAGAAAAAAAAAGAACATTTTGTCAAAGAAAGACTGAACATTTTGTTAAAAGAACTGAATTCTAAACAAGGACTGTTTTCCATTTTTTATATGTTTTTTTCTTTCAGCCTTTCTTGCAAGTAAGGATTGATGTCTTTTTTTGTATTTTTTTATATGTATTTTTACATGTTTCCTTAAGGGTTTTTTTTAACCCCAGCCTTGGGAAATAAAGGCAATCGATAACTTTTTGTTTTAATAAACTTGCATCATTTTAAACTTATTCGGGTCTGTATTTCTTTTGCTCATTTCCACTAGTTACTCTTTTCCGAGAAATTTGCCATAAATGCTTTTTCCCCTTTTTTTTCTTTTTTGTTACCATGAAAAACGGATTTTGGTGACGACCCAAAATTTCGTTAATGAAGACCTTCAGGTGTGATTTCACTGTATCATACTCAATTCCAATATGTCCTAAAAAAAGTGTTGCTAATGTCAGATCTCTATCTCAAATGTTATATAAATGAATTTATAAATATAAATAATTTCATAAAATCAACAGTTAGTTCTTTGGCAAGACAGGGGCACATTCGAAATGAATGTTTCTGTTTTGAGCACAATTGAATCATGATACTTGACTTTTGCATTTTAAACTTTAATTCAAGCCATTATTTACATATGATTTTATAAAATGAACAGTAGATTCTCTACAGTGCAATGTAGACTGTCACTGCAGGGAGGTATGTGAAGCTTCCTTCCAATACAATAGGGGGGGGCTAACTAGAGCAAGCAATCAATTGATTTTATTAAAAATGCGTAATTTCACCGATTTCAATGGCAATAAAAGTATGGGAAGGTAGAATATTTGTTGATCGTAATTCAATACCAGACAATGTCGGGTCTCCCTGCTAGTGTCTTATTATGCAGTCAGCTTCTTGCTTGACGCAGCTTAAAACAATGGCTAATGCAAGCATCAAATTATGCCCTCCATTAACCCCAACAATAACCCTATGTGGTGATCACTAGGGCTATGACAAGAGAATATTCTTTTCATTATTTTGACTCTCGAGTGTGTATCAGTTAATATCTTATATGTTTTTGGATAAAGTGATGTGGTTCTCGATTGATTAACTGTGTCGGATATTCTCATGTCATAGCCCTAGTGATCACTAATACTTCATTAACATAAATACGATTAATAAATTTTTTATTGCTATAATGTTTTATCTCATTAAATTAATTCTTATTGAATAATTCAAAATATTTTCTCTTTTGTGTAAAATTTTGTATGGCAGCCATGTTGGATTTTATATAAAAAAAAAAGGGGGGGCTACTTCTCTTTACTATTTTTCCCCCATAAAATAATTCTCTTCTTACTCACCACTACTATTCTAAAGAAGGGTCTGTCTGATTCGTCAAGGCGATTCTTCTTAACCAATAAGCAGACAACTTCTTTGTTGGGCTGAATGCAAAAATCCCTTATTCTTCCTCTTTCTGAATGTCAAGTCAACCAGTAAGGAAATTTTTTCCTCCTTAATTTGAATGCGAGTTTCTCACTTTTAACATTCTGTCTGTCTGTTTCTCGAATGTAAAAAAACAAACTTTATAGTTAGACTTCTAAAACCGTAAACATAATCAGTTTCGCAAGAATTTTTCTTTATTATCATTCAATTTAATAATTCAATGCATATATTATCCTTCTCTCAGTTTCGTGTGTCTTCTATGACTTTTTCTTACAGCATTCCAACTTCAAGAAGAGAGAATTGAAGCATCCCCTTGCCAAAACATTTCAATTTCGGTATCTTAAACGAAATTGTTCCCAACATTCAATCATTGTACATTCGTGATAAGTTTAAGAAAAAAAAACAAAAAACAAAACCAATAATCATGAAGTTCATCCTTTGCCTTAGGTATTAATTGTTTTTCTTTTCTTTTTATTTCATCTAATTTTGTCAAAAACTGTTAGGCTTACCCTAAACAAGATACTCTCACCAAAATACCACATTCACTTTGTGATTTGATCTTACTTAGATGATTCTCAGTTTGTTTTAAATTAATTTTATTTATAAAAAATTCATCATGCAGATTGGGGCAACATTTAGAGATATTAAAAAAATAAAATGTTGGTTTATAAGGCCCTCCAACACCTTGTAAAGTGTTAGGCCATTTGTTATATAGGGGTTTCATTAGTATTGTTATTGTTCTTATTTCTTGTTATTGTTTGTTGTTAGGACTTTTTAATAGTGCAGTCTTATTAAAAGAGAGTCTTATTAAAGTGCAGTCTTATTGAGAGTTTGTTGTTGTGTCTTAGAGAGATGTTGTTGAGAGAGGGATGTTGTAAGAGATTCATATTTATAAAATTGTTCATACTTAGAAGTGTTGCTATGGAAGCTCTTAGAGTGAGGAAACAGTGTTCAGACAGTCTTAGTGTAGATATGAGATGTAGAGTTCACATTGTAGATATGAGATGTGTATGTCAGACATTTTATAACACAGATATACAAGACATAATAACAATTTTCACTTTACCTTTCGGTAGAATCACAACACAAAGACGACGTTTATACAAACACATGATGGGTTTATTTCTTCTCACGACCGGCCGTGGTTTTCATCATCAAGAATTCAAAGCTTCACATTTTAAGTTTCAAAAGTGACCGTCTCACTTCTAGACGTTCAAAAGACAAACTGCAGACTATCGTCTGTCGTCCTCAAAACTCCCTCTGACTCTCCCCCAGTTTCTCCTAAGTTTCTAACTATATCTAGAACTTTCTATTTTCCATGACGTCATACACATGTTAAAACATGTGTCTTCTTTCACGTGTTCTGGACACGCGTGTCCAAAACTTTTCCTTTTTTTACAAAAGGAATTTTAACCTATATTCTCAGTAACCTATATTTCCAATATGTTAAAAACATGTTTATTAAATTATCTTGTAGCTGCATTCTTTCAATTGAATTTTCATAACAAAATTGACAGTGCACATTCTTTTCTTGAAACTATTTTATCTCTAAGCTAAACAATCGTTTGTTTTACATTCCATTTTCTAATTCTCACACGTAATCTATTTCTAAACCTAAATTATGAGGTTCGAATTTCGTCTATGCTATTTCATTTTCATTTTAACTAAATCTCTCAATTTTTATACTTACATGAAAAGGGGACAGCCCTTATCATGTAACACATTTACTGTTTTCCAAGTGCTCTGAAAACAAGTAGGTCGCTTTCTAGATGGGAGTGGGAGCTAAATGGAATGTCAAAAACAAAACATTGGAGTAGAATATAGAAATGGGTAGTGTGATCCAAAATATAATACAATAGTTTATGGGTGACCAGGAGAGGCGAAATAAATGTGAGTAGTCAGCATCTTTGGAGGAAAAAAATAAAACAAGATTGGGATTCATTTGTTTCACTAGCTAAGGGTCTTTTAAATTGGAGTGGTTCGTTCTGCAGAACCCATGACCGTGTGTACCATGCCTATGCAGGGAACACAAACTTGTATCCAGCTTCTCTATGGACACACAAACTAGTGTTGCGCACCCATTTCCTACCAAACTCCATGCGATGTAATCTCCAATTGGATTGGATGTTCATTTTAAGCTGATGAGATGAAGTTCAGATGCAATTCAATTTTACATATGAGATCAAAATGAGATCAAAATAATACTTTTTTTTTATTTTAATGATTGTAAAAAAAAAAATGAACTTACCTTGACATATTTTTCTAAGTTGTTAGTTGATTCTTTGAGTTTTTCATTCAGACTTGTATTGGGCAGAACCTTGATCGCCTCGCTGACCATCTGAATTGGCCGTGACAATAAGGCTGGGAAGATGTGCATTTCACTCGATGTAGGCGTGCAAGATGTTGAAATGTACAGACCATCACTATAGTCGTATGCATCTTCCCAAACACCGAATCTCGTCCATTCTTCTTTCGGGACTTGATTACACTGAAATAAGCATTATTTATTCACTGATAATATAATAAAAATGTTACCAGACCAACAAGATCAACAAGTGAAGCGGCCTCTCCTCAGCTTCAGTTGTTCACGGACTTTGAAGTGCTAAATATCAACCAGGAATCTGTTTTCAATAATCAGTCTGAAAAGAACTGGACCATTCCAGTGACCTTTTATTTGTCGGACTATGTGTAATGTTGTGATCAACTGTGTTAACTGTGGAAAGCAGTGCCAAGGATCAAAACATTATTATTATCAATTGATCCAAGCAATAGATGCCCTTTATCGCAGTCAGCTCCCAACTCCCCCTATTCCTGAGAATATTTTTGTGGCACTTATGGAATTCGCCACCATGTCGGTCGAATTCAGTTTTAATAACATTATGTACAGGCAGATAGATGGTGTTTCCATGTGTTCTCCCCTGGGACCGGCTCTGGCAAATATTTTTGTAGGTTTCCACGAAAAGAGTCTTTTATCTGCCTTTCAAAAACCAGATATTTATTTTCGTTATGTTGACGACACTTTTTGTCTGTTCAACAATGAAATGGAAACGGATACCCTTTTGCATCCCAGTTCTAAAATTTACTATAGAGAAGGAAAGTAATTCTTCCCTTCCTTTTCTAGATGTACTGGTGTGTAAAACACCTTCCGTTTTCTTGACTTCCATCTACCGTAAACCTACGTTCACTGGTCTTTACACACGTTGGGACTCTTTTTGCCCCACCAAACAAAAATATATCAACACTCTTATCCATAGAGCTTGTATGATATGTTCAGAGACCAAATTAAATGATGAAGTCAAATTTATTACTAAGACTCTTTGCAATAATGGTTTCCCATTGCAAAACGTGGAATCTACTATTAAAAATAAAATCTCTAATTTCAATAAAATTTAACAGGCATCTGTCGACAAATGCCATGTTGCGGACCAGGATATGAAATACCCTAACTTGCTACAAGAAAAAATAATGAAACGAATTGAATGAAGGAAACAAAAAACTCAAATGCTGGAATAAAATAAACATGTCGTTTATTTTCTGTTGAGAAATGAAAGTCTTTGGTGTACACGTGCTCATTCAGCCGTCACCTACTACGCGCGTGGAAGGAAAGGGGAATGCAATAGAGAAACGCAAAGTGGCAAGCCGGTCTGTAGAAAGAAAGGGTTAAACTTAGTAGAGAATCGCGCACATGTCTGTTTTGATGGACCAAGACGAAAGGGAGATAGAGAGAGAAAAGTCAATCCAGTTCATGGAGAGAGAAAGCGTATTAAGTGTACTTGCCCTTACCCCACATTACAGTAGCAGGGAAAGTGACGTTAGAGTGTGTGGTCAGTTCATCGACTCAACAGGTCGAACGCTGGTCCGGACGAGATAAAGGGAAGTTAACAGGTTTGTTGACTTTTATACTGGAGTTAGTGTTCTGGGTGTGCATGTCTGGTTTTCACTTTAAAGGAAGTGACGTCACAGCTCGGGTGTGTGTGTGTGTGTGTGTGTGTGTGTGTGTGTGCATGAATGTGAGTGTATGTATGAGGCTGTGTATATGCGTGCATGTGTGTGTGCATACGTGCATGTGGGTGTGTATATGTGAGGGAAAACATGTTCGAACAACCTACGCCTTGGCTAGGTAATATTAGTGAAAGATTTGCCAAGCAAATTTCTTCTGTCGTACAACAATGTTACTTTGCATCAAATACCTGTGTTGTTTTTACTTGTAAACCCATTTTGTCTTCAATTTGTAAAGACGTTCTCCCCCTCCCCCACCATAACAATTCTTTTATTTATTTATTTAAATGTAGCTGCGGTGTGCGCTACGTCGGGCGAACGTCTCAAAGTTTAGATAATAGGGTAAAACAAAATGTTCCATCCAAAATTCGAAATGGACATTACCTACCATCGGACGTTTTGAACAATACCCATGGCTCATCTATAGGAGAGCACCTTATAAATAATCGTATTTGCGCTTCGAATTTTAGTGCGGATTTTTTTTCCATCCTTAGCAAGTCGCACTCTCTTTACCATCTTAAAATTCTAGAAACTATATATATTAAGACTCTGAGACCTTCTCTTTACAAACAAAAAGAGAATCTCTTAGGGCTTAATCTAGTTTCTATTTAATAATTAACCCCCCCCCCTTTTTTTTAATATACATATATATATATATCCCCCCCCCTCCTACTTTTTCATCTCCGATTCATTGTCCCCCATCCTTTTCTTTTTAAAACGTAATTAAGCTCGATTTTAGCTCTGTGAGCGAGCTTCGAAATCGGTCAGCTGGCGCATTCATTTTTATTTTTTAATTTCACAATCTAAAATAATGTTTTCGAACAAGTTTAAATTTGGTCTTTACATAGCCATAATAAAATTTTGTACCCGCAAATATATATATATATATATATATATATATATATATATATATATATATATAGATATAGATAGATAGATAGATAGATAAATGGCAGTGTTAGATTTTGACCATAGTGAATTTGAGTAAATCTAATTCATTTTTGTTAGCGGTTAATTGAGGTTAATTTGTTATCCCCTAACACAAAAGGTTTCAACCTGTAATCCTGACACAATATACTGAAACATTGAATGTCTACCGCATGTTCGTTATTAGCAGCTGACACACAGATATATATATATATATATATATATATATATATATATATATATATATATATATATATATATATATATATATATATATATCCTTCATAGGTTTATTTTTTTATTTTTTATTTTCTATTTTTTATCTAATTTTTATCTCTGTTTTCTTATCCTCCCTGTCTTTTCCTTCCTCCCTTTCTTTATGCCCTTTCCTCCATTTTTTTCTCTCTATTTCAATATAAACCTTAATCCACACTCCTTTCTTCTGTCTTCTTTTCATATATTAAAAACCATTTCTCTTTTTATAAAATAAAATATGTATTATATACGTTTGAAGCCAAAACAACGCATTATTACAAAAAAACAGACATTTATTTTGTTTTAAATTTATATTGAAATTCATAAATATATTTCGAAGCAAAGCTTCATCTTTCTTTTTTTTCTTTTTTTTTTTTTTTTTTGCATTGTTTTGGCTTCAAACGTATATAATACGTATTTTATTTTATTCAAACTCAAACAGCGCTTCTAAGGTACAAAAATCTTAACATTTCTCTTTTTATTTTTAATCTCTATTTTTAATAACATGTAATATGACCTCCTGATGATAATTTCTTGTGACGTTGAATATCTGAATGATTTTTGTTACGGACTTAACTTTTGTATAAGCTATATCGCCTGAAGAGGTCTCTCGTTACTTGTAATTGGCTGACTGACACATGCTCATGAACGTGTAGTGACATATTAATGCTTATGTAAAACAAATAAAAAGTATATATATATATATATATATATATATATATATATATATGTAATGATGCGAAATGTAACAGAGAACAAAGGCAGTCGTTTTCAAGTTAAGCACCAGAAGCTTTATTGCCGGAGACGTGTTTTGTACAAAGCTCTGCGTGCTTTGCACGCCGTTTCGTATTTAGTTGTAGCCGTAGCTACGTACTTCACAACATTCCCCTTATTCAATAATGTTTTATTGTTTTTTTTTATTACCCATTGCAGTCTGGGTTTATGTGTGTTTTTGTTTATTACTTTTAAGTGTGTCGTGTGTCGTTGGTGTTTTGTGTGTGTGTGTTGTCTAGTGTATAGTCTCTTAGTCGGGTAGGGAGTTTGACAACACGACTAGACTTGCGAGGTTGTTTGTCATGTGTTGACAGTTGTTGAAGTGCTGGTTTCGTCTGGTCAGCGTTATCTTCTGCTGTTTGCTGTATGGGAACATGATTAGGTATGATGGGTGTGTTGGTTGAGCGGGTGGTTGGTTGGCGAACATGTATTTGGTTTCTTCTGTAGATTTTCCATTTACTTGGACTCCGTAGCTGCGTGGTGCTTCTTTGCTAGTGATGATGCCAGGTTTCCAATCGCTGTGAGGGATCTGCGGGTGACATTTCACCCTAACAGACTGTCCAATGGTGAGGTCTGGCAGAGGTTTACTGTGTCTATCATAGTATTTTTTTGCTACCCGTCTTTTATTGATGAGTGCTTGCTGTGTATTTGTTTGCACTTGTGGTATGTAGTCTGTGGGTTTGCAAGGTAGCATGGAGCGAGTGCGCCTTGAAAAGAACCTTTGTGCCGGTGAACTATGCATGCCAGGTGTGATAGCATTGCGCCATTCAAGTATGGCTTGCCAGAAGTCTTTCCTTTCTTTTGTTGACTTTTTTATAATTCCTTTCATCAGCTTCACTGCCGCTTCAGCCCGCCCATTTGATTGGTGATGGTGAGGGCTGGCAGTTATGTGCCTGATGTCCCATGACTGTGTGAACTTGTGAAACTCGCTACTTATATAGTTGGTAGCATTGTCAGTTATCATGGTAGCTGGTGTGCCATGTGTGGCAAACATAGGTTTGATCACCCTGACAAGGGAGTTTCCACTTAGATCCGGGAGTTGGCCAACTTCCACAAAGTCTGAAAATATGTCCACCACTACCACAAAGTGTTTGCCCTTTATCTCAAAACAGTCACTGGCAACAGACTGCCACGGGTGAACTGGTATCGGGTGGGTCATCAAAGGTTGTTTTTGTTGTTGTGGTTGTGTCAGTTGGAAAATTTCACACCTTTGAACAGCTTCCGTGATCTCCGCATGCATTCGAGGCCAGAACATTATATCCCGGGCTGTGTTTAGTGTGTATTGAATGCCCAGATGGGATCTATGTGCTCTGGTGATCATGTCGGGTCTAAGTTTTGTCGGTATGATGAGGCGTGTGCCTCGATATGCCAGGCCATTTTCAGAGGACAGTTCGTCGTGGTATGACCAGTATTCCCTGATGTTGAGTGGGCTGTCGTTTTTGTCCTCTGGCCACCCGTTTTTTGTGACTTCCATTAGTGTCCTTAATGTTGCGTCACAGTTAGTTTCCTCTTGTATCAGTGAGAGGTGGTGGTCAGTGACAAAGTGGTCGTCTTCCATATTGATGTTTTCTAACTCTTCTGCGAGTTCCTGTTCTTGCAGATGAAATATGGTAAGGTTCTCTTCCATTGTGGCTGGGGCAGTAGGTGGTGATGCCCGAGATAGTGTGTCACTAATGTACATTTGGGGTCCTGGTTTGTATCTCACATCTAGAGTATTTTTGGAGCCTTAATCGCATTCGCTGGAGTCGCTTTGGGCTCACATGAATGGGTTTTGCCAATATTGTCTCTAGGGGTTTGTGGTCGGAGAGTACTTTGACTTTCTCTTTGCCAAGGATGTATTGTTCAAATCGTTCTGCTGCGAAAACGATAGCAAGACACTCTTTCTCTATTTGGGCATAGTTTCGCTCAGTTTTTGTGAGTGCCCGGGATGCATATGCTATTGGGTGTCCATCTTATGTTAAGACTGCCCCAAGGCCAACTTCTGAACTGTCACATTCAAGTGAGACCTCCTTGCTCACATCATAGTAGTGAAGAACAGGGGCTTTGGTGATAAGCTGTTTGATCTGCGTGAATGCTGTTTCATGTTGTGGTAGCCAGTCAAACACAGATTCCTTGTCAAGAAGGCGTCGCAGTGGTTCACATACTGTGCCGAGTTTTGGGGCAAACTTGGCGAGGTAGTTTACAACTCCCAGCAATCATTGAACACCTTGAATGTCTGTAGGGTGTTGCATCTCTGATACTGCCGTGACCTTGTCTGGATCGGGTGCTAGCCCTTGTGCGCTGAAGATATGTCTCATGTAACTAACAGAAGATTTTTTAAAGGTGAGCTTGTCCAGATTCAGCTTTATTCCAACTTTGCGGCACCTTTCCAGGAGCGCTGTAAAGGCAGCATCATGACTTTTGTCCGCTTCCGCATCACTGTCATCTGCGATAACTTGGGTATTTTCAAGTCCTTCAAGGCAGTGGTCGAGTCGTCGCTGCCATTCTTCGGGGGCTGAGCTGATTCCGAATGGCATTCAAAACCATCGTATTCTGCCAAATGGGGTCCAGCAGGTTGTCAAGTAGGAAGATGATTCATCTAAAACAACCTGAAGAAAGCCATCTTTAGCGTCAACAACCGAAAACAATCTGGCCTTCTTCATTTTAGTTGCAATTTCCTCAACAGTCGGTGTTGGGTAGTGGTTGCGCCTGATCGCCTTGTTTAGGTGGTATGGGTCAATGCACATCCGCAGTTTGTTTGGCTTTCGGACGACAACCAGGTTGTTGATCCATGGGGTTGGTTCTGTGACCCAGGCTATTACTCCTTGATCGACCAATTCATTGAGTTTTCTTTTTAATTCCGTTTTCAGTGGCAGAGGAACCCTGCGGGGATTATTTTGTATAGGCTTGACATTTTGGTCGATTTCGATTTTGTATTTGCCTGGTAGCTTCCCCAGGCCAGAGAAAACGTCTTCATATTTTTTGAGGATGTCTTCTTTAGTAGTTGTCCTTGCCTCCTTTACTTCACTCAGTTGTTGAACACATTCTGCATTAAAAGCTATCAGTCTCAGAGCTGAGCTAGCCTGTCCGGAAAGTAGTGAAGGTGAGTTGCTGTCCACCACTTGAAAGTTGACTTTTTTTCTTATGCCATTTATCTCACAATGAAGTATTACTGAGCCCAAGGGTTGCAGTATGGAATTGTCGTACAGCCTTAACCTTGTGTGAGAAGGCTGTAGTGGTGTTTCTTTTAGATGTTTATAGTCGGCAAGGGCCAAGGTGCTGCAGCTTGCTCCTGTGTCAATTTGGAATCTACACGTGGTCCTTGCACTGTCTCCTGGGATGGATAGACAAATGTCTGCGTGGTACTGTTTGCGGTCTGACAGAGATCCCAGAACATAAATGCTTTCATCACTGCTGGGCACTTCTGTTTCAACATAGCGCACTTTTGCAGTTCGTTGCGTCATGGGTTTGTTTGGCCGTTGTGGTGGGGTAGGCTGTGTCTGTGATTGGCATACCCTGGCAATGTGATTGCGCTTTAGGCAGATCGCACACGTTAGTCCATAGGCCTGACATTTCCCTTTGTCATGGCTCTGTCCACAGAATTTGCAGTCCTTTATAAATTCGCGTGTCTTTTTTTTGTCTTCTTTCGTGAAGTGGACGTTCTCTACTGATTTGTTAAGTTTGCCGAGCTGTTGTTCAGCCTGTTCAGTGCTTCGGCAAATATCTATTGTCCGGTCTAAGTTAAGTCCAGATTCACTAAGGAGTCTGGCCCGTACATTATTATTGCTGGTACCTATCACAATTTGGTCACGTAGTAATTCATCCTCAAGTGCACCGTACTTGCAGGTTTTAACTAGGTTTCTTAATTTATTTAAGTAACTGTCAAATTTTTCGTCCTGTTCCTGTGTGCAGGAATTAAACATATACCATTGGTATATGGTGTTTTGTTTAGGCTCAAAGTAGTCTGTGAGCCTTTCCAAAATATTTTTTGTACTCACTTGTTCCTCTTCCGATATTGGCAGATTTTTGTATATCTGTAAACATTCTTTACCGATGACAGAAAGCAGAGTTCCTACCTGTATTTTTGCTGCTTTTTTTCCAATTTCCGTTGCAGCTGCATAATTTTCCCAGGTTAATTTGAAGAGGGCCCAGTTCTCTCGTAAATCGCCGTCCATTTCCATTTTCACTGGTGGTGGAATTGCATATGCAATGTTGTTGCCGACGAATGTATAAAACTGACCGAATCCACGTGGTTGATAAATTCCGTGCCAGGAAATGTAACCAGAATGTCCGAGTTAAAATATGTACGTTTTGCTGAACGATTATAATTATCCACAGTGTTTATGTTGTTCCGGAAAGAAGAAAAAAATGAAATCCCACTTCGTTACACCATGTAATGATGCGAAATGTAACAGAGAACAAAGGCAGTCGTTTTCAAGTTAAGCACCAGAAGCTTTATTGCCGGAGACGTGTTTTGTACAGAGCTCTGCGTGCTTTGCACGCTGTTTCGTATTTAGTTGTAGCCGTAGCTACGTAATTCACAACAATATATATATATATATATATATATATATATGTACAGGGCTCTACATTGTGAGTGAAACAGTCGCATTTGCGAGTGATTTTTCAAAGTGGCAACTAGAAATAATGAAATACTTATCTTTTGGCGATTGTATTTGTTTCACCGACAATCTTCTGAAGCTCACTACTGAGTGAAAAATATCTTTTCAACTTTTTTTTAATAAAACGAAAAGTTAAATTTTTTAAACAATAAAAGTTTAATAGAACGGCATACTCTTTTTTTTTTTAACGAAGGCTGTTTAAAAAAATATCTGAAGAAATTAAAATGTTTATACGTTCAAGTATCAACATAAAATTTGTTGTGTATTTAGAATTACACTTATTAAAAAATATACAGAAATATCTTTATGATGTACATACTCGTCACAGAACGAAGATGTCATATTCTAAAAATCATGTGGGTTTGACTAGTAACTTTTCTATTTGGTTAGCAAACGAAAATATTTAGTTGTTCAAGGCCAACTAAAGATAAGTTTGTTCGTAGAGTCCTGATATATATATATATATATATATATATATATATATATATATATATATGTCATCCACATACAGTACTGTTTTGCTGTATCACAGTTCATCAGTGCGGCTAGACAGGCAATTACCTCAAGCCAGGATCAAAACCAGACCGCCCAGACGACAGTCAAAGCTTCTAACCATTACGCTATATGGCTGATGCTGTGCGCGTAGTGAATTAACGATGTTTTGACATCGTTCAAATACCTCCGCTCAATTTGTTACACAAAGAGCATCGCTTAATATGCTAATGGCAGTTTGTATATCACTTCCCAATATGTTCAATCCAAGATAGGGAGCATTATAGTCATTCACATACAGTACTGTTTCGCTGTATCAAAGTTCATCAGCATGGCTAGAAACTTTCTCAAGCCAGGATGTAAACCCAAACGACAGTCAAAGCTTCTAACCATTACGGCTGTTGCTGGGTAGTGAATTAACGATGTTTTGACATCATCTAAAAAAAAGAATTATAACAAGTTTAGCATGAGAATAAGCTTAAAATAAGATGTAAATATTTTTAATATTTATATAAACAATCCAAACCAAATGAAAAAGCTCAATTATCCAAAAATGGAGAAGAGATTAAATATAAGAAAATAAAATTTTAAAAATCGGCATATAAAGAAAAAACAGAAATTTTATTATACGACAAGGAATACTTAGTCAAAAATTAAAAATTAAGAAATCCTAAATTTTAATTTTTAATTCTCAATTTTTAATTTTAAATTTAGTATTCCTCATCAGATAATAAAATTTCTGTTTTTTTCTTATATGCTTATTTTTTAAATTTTATTTTCTTATACACACACACACACACACACACACACACACACACACACACACACACACACATACACATCTTAGATGACCTGACCTAGCATTACCGGGGATTCTACTTCATCAATAAGATGCAATATTTGTTTCCAATATCAATATTTTCTGTAAGGGAACAATTAAAAAAAAAACAAATGCTTACACTCAAAACTGCTCCCATGCCATCAGTGGGTGCCTTCCTAATACGGACTAGTATAGTAGCGCATGGAATTGAGCGAACATCATGATTGATGAAATACGAGGCAGACATTGGGGAGATATAATCTGGTCCTTGGCAGTAAAGTCGAAGCTGAAAAGCACCTTCATTCAATGATACCTGAAACAAAACAATGTAGATTGTAGTTGTAGAGTAAGTTCTTTGGCACATTATATGGAAGCACATTCTTTGAGCCAGAATCGGTAATCACATATCAACATTAGTGAGTACATCTGCTAATATGGATATTAACTAAATACACTGGCTCAGATAAAACTAGTATTTTGGTATAAACAGGATGTGTTCTAGACAAAGGTCACAAATAGGTTATGGGTTATGGGATTAACCCTGCCTGGAAATAAACCGGCATTTGTGAGGAGACAAAGTAATAAAAATTAGACAGAATGACGTCAGACATATTGTTATAGTTTCACTCAGCGGAAGCTCAAATCCGGACAGTATAGCGGAATGTGTGAAGAATATGAGACTTCGATGATATAGCAACATTGAAAGAATGGATGAGAGTTCTTGGGTTAGTAGACGTAGAACAGTTGAGGAAGCAGTGTCAGTTCACAGGGGAAGGCCAAGTATAAATATATGAGGAAGTGATAAAATTGGACTTGAGAAAAAGAGGGATAAATAAAGACCTGGCCAGAGATAGGTTAGTTTGGAAATCAATTTCTTAAAGCTGTCCAGTGCATGCCAGCATGTAAAACAGACATTAAACTGATAATGATGATGATGTTCGTCCTCCTGCTGCTGCTCCTCCTCCTCCTCTGAATACCACTACTAATCTCAATACTAATACTATTACTACTACTAACTTACCTGAGCAGTTGAAGAGTTTGATGTTGGTTGTCTGTTTGTGCCAAGCTCAACAAAAATATTGATGGCTGCAAAACCCACAACTATTAAACCTTTTGTCTCCGCATTCTTTGAGTATACCTAAACAGAAAGAAAAAAAATATGTCTGTACTACTTGCACACATCCGGCGTTGTCCGGGATAAACTACTGTCAATAAATTTCCCCACTCTTTATATGTGCCTAAATCCAAACGTAGATTCCATGAGCAAAGCTTCTTTCTTAGAACTGCACGCCAGTGGAACTCTCTGCCGCTTGCCTGTTTCCCACCTGACTACAACTTGGACGTCTTCAAGTCCAACATAAACAAACTCCTGACAAACCGCCCCCTTAAGTAAGACACTCTATCTAAACACCCAATACTAATGATTACTACAATACTATCTCATTGATTACTGTACACGCAATAACCCTTATCCCTGAGTGGCCTTCAGGCCTTGATAAGTGGTGACCTCCATGTAAAAAAAAAAAAAAAAGCGAGATCATTTCGGTTTTGAATTTTTGAATTTTTTATTTTTTTAAACTTAACTTAAGGAAGACAAATCCTACTACATCTCTGGACTTTTGAGATGAGGAATGATAATTTGTATGAACACTGTTCCCAAAGTAATGCCTCCTTTTTTTTTTTAACTCAAAAGGTTGAAGAACTATGAAGACAGGAATGGTACCATTAAAACGAGAGACCTTTTGTGCTCCCGACTATTTTTCTACATAGTCACAGCCATTCTTAATGCACTTTTGCCAGCAATGAACAAGAGCTTTGATGCCTTGGCTGTAAAACTTACCACCTGCTGAGGTGGTTCAATTTTTCATGGCTGCAATTATGGCATTGTTGTCAGGGAAATGCTGCCCATGTAATGCAACCTTCAGAGATCCAAACAAAATGGAAGTCTAACGATGCCACATCAGGACTATACAGTAAGTGTGACAGCACCATCCAGCCAAACTTTGTCACACATTCTGAGGTCTTTAAACTTGTTTGTGGTCTGGCTTTGTCATGTTGCAAACAGAATGTTTTCCTTTTCTCTGGCCTGACACAGGCAATCTGGGCCTAAAGCTTTGTCAACGTTTCAAGATAACAGAGTTCACAGTCAATCCTGGTTCCAAGAAATACATGGCGCCTTTTCTGTTCCAGAAGATAGTGCACATCATTTACTTGCATATGACTGCATCTTGAACTTCTTCTTTGATGGGGAGTGTGAGTGGAGCTATTCCATCGATTGTTGTTTGGACTCTGGCTCCTAGTGATGACACCACATCTCAACACCAGTGATGATGAAGTCCAAGAATCCGTCATCTTCAAAAAGTACTGGCAGACACCCTGTCAATGGTCCTTTTGGTCCTGTGTAAACATTCATGGAACCCATCTAGCACACACTTTGCTGCATCCTAGGGATGACAACATCGTTTCCAGTGCACTGATAACCACATTCAACTGGGTTGACATCACCTGCATTGATTTTATAAACGTTCAACAGGTGTTGAAAATGCTGGACGGTTCAATTTTTTTCTGCATAGAGAAATTTAATGATGCATCTCCATGAGAGAGGTTGTGTTCTTAGAGTCTTATACCGTCAATATCTGCAAAAAAGAAATGAAACTTTTAGGTCATAATGCATAAGTTCAGCCATCATAACAATGAAATTTGCTATCCCCTCTGATCCATTCAGGCAAAATAAAAAAAAAATAGGAGACATTACTTTTGGAACAACTATCGTATTATTTGGATTATCCAGATTAGTATTCTGGTCATGAGTGTCATTCTCACAACGTTTCGGCCAATGTAACCCCAGACCTTCTTTATGTGTATCTTGACAATGGCTCAAGAATGTTTATTTTCTTTTTTTTTCAACGAACCATAGTCATTAGAATTTAAAATGTGTGATGTATTTATGAACTGGAAGAAGCGTTTTTCCATTTCATATTAATCTGGGTTTATATTAATTTGATATGATGTTTCTGTATTTTTTAGATGAAGATTGATATGTACAGGGAGTAATGATAAAATTGTTACCGCAGAAAAGATGACATGATTCCATTTCTGTTTGATGAAAACCAGTTTTCTTTTTTTTTTTTCTATCATGTCTGAAAGTGACACAATGTTCAATGAGCGAGATCAGAGATGTGCTGCTGTACAATTCATGCTCTCTACCGATCCAAGTTATGACAACAGGACCATTGTCAGCACCCTCAAAATGCACTGCTGGATTATCATGAATAACAGAGACGTGCCCAGAGTGTTGAAAACAAAGTTTCCGGCCACTATTATAGTCTTTGGTGTGGTAGGGCCACATCATACCACCTCACATCTTCAAAGTCAGCTTGAAAGTCAACACCAAAGTGTACCTGGATGTGCTGAAGAGTATGATCTCCTGGTGCAATCAGGTGGCTGCTGGTAGACCATGGGTGTGGCAGCAGGACTCAGATCTGGCCCACAAGTCCAAAGAGACCCAGGCTTAGGTTCAGAAAGAATGCTACGACTTTGTACCCTTCTCTTGTAGCCCCCCTCATCCCCCCGACCTGAACCCGTTGAAGTACTTCATTTGATCATACATCGAGAACATTACCAACATGACCTCGCACAATACCAAAGCTAGCCTGATCGCCGCCATCCGCCGAGTACTCACCAAGCTCTTGCCAGCATTTGTGGAAAAGGCATGCTCCTAGTTCCAGACCCGTATCGAGGCAGTGATTGAGGTTGAAGGCAGCTACATTGAATAGATGTCAGCCATACTACATAATCAAGTTACCTGAATTGATTTTTTTCAATAAAGTTTGAAAATAAAGCTGTAGTGTTGTTTTCTTTAGGACGACACATTTATTGTTCCACCCTGTATATCTGTGTATTTATTTCGAATGCTTGTCATTTTCAATCAATCATTTCACCAAAATAACCCTGATTACAAATGCTTTTTCACTATTTTGAGCCAGGGGAAGATCATTTTAAATTAAACTTGAACAGAAAATTGAATCATCCACTAAAAATTGAACACATTTCATAAATTTTTTTAGATATAATCCAATGATGTTATTTTCTTTAATCATGCACGCACCCTCCCCAGTCTAGAATCATTGTAATCAGGCCTTCATGCGCTTTAGACTAACCTTCTAACACTGTGTTAGTTATATTTTCACTACCTTTCTCCCTCAAATCAGGACCAGGGTTTCCCAAACTTCAGGACGCCATGGAGCCCCTGAGAAGGTTTTCCACAGAGCACTAACAAGATAATTTCTGAAATAAATATGAAACACATTAATTTCACATTATAACTTATACTTGTTCATTAGTTGTTCCTGTTCATGATTTTTATTATATTTTCGTGTTTACAACCATTTTTTTGTTTTTGATTAATGAAAAATTGTTACATATTTTGTTAATTTATTTTTTATTTTCTTTTTCATGAATCATCCTGAAACTCTTTACATTTGTAGTTATGAATCATATCTCTTTCCAGTAAAAAAAAAAAAATCAATAATTAAATTTAATTTTTCCAATATGAAGCATTTGGTTCTCTTTAAGAAAGGCTTGTGGAGCCTCTCAGCTTCACTCACGGATCCCCAGGGCTCCAGGGAGCCCACTTTGGGAAACCCTGCTCTAATCAACAATGTTTTTGACAGCATAGATACAGCACTTTCTTAAAAGACTTACACTGTAGTGGTTGGCTTCATTTCTTGAGTTACACAGCTGCAGCTGGTAGAAGCACACATACTTTCTCTATAGCTCATTCCCTAACACAGACAGTCACGTTCCTGACTCACGTCCCTCATCGTGAAGATCAGCAAGCCTCACTTCTAGATCTATTCCTAACTACAGTATTCAAAGATTGTGTGACAAATGCCCATAGCCGACTCAGAAACACAGATCACCTTGTGATATTGGTTGATATCACCTTAAGTTCTCGACCTCAAGCTAAGGAGCAGTTGCTTGAAAGAATAAGATGCTTCAAAAAGACTGATTGTAAAGCCATCAGAGAACACATCAGAGATGCCCCATGGAGTAATATCATTTCTTTACCTGCTGAATAATGTGCCAATGAGACAACTGAATGGTGCAAATTAGGCATTGAAGCACATGTTCCTACACGGAAGTACTATAGTAGTCCCACTCTCCCCAATGGTTCACTTCAACATCTGCAGCTGCCATTGTGCAAACGCAACATGCATTCTGCCGATTCATACATCACAAATCAAGTATACATAAACAAAAGTTTATAGAAGCTAAAAATAATTGTAAGGGTGAAATAGTCGCAGCCAAGAGAAGGCATACCAAAATGATCAGGAAATGTATCAAATTGCAGAAAATAGGATCTCGCAATTTCTGGAAAATTTATAATAGTGTAGGGAGTAATGGATGATTAACAGTTCCCCTACTATCTTCTACTATCCAACAACTATGAGGTCACTTGCACGACAAACAGAAAAACTGCCATATTTATCTGGTGGTTTGCTTCCAAATTCATCTTAGACCCCTCAAACCACTTCCTCCCAAACTTTCTTTTGCAGACAGAAGCCACACTCATAGATCTAAAAATCATACTTTCTCATTCCCACCATCATAATAAACTTAGATACCTCTAAGACATGTGGGTTTGTTCTCATCTCTGCCATACTAAATAAGAAATGTTTCACTGAGCAAACCCGTTGTCTCCAAACTTTTCAACAAATGCCTAGACAAATCTTATTTCCCTGATAGCTGGAAAATTGCTTCCATTGTAGCTGCATTCAAGAATTTTGGTGAAAGAACTGACTCACTTAATTATCCCCCCATCAATCTTCTCTACCTCTTCACTAAAATCTTTGAGCCTTTAATCAATCAAGCACTAGTCCAATACCTCCGTTCAGTCTCAAAAGAAAAAGGATACCCCCTGTAGGCGCAGCTGCATGTGTAATTATGAGACAAGGGTTGTGCAATCCCAACCACGTCTCTCCTGAATCGGCACTGTTTGAGTCCAGTGGTACGAAGAAATCCAAGATGAGTGGAAACAATGCCAAGATAAGTGGAGGGCACATACAGCCCCTGGAAGTCCCAAACGGTCACCCATTTAGTACTGACCAGGTTCAACGTTGCTTAACTTTGGTGATCTAATGGGAATTAGTGTGTCAATGTGTCTTTCTGACCACCATTATAGATTTTTGCAAGCCCGTTCTACTGCGGATATTTTAACTGTCATCTCTGAATGCATATACCATGCACTGGATGAAGCAGGCGAAGCTAGAGTTGTCGCCCTTGATATACCCAAAGCCTTTGACAAAATCTAACATGAAGGACTTCTCTTGAAAATGAAATCCTATGATATTTTTGGACAAATACTCAACATAATCAGATCCTTCCTAGACAAGAGAAAAATCCAGGTTGTTCTTGATGACCATAAACAATATAATATTAATGCAGGTGTGTTCCAGGAGTCGATTCTTGGACCTTTATTATTCCTAATATTCATAAATTACCTCTCTGATAAAATTGTGTCTGAGATGGGTATATTTGCTGATAACACCACGTTCTATAATGAAAGTACACATGTCCAAGCCAACATTTAATGATACTAAGACTAAGCTTTTTTTCCTTTAATAACTACAAAAAACCTAAACCGACAATCGCTAGGACAAATAACACCCTACCTGAGAGCCCATATTTCCAACTCCTTGGCCTAATATTCACAGGTAATATGAATTGGAACAAATATATTGAGGACATCACGAAGGTAATGAAAGAAGACGGGCTCCCTGTACCATGCTAGAAAATTACTCACACCAGAGAGCATCCTATATCTTTACAGAGCCACAATTCACCCATGCATGAAGTATTGTTCCCATATCTGAACTGGACCATTTGCCACTAGTTTTTCACTCTTAGGATTCAAAAAAAGTCTCCAACCTAATAGGCCCAACACCTGTCCTATCACTGCAATGTTGCATCCATATGCCTGGTTTACAAGTAATCTAATAGAATGTGTTCTGATGAACTCACAGCACTTGTGCCCCCTCCTCATATATTTTCCAGATTAATATGGCAAGCAGCAAAATAGCACCCCATTCACTGCTGAGGTCAGTAGATGTCCAGAAAGCTTTTAACTGTAATAGTCTTTTCCCTCGTACTGCTAGACTTTGGAATTCCCTTCATACCTCCTGTTTCCCAGACTGTACGAAACTACAAAAGTTTAAATGTAATGTGAACAAACGTTTCGTTGCTTAACTCCCCAGTCTTCAGTTAAACATGATCCCAAATAGTAGCCCCTTATGTTTGAAGTGGCAATATGCCTTGTTTAGAGTTGAAAAAAGTAAAAAAAAAAACAAAAAAAAAACAGTTTAGCAGAAATGATCCAACCTTCAAAAGAAGAGTGGCTGTGATTGGAGGATCCGACTCTCTGTATTCTTCTTTGTGTTCATAAATTGGATTAAAAATATCCGAATTCATTTTGGCCACTGCGGACATATCACCAGCATATTTCTTGTAGTTCCGATCTACAATTCGTCCTGCAATCTGAAAATATATTTTTGATATGAAATTTGTTTTTATTTACAAGGTGATTAAAAAGAGACTCTTATTAATTTTTCATAATTTATTATTCAAACTATAATTATACAAAAATTAATATAAGATAGACTTTAAATTTAAATAGTAATAATAAATTTAAATTTTTATATTAAAGATACAGGGTGGAACAATAAATGATGAAAACTGTTTTTCTTTTTTTTTGTTGTAGACCATCTACTAGTTGGCCAGTTGTGTACAAATCCCAAGAGTGATAGGAGCCTTTTATCATGTCTAAAAGTGACACAACGTTCAACGAACGAGATCGAAGATGTGCTGCTGTACAACTCATGCTTTCTACCGATCCTAGTTATGACGACAGGACCATTGCCAGCACCCTCAAAATACATCACTGGATTGCCACAAATAACAGGGACATGTCCAGGGTGTTGAAAGCAAAGTTTCCAGCCACGATTATGGTTTTTGGTGTGGTTTCAAATTAGGGCCACATCATACCATCTCACATTTTCGAAGTCGGCTTGAAAGTCAACACCAAAGTGTACCTGGATGTGGTGAAGAGTGTGGTAGTCTCTTGGTGCAGCAGGACTCGGCTCCGGCCTACAAGTCCAAAGAGACCCAGGCTTGGCTTCAGAAGCATTACTACGACTTTGCACCCTTCTCTCACTGGCACCCCCTCCTCTCTTGAGCTGAACCCGCTGGACTACTTCGTTTGGTCATATGTCAAGAACATCACCAACATGACTTCTCACAACACCAAACCAGCCTGATTGCTGCCATCTGCTGAGTATTTGCTCAGCTCCTACCAGCGCAAAAGCATGCTCCCAGTTCTGGGTCCACATCGAGGCGGTGATTGAGGCTGAAGGCGGCTACATTGAATAGATGTCAGCTCTACTACATAATCTGAGTTGATTTTTTCAATAAAAGTTTTGAAATAAAGCTGTAGTGTTATTTTATTTAGGGCGACAACTTTATCGTTCCACCCTGTATATATAGAATTTAAATTTAAATAATGATAATTTATATATCTATAAAAACTTCCTGATGAAGTATTATACGCGAATAGTTTGAATTTTACCATTACATAAAATTTTTACAAAGCGTTAATTTTTCCTCAAACCAGTTATTCACAAAATTTATATATATAATATAGGCACCGCCAAAAATGGCCGCAAAATGAAGTTGTTGTTGTTTTTTAAAACTAAATTACATTTATTAAAATCCATTATTTCTGAGTAACTTTTTTTTTCCAGAAAGATAAAACCCTGAATTTTATCATATAGAAAACAGAATAATGTAAAACTTTTTCTACTATTTTTAATTAAATTTTAAATGTTAAATTTTCCCAAAAAGTTAACAATTGACATTTTTTGTCTTGCACAAAAAACGTACTTAAATATTTAAAAAAAAAGGTTTTTGAAATAATTAATTTATTTATTTATTGTCTAACTAAGATTTAGGATGATTTTCTAAGAGAATATGCAAAAATATTATAATATAAGTATCTGAATTTCAAATAATTCCACTTATTCATATAGGTAACCAAATATTTCGCGTCCATGTAGAGTCGAGATCGACTCTGTTTACGTTTGCGGATTATAAGAAGAAAACTATGGAAGAACAAACAGGCCAAAAAAACTTATTTTTCAGTGACGAAAATTTCAATGTATTATAAAGCTGAGGCTGGCCAGTACCAGATGGGTGACCATTTGTATGAGTTTGGGTTTTAATGTGTATGTGTGTGGGGGCCAGACTCCTCAAAATGGGGGGGGGGGCAATTTAAAGCAGAATAAAAAAAAATTATTTCAGCGCGTTTGGTCCACCGTAGTCGAAAGGCGGCAAACGTTTTCAAACGGGATGGAAAAAAATGATGCTATTTTTAACACAAAGGGCACAACATTTATCGAATTTTTTTTTTTTTGTATCGATTATTCAAAGCATGCCCTGTTTAATAATGGTCATGCATTATTCGGCTCGCTAAAAAAAAATTGTTAATTTATTTATCAAAAATTTTAAAATGGCTTTTTTTGTATAAATATTAAATTTTTGTTTTTTTTGTTTTGCTTAACTTAAATTAATTATTTTACTTAACATATTCACCGAATTTCACACTTCAAAACTCAAAAGCGGGATAATTAAACACAATCGAAGTTCTGATATTCAGACGTCAAAATAAGGTATGCAAACAATTTTTTTTTTTTTTTTTTTTTTAATCTATAATTCTGTCCCTTACAACAACACAATATGTTTTGGTCAGTTTCAGATGATTATTTTAAGCATATTTGTTCCCACTTCAAAACAAGGGGGGGTTTTGTAAGCAAAAAAAAATATATATATAAATATCGTTTATGAAAAATAAGTACACTGTTATAAAGTTCATTCTTCTCCTAATAATCGCTGAAAATTTCGTATTGATCGGATAATTACCTGATTTTTGGTAGATTTTTAAAAAGACGGTCCGTCAAAAAGTACTGACCTGCCCCCCCAATTTTGGCGGTGCCTAATATAATATGTAAAAATATGAAAATAAAAGCAGAAAAATATTGTATATAATTTAATTTTTTCCAAGGGGTTATGTGACACATGTAATTTAATTTGTAGTATGTCTTTATTCTGTCTTTAAAGGTTATGTATGGTTGAGAAACGTTGTACGCTTTTTCGCCTTCCTCTCACCTCCACTTTGCCAAATACAAGTAAATGTAATAAAGCAAAGGGAAATAACTCTCACACAAAAAACTCCTATTGATTATTTCCCTTTACTTGAAATATTAATTCTCTTTCCTGTGAATGAAGTTAGCCACGTAGATTGCGAAGTTGTTAATATTCCATCGTTCTTTTTTTTTTTCTTTTTTTTTTTGCAAAAGCTTCCCCTTTAATATACCATTTGTTTGTGGATTTCAGAATGAAAGCAAATACTTTTTCATGGGAAGTAGATTATCTTGAACATATAAGATCGTTTCATATGCCCAATAAACTTGTGAAAATTAAAACCATTTTCATATGTGCACTGCAGTAGTGATGCCATTAACTTATGTCATCATATATTGTTGAGATCGAATATCTTGAGATTAAAACGTCTGAATACTAAAAAAAAAAAAAAAAAAAAATCTTTTATGTTTTAAGGTCCCAAAATAACCATACCTCTTGTTTGCGTATTTAATAAAGGGAGACAACTTGGAAATTACTTTCGCGCTTCTTCTTTATTAGGGTATTTATTTGCTCCCCCACCGAGCAAATTAGGCAAAAGGCCGATTTTTACAGTGAGGAGTGAAGGGGGAATGGGGACCAACTCCCCGGGGAGTAGGGAAGCTGGATAGTGACAATTGGTATGAAGGGTTGCCCCTACATTGACCAAGGTCTTATATGTGGGGTTGCCCCACATATGGTCTTTGCTTGACACCCGCTGCCTAGGCCCCGAAGGACCGGAGGCAGATAAGTATGCTTCTTCTTTATTAGAGTGAAATTCCAAAACCGAAATATTGAATTTCAAGTAAGACCAATGGTGTCTACTTAATTGGCGTGTTGCAGCAGTGAAAATATCAAAAAATGACGAAAATCTATAAGGTAGAAAATTAGGTATTATTTTACTTTAAAGCCCGTCTCACATTCGTATGAAAAAAATTTTTTTTTTGTAGATTTAGGTGTGCTTTAAAAAAATATGATAACCGTTTACATCGCACATTTACCGTTTGCATGGTTTTAACCCCTGAACCCTGGAACTATTTTCCGCCATTTCACAGCCTGTGTTTACGCTATCCACCAACGTGCGGTAACATAAATGAAGGCCATGAAAATGTGCCTTCTCACATAGTGTAGTAATCTTTGGCGAACAATTTAAAATTAGATGAAAAACAAGTAGTTTTCCAGATATTAAGCTATGTAATTCTATATGTTATCAGTGGTAGCCATTTTTATATGCGCAAGCGCACATATTTTTGCTGCATGTGCAGCAAAAATATGTGCACACTGGTGCATACAGAAATTGCTACCATTGATAACATATAGAATTACATGGTTTAATATTTGGAAAACCACTTGTTTGCAGAAAAAATATCCATGCGCTTACATGTATAGAAATGGTCAACACTGATAACATAAGGAATTACATTGCTTAATGTCGGGAAAACTACTTGCTTGCAGCAAAATATGCATGCTTATGTGTACAGAAATGGTCACTTATCTGTATACAAAAATGGTCACGTATCTATATACAGATTTTTCTTTATTTTTCAACTTCCTTGTTTCTTTATTGAAAGATGAAAGCAGAAAAAAAAAAATGCTCCCTCATTAGGTGGACAGAAAGTGGGGGCTCATTTTAAGTTAACTTTTCATGGAAAAGTGATCAACTACTTTTTGAAAAAGTAATTCCTCCCTATTATGAAAACTATTTCTCTATGATGGAAACGGTTAGCAGATTCGTTTTTAGCACACCAATATCTACAAAAAGATATATTTTTTGATACGAACATGAAAAATTAATTATTAATGAAAACATTTTTTTGATGACAGTTAGTGAGAAATGAGTTTTGCACAAAAAAAAAAAAAAAAAAAGTGTTCGACTCATAACAAAGGAAGGTAATTATTTTCTTTTGTCGATTTAGCAGAACTTAAAACTGGCAAGAACATAATATTTCCTGCTGACTGCTGAACACATTCTTAGCCAGAAGTGGCAATTCTTCATTATTGTGGATTCAGTCAACCTGAATCCAACATATACGAAAAGACTGATTTTTACTTTTTATTTTTAATTATTTTCTGTAATTTTTGGTGTAGATTTCGACTTTGACTGATAGGTAAGTATTTCAAAGTATTTTTCTGTTAATTTATTTTGAACTGATATTTCACTTGTGCATATTGTAGCAGACGAAATTACTAGGAACACAAGTAGGAACGAATTCTCGCAGCTGGAGATTTTGAAATACTTCCTTCCTGGCTTGTCCAATCAGAAGGTAGCTCCTTGTCACGTGACAGAGTTTTTAAAAGGTTAAACCGGCAACATACTCTCTCTTTTTTTCCCTCGGATCTTAGACTGACAACAACTTCATATAGAATGGACCTGTCTTCAACTTCTCTCTTGGAACAAAACTCGCTCAGCCTTTGGACCCAGGGTTCGGCTAAGACAGAGAGAAAACAAACATCAGCAAAGACACACACACACTCTCTCTCTCTCTCTCTCTCTCTCTCTCTCTCTCTCTCTCTCTCTCTCTCTCGCTTCGTCTTCTGGCATTGACAATTAAACCAGAAATAACTGCCAATTGACACCAGAAGAGAATAAGGAACCGACTAAAATCCACAAGGGAATCCCATGCCTGACTCCACACAGCCAAACATTCCATTCCTTCGAACATTCTAACCTGTTACTGGTCTGAATAAATCCTTCCGTTGTTTCGTTTATAGAAGAAGTTTTGTATTTTTTATTCAGTGTTTCGTGTTTAACAAATATTTAATAGAGGGTGCCTACAAGCATTTCCCTAAAATATCTTCAAAGAAGCACGCAGATATTTTTTTTTTTCCAAAATAACTCAATCTCAGAACTAATGTACATTTTAGCATGTATGTTATGTGATTAAAGTATATAGTAAAAAACTTTAGAGAAACAAATGTTAATTGACTCAGCTTTACATTTTATGAACTAAAAAAGTTTCCATTGATATCCACACTTGTAGTGATATTATGGATCCCGGGCAAAGTCGACCCACCTTGCTGGTGGATTCTCATGAATTGTTATTGCTAATAAGGGAAACAAAAACAAATATCGAAAAATTGGCTAAAAACATTAATTTGTTCTACCTTTTTTCGCCGATTTTCAAAAGTCATCCCCTCTTTTCGATTGACTAGCCTTAATTTAAACCTTCGCTACTTCCGGTTTGGCTATGGACACAACGGCAAAGACATTACGCTTTTTTCACGTTCTATTCCTTCTTCATGACACGGATTCGAGCCTGCCTGCCTACAACCATTTTTTTTTTGTTTTTGCTCAACAATACAACAATACACCTCCAAACACCAGGGCAACGCCGGGCACCCAGGCTAGTTCTTTAATAAATGGGAAAAGTTAATTTAGTGGGGAAAAGATAGAAAAGGAAAGCAAAACGATTTACAATTCTTTTTGATTTAGAAAAGAGAGGAAGAAAGAAAGAAAAGTTATCGAATTAGATATAATAATTGAAATAAGAGAGAAGGAGCAAATAAAAGCTCAATAAAACCAAAAGTTTTTGGACAATCAAAAGTTTCCTTCGCAGTGCATGAGGAATTCACTTCAGTATAGGACGCAGATTATCTGGACTTGCAAACGAATCGCCAACTTAATTCCATCTAGATGAAAGTAACAAAAAAAATTTTAATTGAAAGAAGAAACTTTAGTCGATCCAGAATGTGTTCCTTAAATCAAAAAGAAATATAACTCCCCATTTAACTTGCTTTATATATATATATATATATATATATATATATATATATTTGGTAAAAGTGGTAATTAGTAAAAGCCTGAAGAGAGTGCTTAATACTATTGTAGAGCAAATATGTGTTTTATTTTTTTTATTACCGTTTTATCTGTTTACGATCCAACAGCCTCGTCAGACGTTGCAGGAAAAAACGAGGCTATTGGATCGTAAACATGGCCCAACATCTGAAACATATGTAACCAAACAGATAAAACGGTAATAAAAAATAATATATATATATATATATATATATATATATATATATATATATATATATACTTCAGAATAAAATTAATACTCAAAACTCTACTCTTCAACATTCAGAATAAAACATTAACTTCCCTTACTCTATGATATTTAAAAACTTTTAATTGTGATTTTCCATGTCTCACTGACTTTAGCAAATAAGGTGTAAACCATTATAACTATTTGCTAATATTTTCTCCTCTGAAGAGATGGTAGACATCGAAATCCGATAGGATAATGAGTTATAATTTCAAATGTGTTCTTTGTCTTGAATAACAAAAATCTTTTGATTTGAAATTCAAACATTTCTCGTCATAAATTTTTAATTTTATTGAAGGACTAAAATTTTATATATATATATATATATATATATATATATATATATATATATATATATATATATATAATTCATACAATATAGATAAGCAATGTCCAGATAAGACTTATCCTTACGTTTTCATACGATTGATATTTTTTTTTTTTACAAATGAGTCAACACTTATCAAGGCCGGAGGGCCACTCAAAGATAAAGGTTAATGAATGTACGGCAGTCACCGGCATAACAGCTTAGTAATTGTTAATTGTAGAAATTGGGTATAATTTAATTATTTAAGGGGCCGGCTCAACAAGAACTTGTTAACATTGGACTTGAAGACAGACATATTATAGTTAGCTGGGAAGCAGGTCAGCAGAACAGAATTCCACAGGCGGGTAGTTCTAGAAAAAAAGCTTTGTTCATGGAATCTGTGTTTATATTACAGCACAGGTAGAGAGTGGGGGAAATTGTTGATAGTGGTTGCAGCTGGACGAGTGTTTTTGGTGAAAGTTTAGCAAGAGAAGGGGGTTATAGATTGAAGCAAAAACGAGCATCTTTTTTTTTTAATTCCATTTTCACCCCAAACAAGGCACAGTGCCACTTTGATGTAGGGGGCTACTATCGAGGACATAAGTTGCAGGGATACTATGTAGGGAGTTGAGCAGCAAGATGTCTATTCACATTACACTTGAACTTCTGCATGTCAGTACAGTTGGGGAAGCAGGAACTCGGAAGTGAGTTCCAAATTCTAGCAGTTCTGAGGAAGAAACTATTGGAGTAGAAGGTTTTCTTGCATCTAGAGAACTCTACTGTGTAGGGGTGGGATTTTGCTGATTGTCAGGTTTGTCAAGGGGGTACAAGGGCTTGTAGTTCGTCGGAGCATTCACCATTAAAATACTTGTAGAACAGGCAGAGGGATGCAATATTACGTCGATGGGACAGAGGTTGAAGCTTAGATGATAGTTCAGGACCTATCAGGTTGGCGACTCTCTTTTGAACCCTGCCCAGAAGTGAGAGACTAGTAGGCTATGAAAATAACGTTCTCTTCTTGTTAATTATAGAACAGATCTTGTAATTCAGACCTAGATTCGTTCGTATAAATTAGTAAGTTAAATGTTAAATTAAATGGTAAATTAAATGGTAAATTAAATGATAAAAAGAGAAAATGCTTACCCTGGTGTATGAGACAGAATCCGGCAGAAACCTACAAGCATCTATATAAATATCAAACCCACTGTCAGCCACGAAATCCTCCAAAGGGGGAGACGATTCTTTCACAAGGATGTAATAAAACTGGAGATTATAATAAAAAAAAAACATAAAATTGTAAAGATTCTGCTACAAAAACTGATTTGATATGAAAATTTTATATAAACACCTGGTAAAACTAGTTTTTCATTCAAAATGGCGTCCAGCTGTGATGTCAATTAATCGTCTTATATATATTATTTGAATAAAGTGCTTCTAAAATCACATTGACACAAACGAAGTTAAGTTGAGTCTGGTCAGTACCAGATACGTGACCATGTGGAAATATCAGTTGCTGTATGTAGGATTTCGACACTTCCCTGCAAGAACTACAAAAGTCTAATGTTGTCATCTTGCCTGACCGGGGATATGCATACAACTGGGAAATGCTTGTGAGTTTAATATTCCCATGACACTTGCTTCTTTGGAAAAAGTTGGTTCAACTGCATAGGGGGAATGTCACTTCCTTAAAAAAATTTGCCACTTACTATTAGAAGATATTTCTTTTTTTCAGTTTTTTTGTGAAAATAGAATAAGTGTTTTTTTTTTGTTGTTCTTTTTTGTAAATGAATTCGAAGTTAAATGGAATATAACTTTTTAAAATAGTAGACTATTACTTGCTGTCACAGTCGGCTGCCATTTTGAATTAAAAAGACTACATTTTTACCAAACGATCCTTAACCACGATTTAAGAATTGTAAGATTCCTCACAGAATATTCTTCACCATTCAACTGAGAATCCATTCATCTCAATAACCTTTAGCCTTTGTCACCCAACCACCTGTGATGGTCAAAAATTACATCAGTAATTCCCCTTTTCATAACTGTAAAATAACATTTTTATTGTATCCAGAATTTATTTAATAATTAATCTTTATAAATGAAAACCTACTGTCTGGAGTCAATTATTTGTTGTGTACAGAATACATGATTAACTCAGGAAGGAAACCAATTGAAGTAATTCTTTCAGGAGACAGCAAGCAGGAGAAAGGGACGGCCAACTCAGTGCTCGTGAACTACAGCCTACGACATGTGTATTCCTGGAAACTTGAGTTGTTCACTTTGTTTTTTTCTTAATTCTTTTATTTATTTTACTTTTTCTTCTTTTCCTGTATGCTATTGTTGAGGCAGGGAATAGAGAAATTGCGCATCAACCCTGTCATCGTAAAACTGACTGAGACCACGCTATTGAGCTTCCATGGGTGTTCCAAAATCGGAACCACCTAGGACTACACTTATGCACCAGTGAACACAACGGTCTTCGCCTTGTTTTACCTTGAGTGGCTTTTGGCTTTGATAAATCATGGCAGATCAGTAAAAAAAATAAAAATAAAAGGATTTGAAAAATAATTGTTCATTTTTTTATACAAAATTTAGAATTTAACTTTTTTAAAATAGTATGTACTAAAAAGTATCTGTTTGCCTATAAAAAAAATAATACTTTCAATATTAATTTTATCACCAAAAATATTCACCACTAGCTGGAGCAGAATTGAAATCATTATGGAGTCGTTTGTTAGGTGCTTTGTGATTGGATGAAAAGTAACCAATCACAGGCCACCTTTTTAGAATCTTCACTGAACCCCACGTGAGCTATTCTTTCAAAGCTTCTCCCTCTTTTTTTTGTTCTTATTTTTGAAGGGAGGTAGTGTTTGATCAACACTGCTGAAGAACCATAAGATAAAATACTGTTTTGTTTTTTAAACCCCCAAAACAGGTAGCAATATTAGGCATAGTTCCCAACAACAGGAAAGGAGGATAAACAAAGTCTTAGGAACGTATGATCCTGACAACTATCCAATCAATGTGGGTTAGGGTTTAGAACAGAGGGCCGAAGATGATTATTAAAGAAGTGCACATTAAGAGATATGTTCTCGACAATCAGTCCAACATTAAATTTTGTTGCTGTCGGGCTGAGTTATTGTTGTATTCAGTTTCAGGAGGTCCACCCTCCCAGGCATTACCTTCTCTTTGAGAAGGGGCTAGTTTGCTATTAATCGCCTGTGGCCTGACTCTCCTAGGCTTTATCTTCTCCTTGAGAAGGGATTAGTTTATTGCTAATCATCTGAGGCGTCCCTACCAGAGAATGCTGACGGAGCTGCTCAGGGAATGTTTTGTAGGCCATAGTATGCTAATCCTAGTGCACTGGCTTTTCAACTTGACACTTGACCTTATATCTAATCTCCTGGATAGCTAAATAAGATAAGAGAAGTGAAAGAGAAAGTTGAAAAATTCAACATTAGTGATTTTGAAATTTGTCGAATCAGTTTGACATAGACTGATAACATCCCTCATGACAGTAATAAAAGGAGAGTACAAAAGTGGACCCTGTGTTTTTCTTTCTGCAGCCTCGTAACTCTCTCTTCCCTTATTTTGTCCTTTAGTCCTCACATTCCATGAGACAATTGTTGAGTCAAAATCTATCCACCTAGCACTTAACCGTAGCTAGTTTTTGACCTTTAAGTAGTACCTTATTTATTTTTTTTTTTTTTGGGGGTCAATTTGCAGTTTATTTCCAACTCAACATTCACTTTCAAAATGACAACGTTTTAGGTCTGCTGAAAACGAGTGTCACATGTAAAACTGTCGCCGACAAATTGTTTTCCTGATATTAAAACATCGTTTATTCTAACGTATTACTTAATGGTTTTCATTGGTCGCCATTTTGTTTTAAGCTGAAGGAAAGTTTCATTTACATGCATGCGCATTGTTTATCCTTTTGTCGAGTTTACAAAAACATGGCGACAACGTATCAGTTTGGAAAAAAAAACAATGTCTTTATATCAGGAAAACTATTTGTCGGTGACAGATTTTAATAGGATATTCGTTTTCAGCGGATCTGAAAACCTGGTAAAAGTCGTCAGTTTAAAAGTGAGTGTTGAGTTTGGCAGACGTCTACGAGATTGCTCCCTCCATCACCACCTCTAAATTCCACAATTTTCACTTTTTCTACATTTTTTTCTGGTTAATCTCATCGATTGCAAACTTAAGTTTCAAATTTTTTTAAAATTTGGAAAAAAAAAAAATTTATGACTTTGATAGTCGGAGATCAGTTTTCAATTATAACGTTCTACATACTGAACACCCACCAATATTCCTGTCTAAAAAAGAGGTTACTAAGGGATAAGCATTAAAAAAGAGGTTACTAAAGGATAAGCGGGACAACATGGGTGAAATAAAAATATATAGATGAGATAGAGAGAGGGGTAGAGAGAGTTAAGACAGCTCCCTCCATAACCCCTTTTTAGATGGGGAAAGAGAGAGAGAGAGAGAGAGAGACAGACAGACAGACAGACAGACAGACAGAGACAGAGAGGAGGGGTGGAGGAGGTTAAGAAAGTTCCCTTCGTAACCCCTTTTTTAGACAGGAATATTCACCAGTCATATGAGAGTCACCATTTCTTTCTAGATAATGGCCAGAAAGTGGGTGTTTCATTTAGTAGAATGTTATAATTGAAAACTGATCTCTTATGATAAAAGTCATAAAATTTCTTTTTTTTCAATTTTTTTTTGAATCTGAAAGTTAAGTCTGTAATCGATGAGATTAACCAGAAAAAAAGTAAAAGAAAAAGTGAAAATTGTGGAATTTAGAGATGGGGGCACTCTCGTACATGTCCGCCTTGAGTTGGAAATAAATTGCAAATTGACCCTTTTTTAGCTCCTTACATCAAGTCTTAGCCTGTTTCTATAAATCTGTTCAAAGATTAAGTCTGAAAAGGATTATAAATCGTTTGACTTGTAATTGCAAGAATAACTACATACGACGAGGTGCCGTAAATAAGTTTTTTTTTTTGTTTTTTTACATAAAAGTCACCACTTATCAAGACCCGAAGGCCACTCGAGGTTAAGGGTTAGTGGGTGTACAGTAGTCAATGGAATTATAGCGTAGTAATTGTAAGTAGTGTAAATTTTGTAAATTGGATTACTTTGGGCACTTTTCTTGATAGCACACACATGAAACCCCAGTTCTCTTCAAAGTAATCTCCTCTGGCTGCAATGCACTTGTTGTACCGTTACAAAAACTTTTGGAAGGACTCATAGAAGTCTTCTTGTGTGAGCGTGTCAATAACCCTCTTTTATCTGCTTAATTGTCTCATAACGATAGCCCCTAAGGTTGTTCTTGAGTCGTAGAGAACAAGGTCTGGACTATAGGGAGGGTAAGGGACTGTCTTGACGCCCATCTTGGTCAAATAGTCTGATCTTCTCTGAGAACCCTTTGGAAAACTTTACACAAATATTCTGCATCTTCAGTTCCTCACGAATAATCACGTGTACAGTTCCTACACTGACATCAAACTGTACACTTATTGTCTCTTTAAAATATACAACAGTCTTTATCCATGAAATTCTTTATTTGGCCAATCAACTCTGATGTTCTAATTTCCTTACTCCTCCCACACTTCTCATCATCCCTCACAGACTCCCTGCCTTCCTTGAATCTCTTATGTCACTCAAAAACTGATGCTCAATTAATGCAAGATGGTCCAAAAGCAGTCTGAAGCATTCCATACGTTTCTGTGGCATTTTTTCCAAGTTTAAAATGGAATTTTATTGCATATCGTTCTTCTAAAGTGTCCACATGTCCAGATTGCATTTTTGAAATTCACCAGCTGTGACAATCAGGCTTTAGTAGGGAGTATTCCAATTCCTGCGGTGACTGTTCATTTAAACCTGATATCATAAAAATTGGTCAGTCATTTCATAAGATGTATAGCAATAACATAGTGAATTTTCAAGAGTCTATGATAATTTTAAATGCATGTACAAAAAGTCTGGAAACTTATAGAAGGCACTTCGTATATATTTTATTTCCTAACCTTTTGTTCACATGTTTATTCTATTAATTGTTGATGCATGATACAATGCGATACTGATAGTTATCTCCCCTTTTCTCAGTTCACCAGAATGAAAATATTTCCATGACTAATTCTGCGTAAAGATTAGCATAATATTGTTCAAAGAAACAACGGCAGCAACAGTGAATGTTGTCAGTATGTATTAACTCTCGATTGGACAAAGACTCACATCAGTAGTTCCTTTCAGCCAATCAAAATGCAAGAAATATTCACTGCGAATTCCTGTACATACTTTTTATAAAACTTATACACGCAATTTTCTTTCTTTTTTTTTTCTCTTTTTCTTCCAGGGACAAAAGATATGCACAGGACATAATCCTGGATAGCCCATTTGAGGGGGAGGAAGGAAGCAAATTGCTTTGAAAAATGCAATGAGTGACACATACAAATTTCTGTATGCTCAGTAATGCACATGTACGACGCACACCAAACACATATACATAGTTTGTACATATACACGTAAATGTACACGGCACCAGCTGAAATAAACGTACACATGCACAATGCACACCAAACACATATACATAGTTTGTAGCTATCTATCTATTTATCTAGTATCGTGGCATGTTCACGCCATAGATGAAATCACAGTTATTGATCTCCATAGGCTTCAGTTCATTGTTGGTTCGATTCCTCTGAAGACATCAAATAATTTGGAACTTGGCAGAATACATGGGGTGGGTTTCTATTACCTTCTCCAGCGTAGTGGCATCTGACTCACCTGTTTGCACCTATTCGTTGTCCTTAGATAATCCACATAGTTGCAGTCAAATAACATAACTCTTAATTTCATAGAACTGTTGACCTGCTAGAGATTCATCCTCCTCCATGGCCATCGAACATCCTGGTGTCGAAGACATCAGAGTTACCTTCTCCTAGATGCATGTCTTAACTAAGACTAAGGGGAGTGCATCTCTCCCAGTGAATTAATGCACCTCCAAATACCAACCTGGAAATCTCTTATGACTCGGTGCGATGTTTGTACATATACACATGAATGTACATGGCGCCAGCCGAAATGAACTTACACTCTCTATTTGATAAAACAGGCACTCTAATAAACACACATTCTTTCATGCTTGTTATATTTACATGCATTTAAATGCATATGGCAAGAACTCTTAAAATAAAATGAACGAACATTTAAATCACGTCCTTCTAATCCCCGTTCGATTTTCTGGTCGTAACTTGTTGATTCCAATGATGGCCGTTCGGTTCCAGCAAGTATGTCTATGTGAATGATAGCATTTCCATACTTCTTCCATTGACGACCCTCCCTGTTGTCCAAAATGTTTGACAAGTTTGGAATTGGTGGAGAGTATAATTGTAAAGAGTGCGGTCCCTTGTTGAGAACGTAAAATGTAGAGCCAGGAACAAAATCTAAAAGAAACAAAGGACATATCAAAACATTACTTTTTACTTTTATCTCGTGTTGAGACAATCAGAATTGGAATAGGAAAAATTTATCCCTATTTTGCGATGCCAAAAATGGATTCTTTTAATTGTTTCTTTTTGTTTAAAACGGAATTTTCCATTGCTGGTACTGGTGATAAAATGATGAACATTAATTGATTTTAAAACTAAAATTAAGTGTATTTTTTCATTTTCGAAAATGCATGTACATATTACATGAGTTTTTAAGCTAATCTAAAAATGTAAAAAAAAAACAAAAAAACAATAATAACAACTCTATAGCTAAAAATTCAGAGATTTTAAAAAGAATCTGAATTTAGAACAGAATCAGTAATTGTATTGGAATTGTGAATTTAGAATGAAAATTGTATCGGAATCAGGAATTTAGAACAGAATCAGTAATTGTATCGGAATCAGAAATTTAGAATGGAATCATTAATTGTATCGGAATCAAGAATTTAGAACAGAATCAGTAATTGTATTGGAATCAGGAATTTAGAACAGAATCAGTAATTGTATTGGAATCAGAAATTTAGAATGGAATCATTAATTGTATCGGAATCTAGAATTTAGAACAGAATCAGTAATTGTATTGGAATCAGAAATTTAGAACAGAATCATTAATTGTATCGGAATCTAGAATTTAGAACAGAATCAGTAATTGTATTGGAATCAGAAATTTAGAATGGAATCATTAATTGTATCGGAATCTAGAATTTAGAACAGAATCAGTAATTGTATTGGAATCAGAAATTTAGAACAGAATCATTAATTGTATCGGAATCTAGAATTTAGAACAGAATCAGTAATTGTATTGGAATCAGAAATTTAGAATGGAATCATTAATTGTATTGGAATCAGAAATTTAGAACAGAATCAGTAATTGTATTGGAATCTAGAATTTAGAACAGAATCAGTAATTGTATTGGAATCTAGAATTTAGAACAAAATCAGTAATTGTATCGGAATCTAGAATTTAGAACAGAATCATTAATTGTATCGGAATCAGGAATTTAGAACAGAATCAGTAATTGCATTGGAATCAGAAATTTAGAATGGAATCATTAATTGTATTGGAATCTAGAATTTAGAATGGAATCATTAATTGTATTGGAATCTAGAATTTAGAATGGAATCATTAATTGTATTGGAATCTAGAATTTAGAATGGAATCAGTAATTGTATTGGAATCAGGAATTTAGAATGGAATCATTAATTGTATTGGAATCTAGAATTTAGAATAGAATCAGTAATTGTATTGGAATCAGAAATTTAGAATGGAATCATTAATTGTATCGGAATCAGAAATTTAGAATGGAATCATTAATTGTATCGGAATCTAGAATTTAGAACAGAATCAGTAATTGTATTGGAATCAGGAATTTAGAATGGAATCATTAATTGTATCGGAATCTAGAATTTAGAACAGAATCAGTAATTGTATTGGAATCAGAAATTTAGAATGGAATCATTAATTGTATCGGAATCTAGAATTTAGAACAGAATCAGTAATTGTATTGGAATCAGAAATTTAGAATGGAATCATTAATTGTATCGGAATCTAGAATTTAGAATAGAATCAGTAATTGTATTGGAATCAGGAATTTAGAATGGAATCATTAATTGTATCGGAATCGGGAATTTAGAACAAAATCAGTAATTGCATCAGAATCTTGAATTTAGAATGGAATTAGTAATTGTATTGGAATCAAGAATTTAGAATGTGATCAGTAATTGTGTTGGAATTCGGAAAAATATTGGAATTGTTTCATCACTACTTTTGTGAAATCAAAATTTAAAAAAAAATCTCTTAACTCTAGTTCTTAAAAAGCAATGATATTTGTATTTATTTCATACTAACTGACTTATGTCCCGGCATTGCCCAGACATATAGATTAACCATGCTTGGTAGTTCTTCAATTTACGGACAATGCTGAAACAAAGCATCGTTATTTAGTAACGCATTCTTAACATGGTAACAATTCTGTGCTTTGAACTGACAATGTAATAAATAGAAGGTGTCATAAAAGTTGCATTTAACTTTTTAAATCCTCTTAAGAAAATGGCATAGAAGAAGGGACAGGCGATTTTGACCAAAGTTAACACCTTATACAGCCTAACATCACAAGTGCATTGGAGAAGTTTTTATTACCACACAAGCCAAAAGGCTTGACATATAAAATTAAGTAGGTTCTTTGATATGACAGGGGCACATTCGAAATGAAGGTTTTTTTTTTTTTAAAGCACAATTGAACAGTGACACTTTTGCATTTTAAACTTTAATTCAAGCAAATAAACAAGTAATTTAATAAAATCAACAAATGCGCGGGTAATTTTTTTTTTTTTTTGTGGTCGCATGGGCACTCGCTGCTACTTTGATTGAAAGAAAAGTTGTTTTGATTAATGGGGGGGGGGGCTTCCAGCACACGGGCTGTTGAAATATCTGATGAGGAAGTTGTCACCTACTACTTCTGTTCTTTTCTGCTCAAAATCCTTAGTATAGCAGCTACGTCCAAACCAAACTTCATGTCCTCCCAGGCAACGCCGGATCTCCATGTTAGTCTATTATATAAAGGGTAAACATGTGCGTGTGTGTTTGTATGGCCATTAAAAACTTTCTTCATCCGTATCGTTGTGGCATGGTATCGTAAGAAAGAGTGTTCTCTCGGACAAATAATATCTAAAAATCAGAAAAAATTGTAGATTATTTCCTGCAGAAATGTCGTTTTGTTTGAAGGGATGGTCATGTAAAAGAAAAAAAGAAATGACACTGAATCTTAAACACATATGCGCAACACATATACACATATGCGCAACACATATACACATATGCGCAAATGCAAGTTTATTTTCAAATAGACTAGCGAGGGGTACTCGGTGTTTGGAGATGTGTGTGGAAACTCCAGGGGGGGGGGGTAAAAAAAAAGTAAGTATGAGGATCGAACCCGAACCCTTGAGGCAAAGTTGTAAATTAAAGTGTGAAAAAAAAAAGTGCGACGTTAACCATTGCCCCACCGCGAGATGCTAACGGAAACACGTTTGAATTTATTTAATTACTTGGATTTGGCAGGTGCACGTTTTAATGAGTTAATGAGGTCAAGTTTGACTGCGGGATAATATTCATTTACTGCGGAACGCTTTTTTTTATTTTTATTTTTCCAAGATGTTATAGGAAAAAGACTAACCCACATGCGGCGAGCGACAAATGTTGAATATTTATCTTCCCGAAATCGAGCAAATTAAATAGACAGGCGAGCTTCATTCTTAACTCTGAGATATTACAATTTATATGTGATATAAAAGTTTTAGAAAGTTGTGAAGCGACTGACCGCTTCTCTGAAAAAAGCCTTTTGTAGACATACAGAAAAAGTGAACACACACACATACATACATTTTCGCTTTTATATATATAGATAAATTTACAATGTGATAGTGTTGTTAGAATCTTAGTTCGATGGATGGAGTGCTCGCTTATGGTTTTATGCTTTGTGAGTTCGCGTCCAGCATGCATCATTCTTTTTCTTTCTTTTTTTTTTTTTACTTACAAAATTTTGCTTTCGGTTTCCAAGTTACGACTTTTTTTTTTTTTACGATCAGGCAACGCCGCCCCCTCCACTGCCTCTGCCCCCGTTGTCACAATTTTTTGTTTTTTTATGACTGAGCAACCCCGGGCGGCCCCCACCACCCCACTAGTTTATATATGCAGAGATTCTTCATCTCTTGTGAATTCTTACCTTGATTGGAATCTTTCAATAATGGTAAAGCCGTCCATGCTGCCAGGCTGTCTTTTAATGGGACGTCTTTCAGCATATTTTTAACTTGGAAATATTCGTGCTTCTCTTGAAGCTGATAAAATTTAGCGAGGATTATGATATTTTTGTCCACATCAACATCGAGGAACGATGCATGCAAATCGCCAAACATGTGATAACCATATCGATATTTTGTCTCCACGTAATCGGTCTCTAGAATCACTGGTCCTGACAAACATTCCACTATCTGCAAAATTAGAAATAACGTTTAGAAATTATTATTTAGTATTTGTGAAAAATAAAAAAGACATTTTTTTTTACAGAATAAAATCAACGTCTTTTCTTTTTTCTTTTTTTTACAAGGGGGTCATCACTAGAGCTGTGACAACAGAGTATTCTTTTCATTCTTTTGACTCTCGGTTAGACACACCTAATCAACCAAGAATCACATCCGTCTGATAAAAACATATAAGATATCAACGGATATATATACTCAAGAGTCAAAACAATGAAAAGAATATGTTTTGTCACGGCCCTGATTATCACTTGCCAATGCCTTAAGGCCACTCGAGGATAATGGTTAATCAATGTAAGGCGGTAGTGTATTAATCGTTAATAGTGTAGATTTGGTAAAATTTGGATTATTTAAGGGGACAACTCAATCAGAACTTGTTTATATTTGACTTGAAGGCTACCATATTGTAATTGGTTGGGAAGCAGGCCAGTGGCACAGAGTTCCACATGCAGACAGTTCTAGGAAAGAAGCTTTGTTCATGGAATCTGTGTTTAGATTTAAGCACAGATAGAGAGTGGAGAAAATTGTTGATAGTGGTTGTAGCTAGTCAAGTGGTTTTTGTGAAAGTTTGGCAAGGGGGGGACCATAGATTGGAGCTCAGACGAGCACTTGCCATGAAAATAATGATAGAGCACAGACAGGCTTGCAACATCTCTGCTGTGGGAAAGAGGCTGTAAACTTTTTTCTATGACATAAGAATTTTTAACATGTTAACTAACTGGAAGTATTTCTTGTTCTCATTTTTGACAGAATTCTAGTAGGGAAATGGGGAGACAATCCAAATTTTAATGATTATTTTTTTTCAAACCAAATTTTTTTTATAGTTCAAAACAATTCCATAAAGTAATAATATAATACAGCAAAAACATTTACTGAATTAATTTAAATTTAAAAAAATTAGTATATTAGCAACAATATTTCAAAATAATTTTTTTTAATTTACAAATAAAATGTAATATTTTATATTTCAAAATAATTAATTTAAAAATAAATATTTTTTAATGTACAAATAAAATATGACATTCAGTTTATGGGACGTATTTTTTTCATATAACTTTCTTAAAGAACATGTAGCAACCACTACATAGAGCCGGAACAAATCCCCGGCAGGAACATTTCATAGCGATCACCGTTTTCAATGCCCACATGCATGAAGAACGTGTAAGAACACAACATTGTGATGCGACCACATGCATACATAAAACAAAAGGAACTACGTTACGTTTCCTCGTGTAGAAATACAGTAAACAGGCTAGAACATTCGAGAACATCTGTATATAAAGATTTGCCCAGGAAAAATCAAATCAGTTTTCCTCTTAAAAATGTTCAGAATAACTCCGTCACTGGAAGACGTTAAACCTCCCCATCCCGAATTTGCACACCATGCAGATGAACTTTAATTCTCATCATGGAAAGTTACCAAATCGAATGAGAATTTCAATTTTTTTTTTAAACAATTTTATTTTAAATTACTGTTCTTAGGATATGAACACGCATTCGCTTATATGATTTATGGAGTGTTTCCCTCAGAAAATAGCCACATTAACTTTAAGTCCACGTGCGACACTCTGATCATAAAAAATCAGTAATTTCAAACCTTATGTTAATCTCAAAAAAAATCCTCACTTCACTAATTCTTCATTATAAACATTCAACACAAGAAAACATGCTGGAACGATTTAAATTAATATTCCTAACACGTAAATAAATGCTGTTTATTTCGTATTAATACATTTATTTCATGTTCTTTGTTGAGTGTCGTTATTTTCCAGAGTTTAATTTGACTTTTTTTATGTAAGAATTTAGATTGGTGAAACCTATCTATTAATCTGCAATTTCGTTAAATTTACTTGAAATTCAATATTTCGATTTTTGAATTTTGCTTTTAATAACAAAAAAGCACCAATAGGTTTAACTCTGGTATGAATTGAAAACACATGTCTATCTCTTTGTCTTGTTCTTTCTTTCAATTTACTCTGTTTCAGTACAACACTAGATCAAAGAATCTATTCACAATTCGTCAGAACTAGAAAATATGTGTCACAGTATGTTCCAGTACCCACTGTCATCTAGTTACCTACTCCAATGCCTACTGACGTATAACAGGCCTGTTCTAGTAATCTTCTGGTTACCTACTCCAGTGCCTATTGACGTCCAGCAACCCTGTTCTAGTACCCACTGTCGTCTGGTTACTTCCTCAAGTGCCTACTGACGTCCATTAGTCCTGTTACACTTCCTACTATCGTCCAGTTGTTTGTTCCAGTGCCCGCTGACGTCTAGCAGCTCCGTTCCAGTAGCCACTGTTGTCTGGTTACTTCCTCCAGGTCTTCATGTGCTTTAGACTAGTCTTACAACATAGCGTTAACTACTTATATTTTCTTTACCACTCTCCCTTGACCCAAAACTGTACTCTAATCAATCATGTCTCTAGCAGTATAGATGTAGCACTCTCCCTAGAAACTAGCACCCAAATATATTTGGTGACTTTAATGTCCACCACAGTAGTTGGCTTGACTTTTCTAACTGGTAGCATGACACAAAACTTTTCTATATCTCATTCTTTGACACAGGCGTAACATTCCCACCCCATCTCCAAGATCATCAGGACTAGCAAGCCTCACTTCTGGACCTATTTCTGACCACAGTTCCTGAGGATTACTTGACAAATGCTCATTATTCTCTCGGAAATGCTGATCATGCTGTAGTAATGACAGACATCATTCTAAACTCTCGACCCCAAGTTGAAAAGCCACTGCTCAAAACAATAAGGCTGACTTGGATGCCATCAGGAATCACATAAGAGATGCTCCATAAAGAAATATTTTTTCTCTTCCTGCTGAATAGTGCACAAATGAGACCACTGAATGGTTCAAAACGGCAATTGAAACACATGTTCCCACATGGAAGTTCTATAGCAAACCCCACTCTTCCCAATGGTTTACTTCTACTTGTGTAGCTGCCATTGCTCAAAGGCAGCAAGTATAAACAGACAAAAGTTTATAGAAGCTAAAAGTAATTGCAAGAAGAAAATAGTCACAGTCAAGATAGAATATATCGAAATCACCATTGAAGCACAGAAATTAGGAACTCATGACTTCTGGAAAATCTATAACAGTGTAGTAAATAATGGGCAATCAATAATTCCCCCACTATCCAACAATCTTGAAGTTGTTTGCATGGCAATCTACTTGCCCAGCGGTTTGTTTGCAACTCTACTTTGGACCCAGCAAACCACTCCCTTCCAGATTTTCCTCTACAAACAGAAAACACATTAGATGATCTGAAAATCACCCCTTGTCAAGTGCATATCATAAAAAACATAGACACCTCAAAAGCATGTGGACCTGATCTCATCCCGGCCGTACTATTAAAAAAATACTCTGCTGAGGTTGCTCCAGTTCTTTCCAAACTTTTCGACAAATCCTTTAATGAATTTTGCTTTCTTGAATGCTGGAAAACCGCTTCTGTGGTACCAGTTTACAAGAATTCTGGCGAAAGAACTGACCCATTAAATTATTGCCCCGTTAGCCTCCTACCTCTTTTCGCTAAAATATTTGAGCCCATAATTAATCAAGCTCTAGTTCACTACCTCACAGCTGCTAACTTTCTCTCCGACCTACAGTATGGGTTTACACAAGCCCGTTCTACTGCAGATATTCTAACTGTAATCTCTGAACAACGCACTGGATAAAGCAGGGGAGGCTAGGGCAGTAGCCCTATATATATGTAAGGCCTTTGACAGGGTGTAGCACGATGGTCTTATGAAAATCAGATCCTATGGTATTACTGGACGAATACTTAACATAATTAAATCCTTCTTAAATAAGAAAAGAATCCAGGTTGTCCTCGATAGTCATACGTCAAAACAATATTATATAAATGTGGGTGTGGCTCAGGGGTCCTTCGGACCATTATTATTCCTGATATTCATAAATGACCTCTCTGATAAAATTATCTTTGAGATGGTTATATCTGCTAATGACACCATGCTTTATAACAGACACAACGGGAAAACGAATGAACACATATCCAAGGCAAAGGCAGACACCCAGGAGGAAAACCTCCGGTCTATGTTGGAATCGGGACAAAAATGGTCGCATTCAATGTTGCCAAGACTAAGCTCATTTCCTTTAATAACTACAACAAACTTTCTCAACCATTAATAGCCATGGCTAATGATACATAAACTGAAAGTAGTTCATTCAAACTCCGCGGCTTAACGTTCACGGGGAACATGAGTTGGAACAGATACATTGAGTGCATTGCCAAGGCTGCTGCAAAGAAGGTGGGCTCTCTCTACTGTGCTAGAAATTTACTTACACCTGAGAGTATTCTGTACCTTTACAAGGCCATCATTCGCCCTTGAATGGAATATTGTTGTTACATTTGGTCTGGTGAATCTGCTCCCAGTCTCTTCCTCTTAGACAGAGTTCAAAAGAGAATCACCAACCTAATAGATTCAGCACTATCAGCTAGACTTCAGCCTTTGTCCCATCGATGAAATGTTGCATCCTTCTGCTTGTTTTACAAATACTTTAATGGTAGACGCACTGATGAACTACAAACCCTTGTACCCCCTCGATGTAAATACCCCTGACAAACTCAACAAGCAGCAAAATCCCACCCCTACACAGATGTAAGAAAGCTTTCTACTCTAATAGTTTCTTCCCTAGAACTGCTAGACTTTGGAATTCACCTCCGGGTTCCTGTTTCCCCGACTGCACTGACGTGCAGAAGTTCAAGTGTAATGTAAACAAACATCTTGCTGCTCAGCTCCCTACTTAGTACCCCTACAAATTATGTCCCAGATACTACTCCCTTACATCAAAGTGGCACTGTCTCTTGTTTGGAGTGAAAACGCAATAAAAAAAATTTGCATTTGTGAAACAGTTGACAAACGGATAAAAATTTGCCCCCCCCCCATGTGCCAATTTTTCAATTTTTACCCTTTTGCAGCTCGTTTTTCCGGATGAAAATCGATTAAAAAGTTTTCCACATATCTGAATATCCTATATATCAAATTTCAAGTCTGTAGATCAAAAAATGTGTTGAGTATATAGGTTGAAAAGTGTCCTCTCTCTCTCTCTCTCTCACACACACACACACATACATTCTCACTTTTATAGATATATAGAAAAGGAGTTTCCATTTCGTCTTCGGAACATCTTGTATGTAAGAATTAGTGTTGGGACGATTCTTAATATCAGAAAAATTTGAGCCGAATTTCTGATTCCAAAAACGATTCTTAAAATTTGTTTTCTTTGCTTAAAACTTAATTTTCGATTGCTGGTACCAATGATAAAATGGTGAATACAGCAAGGAACGATAAATTGTCATCATAGAAAAGACGACCTGATTCCATTTCCGTTTGATAAAAACCGGTTTTCTTTTTTTGTTGCAGTTTGGTCAGTTGTGTACAAATCCCAAGAGTGATAGGAGCCTTCTATCGTGTCTAAAAGTGACACAATGTTCAACGAGTGAGATTGGAGATGTGCCACTGTAAAATACATGCTCTTGACTGATCCAAGTTATGACAACATGACCATTGCCAGCACCCTCAAAATGCAAATCAACATCTGAGGAGCACAGCTCAATTAAGTTTCCAACCACAGTTATGGTCTTTGATGTGGTTTCAAGTGAGGGCCACATCATGCCACCTCACATCTTCGAAGTCAGCTTGAAAGTCAACACCAGAGTGTACCTGGATGTGCTGAAGAGTGTGGTGATCCTCTGCAATCAGATGGCCGCTGGCAGACCCTTGGTGTGACAGCAGAACTTCGCACTGGCCCACAAGTCCAAAGTTCTTGGCTTCAGAAAAAGTGTTATGACTTTGTACTCTTTTCTCACTGGTCCCCACCTCCTTCCCCTGACTTGAACTCACTGGACTACTTTGTTTGGTCATACATCAAGAACATCACCAACATGACCTCCCACAACATCAAAGCCAGCCTGATCGCCGCGATCTGCCGAGTATTCACTGAGCTCCCACCGGCGCTTGTGGAAAAGGTATGCTCCCATATTCGGACCCGTATCAAGGTGGTGATTGAGGCTGAAAGCGGCTACATTGAATAGATGTCAGCTCTACTACATAATCAAGTTATCTGAATTGATTTTTTTCAATAAAAGTTTTAAAATAAAGTTGTAGTGTTGTTTTCTTTAGGGCGACAATTTTATCGTTCCACCCTGTATTTGTTACTTTTAAACTACCAGTAAAAATAAAATTTATAGATCTTAATAACTAATTTAGAAACAATGGCACAGAAAAAAAATGGCACAGAAAAAAAAAACGGCTCGATAAAATAGATAAGTAAAAAAATGGATAGACGTAATAATTTGTTATAACAGATGAATGCGACTGCAAATATGCACAAAACCTACGTAAGATAATAATTACAAATTTATGTAGGTAAAAATGACACAGAAAAAAACGGCTTGATTAAATAAAAAATAAATAATAGATAAACAAGTAAATAGCAGGTGAAATCATTTAAGGACAGTATTATATCAGAGAAGGGAGGTCTGTAGTAGTCAATGTTTACACATTAACGTAAAAAATCAAAATGTGTAAATGCCTTTGTCCGCATGTTGTCTGCGCATGTCGTCTGCACATGCACAGTCATGAATAAAAACAAATAAATATATTTTGAACCAACCAGAAAACTTTCTGAATTTATTTGAAATGGTCTTCCTGGGAGCTACCAAAAATCTTATTTAAAGCCCAAATTTTTCTTTAATAAACCAGCGGAACCCAGTTAACCTGAGTTTACGGACTGGTGTCGCTGGGCAGCCCATTGTCTGTACACATCTCTGCAACATTTCTCTCCACTCACATGCACACAAACATTAATAAACACACACACACACACACACACACACACACACACACACACACACACACACAACTCATTGACATTATCGTCTGTCAATCTGTATAAACTTTATTCATTGAAATATTTGTAATCTTTCTCATTGAAATATTTCATTAATATAAAAACAAATGAATGTTGACTCTTATAAACAACTTTCAATGGATTATCATATATAAAAATGAGAAGAGAAGTTTTGAATACGTTTTCCTGACTCCTGAAACTCAAAGGTCTTAATTAATCGATTCAAATTTCTTCAATGTCTCAGTTAATGAATCCCCCTTGTTTTTACAAGAGCTCTAAGAATATTCGTGAACATTTTATGTCTTTCCTATTACTGTAAAATTCTATTCAAACATATATAAAATTTCTCTTTTGTGAAATTTTAATTCATTATTTTGTTTTATAATGTGTCTCTCGTTTTTCTCACATTTGATTATAAAACCTGTAAAACCTTGTCACTAAAAATATTTCTCTGAATCTGGCTCATCACCAAAATACTTTTCTCATAACAAAATACCCTTAAGCCAAACTCCAAAACTAGTGCAGAACACACTCCTAAAGATACACATAGATGTTTCACCTTAACTAAAAATCATCAGTTCTACCGGTTTCAGGATTCAAACTCTGGATGGAAATATACTTATATTCAGTTAATGAACAGTCTGTAGGTTAATTAATAACCTGTGTAAGTTAATTATGAAGTAAATAAAGAAAACATACCTTACTTCTTTAAATAATCTTCAAATGGGAAGTCATATCAATGGTTCATAAAAGAAAACAAATCAATTAACAATGTTACATTTTTTTTAGACTTGCACACAGAGGCGCAAAGGACATGTCTGTTTATTTACATGGATACAAATGAAGAGAGGAAAAAACACGTCATACACTTATATATATATATATATATATATATATATATATATATATAGTCATCCACATACAGTACTGTTTCGCTGTTTCACAGCTCATCAGTGCGGATAGACAAGCAACTACCTCAAGCCAGAATCGAAACCTGATCGCCCAAACGACAGTCGGAGCTTCTAACTGTTGTGTTATATGGCTGCTGCTATGCGGGCAGTGAATTAACAATGTATTGACATTGTACCTAAGCTCAATTTGTTTACACAAAGAGCATCGCTTCATATGCTAATGATAATTTGTATAACATTTCCCAAATGCTCAATCTAAGATAAGAAGCATTATATATATTTATTATATATATAAATCCATAATCCTGTCTGTTTGTTTGTTTGTTTGTTTGTTCACAATTTGATTAATATATACAAAACTTCCTGCTGAAAACGGTTATCTATAAAAATTTTATTTACTATAAGATTTTCTATATAAATAAATAGCATCATGATCAATATATATACACTATATTGAAGGCAATGTACATGATAGAACTAATCTAATTTGCATATTATATTAAAGAAAATCTTTTTAAATAATTCGCTCAATTAAAATTACTGATTATAGTAATGTAATTGATGTAATTGTTCTATTTAAGAGTATTATTTAAAGTTAATTTATTTAAATTATTTTAATTCAAGTTATTTTGTACTATTTGCTAAACTGGCACATTTTAAGTAATTTTCACTGATATTTCACTTCCGGTTATGAACGGATATAGTTTTTAACCAAATCACGAGATATGGTGATAAAATGATTTGTTTTAATTATTTATTTTCTATAAATGTAAAAATTACAAATATTGATAAAAAAAAATAAATAATTAGGCTAAGGATGATTTTATTTTTCGACAAAATATTTTAAATCGTTAGCCCTCTATTAAAGTCTCGGCTATAAATGTCGATTCATTGTAAGGTGTGAGCACGTTTATCAAAAGGTTAAAATTTATTTCCTACGGACGATTTTAAAATCATTTTTCAACTATTCACTTGACTGTCTGAATTTTATTATCGTTTCCATAATAGTTTGAAAAAGAAACAAGGTAAAGTAATGCTTTTTATATCAGATATATTCCTACGCGTTTTTTTTTTTTTTCTCTTTTTTTTCTTCGATTTTCTTTTGAGAAAGATCTTATGTTTTCCTGTCTGGGTAATTGATTTAGTTGATAATATCTATTTGTGTGGGGGAGTTTCGACGTAATTATGGTTTTTTTTCGGGGGGAGGGGGTGTCGCTTTATGTCTCAGTGTCACTCAAAGAAAAATAATTGCAGAAGTACAAAAATGCGGGTGTTTTTATCTGTTTAGTACTTCTGCAGTTTACGAACCGTGCTATTTTTTAGATATGATTTACAAGTGTAATTCAATTTTTGCCGTATCTTTTGTTTATTAAATTTTTATGTGAAAGTCCTTCCTTTATTAAAAATGGGGTACTTTTTATATACACAACCAAGCATAGTTTATCCGCAAAAATCCTAATTTACATTTTTGGGAGCAACACAAACTGAAAACGGACCTGTACAGTTTTTTTTTTTCTATGTAATGTAGAACTTTCGTTTACATTTTTACCAGTGGTACAAGAAATGTCGTTTACCCAGAAGTTTTGGTTTCGAACCTGTAATTACATAAATATTAAAAGAATGCCAATTAGTATTGTGTAATACAAATATATCCGTAGCAAAGCTCGGGTAAATCGGCTAGTATATATATATATATATATATATATATATATATATATATATATATATATATATATATATCTTATTCTATATGTAAATACATGCATATCTTGCTACGATATGCAGACCGTAATAGATCTCATCTGGCCAGAAGAATTAAAAATGGTTCAGGACCATTTTCAATTTTAGAGGAGATAAACTTAGCCATGGCTGGCATGGAGCAAAGTTAAAGATCTTATGGATTTTAAATTAATTACAAAAATCAAATTTTATTTGAAGAAGGGGAGGTAAAAAAGATATTTTGGGGGAAAGATTAGAGGGAATGAAAAGAGGGTCAGTCAGTATGACATAAATATATAGAGCGGGGTATGAATTCACTAAGAGAGAGAAACGGAGACGAGAGGAGGGAGGAAAGTTGACACATAATGAACGAAGGTGTCAGAGAACAATATTAACGATTTTATAAATCAAGAGATTAAACCTGTCTAGACTATAGAAAAAAAAAACAAATTATATATATACATATATGAGCAATTAAAGGGAGATAACTCCGATATATTTAATGCTTAAATCACACGTCATCATAAACCAGACAGGGAAGGGGGGGGGGGGCAACGTTTCCAAACTCAAAAACATGATTGCAGTAAAAAAGAACTATCACATTGATAATTCCAACACAGTCTGCATGCATACAGTGTTCAACCAAGAGTGATTTAAATCAATTTCTGAAAACCAACAGACACATACCAGCATGTAAAACTGAATATAATGGTATTTCTATAACAGTGTTTTGACTTTGTATTGTGAAACAATAAGTGTCCGGAAGAAAGTAAAAACTCGTGGAAATAAAATATAGCAAAAAAAAAAAAAAAAAAAAAAAAAAATTAAAGACTTAAACTTTTAATAAATGTAGAAAGCAGATCTTGGGTTTACTTTTGTAACTCTCGCTTCCTTTATTTTGTCCTTTAGTCCTCACATTCCATAAGTGATGTTTCTGAAAAAAGCCAGAATCTATTCCATCTAACACTTATCGTTGGCAAGTCTTTGACCTTGAAGTAGTATTTTTATTTTTAGCTCTCCTTACATCAAGTTGCTTCATGTCTTGTCTGGAGCGATTTCCATTAAAAAAATAGAGAAAGAAAATGACACAAGCGAAAAATATAGATGCAAATCTCACAATGAGTTTATCCAAGCGAAAACATTAACTTTATCAAATTAAAAAAAGAAAATTATATCTAGATTTAAAATTAGATTAGGACTTTCTGCACCACCCCACCCGCCTAATTATTTGAAATTCTACCTTTTTAGGCGATTAAGTGATTTTATAATCGGAATTAATAATTGTATCGGAATCAAGAACATTTTTTAGAATCGTCCCATCACTAGTAAGAATAACCTCGCATTTCAGAAAGATTGAAAGAACTTATTTTTGTTTCATTTCTAAAATGAAACTATTTAAGATTTCTCTTACCTTTTTCTGCTTGGGGTGGAAAGCTGTTAGAACCAATTTCCCGCTCATGGACTTTGCTCCTTTTACCCAATAAATAACAAAACTAAAGTTGATTCTTGATAAATTTGCAGCGAATGTCGGATGTTGAAGACTGGAATAAAAAGTAACATCATTTTTTTGCTTTTTTGGAATATGACATTTTTGTTCCGTGACGAGTATGTAGCTCAGAAAGATGTTTTGTATATTCGTTTTTTAATTAGATTGAATTCAGGACTTGCATCAAAAAATCTTTAGATTAAAATTGTAAGTAATACGTTATAAGTTATGTCTGAATCATGTAAAAAAAAACAAAAAAAAAACGGTTTCTTACCAAACTCAGAAGAGATAATTTTCAGGTTTCAAAGGGTTATTGGAACCACCGATTTTTTAAATACAAAATGTATTAATCTTTCTATAAACTAAAATTCCACCGAATTGATTTAACATTGAACTACTGAATGTCAGATTAAATCTATAAAAATTAAAGTGAATCTGGGCATGCCTTTAATATTTGTCTATTTGCAAGTGAAATAACAGTAAAAAAAAACATTGTTCAACATCCATTTCCATGCTAGCATAGGTTGGACAGTTTTGCCTGATGGCTCTTCTCCAGGACTCTTGCTCTTGTGCAAAGCTTAGTCGTAATCTCAATTTCTTTAGATCATCCTTAACTGACTCCATGTCTTACATAATTACACATGATCAAAATTATAAGACCAAAGACAAAAATTCTATTAAATTGTACAAAAATTGTATGAAAAGTGTATGAAAACATTCAACAATCAAACTTAATAATGACTTCTACCTCCACTGCTTTTGATGACTTCAAAAATTCTTTGGGGTATGCTAAAAATAAGGGTTTCCATTAATTTGCGGGGGATCCTGCTCCAGTTTCTGAAGATGGTTTCACAAAGTTCATTTTTTGTTGAATATTGTTTGCCATTTCGATAAACCTCTCTTATCATACATCCCCAAACATTTTCAATTGGGTTCAAGTCCGGTGAGCATGCAGGATGTCCCAAGAGATGGACTCCATTTTCTTGTAGAAAGCTCAAGGTCCATCTTGCAGTGTGGATTGCAGCATTATCCTGTTGGAATAACCATCCATCCCCACACAAACGATGACCCTCCATCATCAAAGATGCTTTTTATAGCATGTTAACATAACCAGCTGCTGTCTGACGACCCTGCACCACCTGGAGCTCCATTGTCCCTCTGTAAGAAAAGGTACCCCATACCATTATGGACCCTCCACCACTATGACATGTGGAAAAAATTTCAAGGGCCATGTTTTTGTCATGCCAATATCGCTGGAAGCCATCAGGACCATCTAAATTGAATTTTTTTTCATCAGAAAACAGGACTTTCTCCCACTTCTCAATGTCCCAGGTCTGGTATTCACGACCACATCTTAAGTGGTCCACTTTGTGATGTGGAAGTAAATGAAGAATTTGTTTACACTTTTTATTTACCATGCCTTTTTGTGTCGTCTAATGGTTATTGGACTGCAATCAGCATCTGTAACCGCCTTAATTTGACTAGAAAAAAATCCTCTGTCATTCATAACAACCCGTCTGATTCTACAACTCAATGCAAGAGAAATTGGGGGGGGGGGGGGTCTACCAAAGGATTTTGCTTTTCCATAATTCTCAGTGTTCTTTAGAAAGTTGCAAATAACAGTTTTACTGCAATTTACCTTAGCTGTTATCGCTCGCTGTGACAAACCTTGCTTATGGAATCCTAGAATTCGAGAGCGCTCAACTTTTCTTGCTTTAGGCATAGTAATACCTTTGCACAGTGATTGCTAATCTCTAACTGAACTAAAAACTTTAGAATTACCATAAATCTAACAATTTATACCCTTGGTCTTATAATTATGATCATGTGTAAAAAGCCTAATTTAATAAAAATGCAAATTTTTAAATGAAATTTTTGGAATGTACCTTTTTGTTTCCATAACCTTTTAGATTGTAGTATTAGTAACCTTAAGTTGGAAGAGTTTAAAATCTGTCCTTAAAAAAAGGTTTCTTTTTAAAGATTTTTTAGTGGTCTTAAATTTTTGATCAGCAGTGCATTTGCTGTATGTTATTGGTTTTTCTGTCTAATAAACTATTTATTTATTTATTTTATTTATTTATTTTATTTTTTTATTTTTTGCGTTATCCAGAAAAAGGATTATTATTTCCTTTGGAAAGCTTATCTTTCTCTCTGGATATCGCACATATTATCCAACTAAGTATTTTACATTTTATATCCCCCCCCCTTTTCCAAGCCTTCTCCCACCCCATTGAACACTTCATTTGATTCATATAACCTTCTTGTTATTGTTCTTCTTTTTTTTAACTGAATAATCCTTTCTTATAGACAAATACAAAAAAAAAAGAAAAGAAATAAATTGCTTTTATTTTATTTACAAATTCTTTTTCGATTGCCTCACATTCGGTCCATTGAGAATTGCATGATTATTTTCTAATGGAAATCAAATCTGATTACTCGTATGTAATAAAATTATTTTACATCTATAACTCACAGTTGTTGTGTTTTTCATTTTGCCACCTGTATGCTTCACTCCGTTGTTTCATGACGATGCTGATCCAAACTAAGATGTGTCATATAGGCTGTAACTCATATGGTCGACATGTATTTCTTTTTTTCTTTTTTTATTTTCTTTATTAATACATTAATACTGTTAGTCCTGTAGGGTCATAAGATTCTGCACAGGTGAAAATTTTCCTGAACAAAATCCCTCATATCATAACACAATGTATAAGATACGACGACATGGCCAGAATCAGAATGGGAGGAGATAAAAGAAAAATCCATAGCACACAACATTGAGGCGGCGAGTTATCAAGTGAGGGACATATAGTGCCACATTTTAAAGCCACAAATGCAATGTAAGATGATTTTTCGGTTCTTATTCAGAGCTGCACTTATTATGGAAATTAAAAGTAAAAAAAATACAGAAAAGTCCGTATGATGTATGTACCAGCCATGGAATGAAGATGTAATATTCCAAAAATCATATAGGGGAACCTGAGGCAAAATGAGATAGCGGGATAAAACGAGACACCACAGATAACTGAAACAGAGAGAGAGAGAGAGAGAGAGAGAGAGAGAGAGAGAGAGAGAGAGAGCTCTTTCATGAGGAGTCTGATCAAGAGATCACGTGGTAACGCCTTGCCGCCAACGTCTCTCATTGTTTTATTCAGCCCGTACATCAAAAAGGGGTAAGTATTCAAAATATATCTATTTTGATCTGTGACGAACTGTACTCTGAGAGTGCAGAAAGCTGGGTAGCCTGTCAAGGGGACTGTAGGAAATGGGCACACTACGGCTGTGCAGGTCAAGACGAATGCAACAAGACACCAATCTTCATTTGTGAGCTCTGTGAAGACTGACTTATTCAGACCAAGATCCGCCTCGTTTTGCCCCAAACATGGGGAAAAACGGGACAATACAGTTAGCTGAATAAATCATCTGTATTTCTTTTGAAAATAATTTCTCATCTTTTTTTTGTTGTGGCATTGTTTTCCAATACTTTGAATGTTCAGTACACAGAATATGGTTTATATGTCAATGCTACCTTTGACTTGACAGTTCTTTTTCCCTTAAGTATCTCGTTTTGCCCCAGGTTCCCCTAATTTGATCAAGTATTTTTCTTTATTTAAGAAAATCAAATTTCACTCGGTCTTGATGAGGGACAAAAAATAGTAGTAGAATGAAATCAAGGGCAGAAAACTGACAAGGGCGGACAACTCATCGCTTTCATTTTTTTTTTTAAATAATGACGAAAAGAATACATAAAGGTAGAATTTAAAACAAAATAATTTATTAACATATCAATTTTTTATTTACAGACATATTTTTCAGATTATTTTCTGAAAAAAATGTCTGTTAATAAAAAATTAAGTGTACAATTAAGTGTTAATAAAAAATAAAGTGTACAAATTAAGACATTTTTAGAAGGGTCAGTTTATATCAGTTAAAGAGGCCAAATTAATCACTGATTACCTCCCCTTATTAACCTCTTCAGAAACAAATGGCTGTGACAATAAGTTATCGTTAAAATGCACTAAATTTGCTTTTCTTAAATAAAATAAATTACTTGATCAATTTTTGTGATTTTTGGACTATACCATCTTCATTTCATGACATGATAAAAATTTTCTTTTATTTCTGTTTATTGCTACTCGTGCAAATTTTGAATAAGCATCGTATTATTATTTTATTTAATGCACATAATATCCTTTATCTTTGTTTTGGGTGTCTTCTGTACTCATTTTCCATCATTTTTACCAACCTCGGTAAGTAACAAATGAAGTGTCCTGTTGCCAAACCACCTGAAATACCAAGCGCATAAAAGAAGCATAATCTCATCAATACCAAGCTTTTGATGAAGCGTGATTGATAGGACCCTTTTCTTCCAATTTGCAATGATACATCCATCCGACCTTGGCACGATCATAACACTGAAGCCATTGCAGAGTAAAAATGCCCATTTGTAGCTTATAATTGACTGGCAGGACTACTCAGCATTGCTTGGGTCAAAAGTGCAACTCCTATCCCTCTCTTTTTCCCCCTTCCCCGTCTTTTCCATCCCTCTTTCTTCTTTGTGAAGCCCATGTCTCTCTTTGGAGACACACACACACACACACACACACACACACACACACACACACACACACACACACACACACACACACTGGAGTTAGTCTAAGGGAAATGACTCTGTGAAAAACAAACAGAGTTATATCCCTTTAGTCAGTGGCTGTAAAAAAGACTGCATCATAATATTAAAAGATGTGTGTACATCTTGCTAACATTAAATGATATAAATGGCTATTTTACCCTCAAATAATATTTTCTTTCTTTTTTTTTTTTTTAGATATTATACATCCGGGGGTTATGCCAATTAAAAAAAAAATAACAACTTTGAGGGTGTTTGTTGTGTACTTTTCAAGTTTTAGCTTGACATTCAAACAGACATTTGTCCTTTATATAGATATAATTATTTATCAATACGATTTGACAAGAATACCGGATATCATCATAAGCATAACTAATGAGATCTTTTCTTCTAGTTTGTAGCAACACATCTGATTATTGGAGATCAGAAGTGGTCATAATTCATATCTCATTCCCACGCAACAAAGGCTGAAAAGGTTTTGTCTTGTATATTTAAAAAAAAAAATGTGCGTAGATGTAACGACTAGTAATTGCTTCCTGAACCTTCTCCACACAATACAACAATGAACAGTGATATCACATTCATGAAGGAATATCCAACAGTTGTCTCCCTTAATAGAAAGGAGATAACTGGACAAATAAAACAAAAAGAACTTTAAAGGTGACAATGACGATCCATTATTGGTCCCCCAACAAAAGGAGGGTGGACCTGTAAATTCACCCTTGTCCGTTCGTCCGTCAGTCTGCATTTTTCTCAATAACTATGCCTTGGAATTTTTTAAAATTTGCCACAAACATTAAACATGATATGAGTAAAAAACTAACAGAACAGATTTTCCGGGAAAACTCTTGCTGTCCCTTTAGGGGTCCCTTTCGGGTTAAAATGGTTAAAATTGACTCTTTCGTGCTTATTAAAAAAATTTGATGCCTTTGATTTTTATAAAACTTTCTGAAAAGTTGTAACTAACTGATTTCTATATAATTTTGTTTGTCTATACTTCACGATAACTTTTGGGTTTCCCCCAGGGTCTCTTTTAGGGCTAATAAAAACACTCCATTGTTGGAACTATTTTACCATATTTGTCCAAAATTTTCTATGTATGTCTATTTATTAGCAGTTTTGCATGATGCTGAATCCAAATTTAAATATGTTAAGGCCTTGGGGACTTTTGGGGCTAAATGGGGGGGGGGACAAATAATGGACTTAGTCATTTCTGTTTTTGCATGTGCAGAACTCAAATTTACATATGTTAAGGCCTAAAACTGCACCGTTTGTTCATTTTCACCAGGATTTGATGTCCACTGGGAACTTGGGAAGGGGGAATGCTGAACTTAGTCATTTTTTTTATGCCTTGTTCACTGTGCATTCACGGGGAATGTTTTGTTTTTTTTAAAATTCATTCCAAACGAGTCATATTGAAGAGATTAATAACAGCTTCAAACATTGTCCTTTATTATGTTTTATTTATATTATTAATAAGCATGGAAAAATATATTCACACAAGCGTGTGTTCACATCCAATTTACTTCACCATCTAAAGACTAATAAACTGTTTCATTGTGTTTCATTTACTTTATGCTTCTGTTTTTTTTTGTGGGGGGGGGGCATGGTTGGTTCTCAACTTGGTGGCCATTTTCACTTTTCACATTTCAGCATATGTGAGCTCGTCCTCTTCAGGTGCCTCATTTTGAACCTGGGAATATTTATGTGCAATTTATTTCAAACTGGACCGTTTATTTTAATCATGTATCCACTCATATAAAAGGAGTGACTCAGTAGCCCACATCCTCTTTCCCCTTTTTGGTTTAATCCCCAAAGCAATACCATCGTTGTCCATTGTTTCTAGTTTATATTTATATGTGATCTCCAACCTTCTTCAGGATCTTCATTTTGAACTTGGAAATATTTATGTGCAATTTATTTCAAACTGGACCGTTTATTTTAATCATGTATCCACTCATATAAAAGGAGTGACTCAGTAGCCCATCCTCTTTCCCCTTTTTGGTTTAATCCCCAAAGTAATACCATCGTTGTCCATTGTTTCTAGTTTATTTAAATCAGCTCTATCATATGTGCTTAATCTCTTCATCGAACCAACCAGTTCTGTTGACATAGCTTTACATATCTTGGTAAGTCTCTCTTTTAATATATCTGCATATTAGAAAGATTGACATTTGTGCATAATTTTTCTGTATTACTTTTTTTTTAGAAGTAAGGTTTTAATTCTCTTTTATTTCTGACACAGAATGAATAGAAACCCAATAATTCTTATAGTTATAAAACAAGAAGAGAACCAAAACAAAGTTCTGACAAGAAACCTTGTATTTATAAAGTGTTCTGAAAACAATTTGTCTATTTGTGTTGCTTTTAAGTACCGAATCTATTTCTCACTCCAAATTAAACATACACAGTTTTCTACCATTCTTGACAGTCAAAATAAAATAATGTTGAACAGATTTTAAGAGTTGGACCTAAATAGCATTTAAGCTGAAAAATCACTCTTTGATTCTAACTAACCAACTTTTGGTTCTATTGTTGTGCCATGTTATCCATATATCTATAAAAGTGAGAATGTGTGTGTGAGAACACTTCTCAACCTATATACTCAACGAATTTATGATCTACAGACTTGAAATTTGGTATATAGGTTATTCAGACTTGTGGAAAACCTTGTAATCGGTTTTCGTCCTTGAAAAAAAAGGGTTGCTAAGGGGTCAAAATTGAAAAATTGGTAAGTGGATGACATCGGATTTTTATCTGTTTGCTGATTTCTTCACGAGTGCACATGCATGAATTATTCATATTACAGATTCTTTATTTTAAGAATAAGTAGGTTTGAAAACACCTTTTAAAGATCGTGTGAAGCTGGCCTAATAGTTATTGTACTTGATTCACTGTCTTTAGATTTTGGTTTTGATTTCAGCTTGAATATTTTTTTTTTTTACTAACAAGGAATAAACTGTTTCGAACAAAAAAAAAATAATAATACTTACATGCACATGTCTCAGTTTCTGTATTAATTAAAATATAATATTTATGCATATTTTATGACTGGGCAACACCGGACGGTTTGGTAGTTTGTTATAAACTAACGCATTTTGCTACAATTCATTTTAAAAACTACTTATTCTAAGCAAGCATTTTTGTCCTCTTGGCTAGGATCAAAGTGTAGTACCTTTTATCCCACTTAAATTTAAACAAATTTGTACAGACATATGTTTATGAATAACATTTAAAAATTTCCAACACTTTGGGGATATTTTAATTAGGATGACCCCTACAGTAAATGCGGTATTGTGGTGACTGCAATGATTCTAACTAAAACTAAGATAGAAAAATATGTTACATTAGACAAAGGGTGACCCTATTTTCCTCACATTTTTGATGGCCTTGCACCTAATTTATTATATCTTTTGCAAATGAATAATTCAAAGCGTAGGACCTGTTCGTATACTAACTTTATCTGTTTTGTTCTCGTCAGTAAAGATAAAATCCTTTTAAACTGCAACAATTTCTATTTTTGTCCCAATCTAGAGTGCTCCTTTTTAGAGAGTTGCTTAGATGACAGTTCAGAACCTATCTGGTTGGTGACTCTCTTTTGAACTCTGTCCAATAGGGAGAGACTATTAGCAGATGTATCAGTTCAAATGGGACAACAATACTCCATACATTGGCGAATGGTGATCTTGTAGATGTACGGAATGCTTTCAGGCATAAGTAACTTTCTAGCACAGTAGAGAGAGCCCACCTTTTTCGCAGCAGCCTTAGTAATGCTCTCGGTGTATCTGTTTCAACTCATGTTCCCTGTGAATGTTAAGCATAGGAGTTTGAACGAAGTATTTTCAGGTAATGTATCATTAGCCATGGCTATTCGTGGTTGAGAAGGTTTCTTGTAATTATTAAAAGAAACGAACTTTAGTCTTAGCAGCCTTAAACGTTATCATCCATTTTATCCCAGGCAATGCCCGGGTCGGGACAGCTGGTATACAATAAAAGTAAGCGAAAACAATTTAGAATAACTACTCACAATGTGTTTAACGCATTAACTTAAGAATTTAAATCCTCTCTTGTATTTAAGTTTTATTAGATTAAATGTCATTATCATTAATTATAAGTGACTCGTGCAGCACGTAAACACATTTGTATTAGCGACACTAGCTAAAATATGCGACTATGCAGAAATATATATGATGAACGAACATATACTACACTGCCTTCTCGTGTCAAAAAGAAGAGATAATTCCTAAGACGGTACCATAACAACAGAACAGAACAGATACTACACTATGCTACACTCTAAGGAGTAATGCCTGAAAGGATAGCCTCATAACAACAGAAAAGATATTACACTACCTCCCTACTCCTTACTCCCTCCCTCTAAGAAAGAGGGAGATAATGCCTGGAAAGATGGTATTATAACTCGAATTGAGCACTGACATATAGTACATTCCATCCATCCATCCATAGCCTTGAGTCCCTGGAGGGGCATAGGCCATCCACAACTTTGTAGATTCTTTTTTAGCGGAGAGTTATTTTTTTCGGGATGAGAATGCTGGCTCCATGCACAACCTTCCCAGCACCTAGCCTTCCTAAATGGTCACCCATCTGGTACTGGACAGGCCCAACGTTGCTTAACTTTGGTGATCTGGCAAGAACCGGTATGTCAACGTGATTGTGCTGTACTTATATTAGTCTGAAATAATATAGTAAACTGAACTGAATATTAAAAGATAGTGCAATAGCAATAGTATAGTATCGGCTTCAGACATACAGACACAAAATCTATATTAGTAATAAGGAGTACGCTATTACATTAAGAGAAGTAATTACATGGTTTCAGGTTTAGACAGACAGATATCAAATCTCCATTAGTAATAGATGTTTCACACTGTTGTGTTCATCTGGGTTGTTTTTTTTTGTTTTTTGTTTTTTTTTTAATTACATTTTCACCCCAAACAAGGCACATTGCCACTTTGTTGTAGGGGGTTACTATCAGGAACTTATGCATCAGGGGTACTGTGTAGGGAGTTGGGCAGCAAGATGTTGGTTCACGTTACACTTGAACTTCTGCATGTCAGTACAGTTGGGGAAGCAGGAACCCGGAAGGGAATTCCAAAGTCTAGCTGTTCTGGGGAAGAAACTACTAGAGTAGAAAGCTCTCTTACATCTAGGGATCTCTACTGAGGTTATTGTTGTTGTTGTTGTTGTTGTTATTGTGTTCGTTTCGGCCGTTGTAGTCTCCTGCCTTCTTCAGGTGCATTTTGTTGTGATTGGTGAACTGTCCAACTATTTAGAACTCAACCTGGGGTAGGCCGCTCATATTCTGAATTTCCTATATCTCTTAATGTTTTCTTATGTCCCCTCAACAGGGATTGAACTCACTCACTCTGGGATATCTCTTAATCATTTTGCCGACAACAGACCTGAGCACCCTTTTTTGATCTTAATTGTGTTCCTGCACTTGTGGAGATGCCTACAAAGTTAGAAAACAGCACAGCTTCCAATGACTTTTATTTATTCATTTACATTTTTAGTAATATGTCACCACTTACCAAGGCCAAAAGCCACTCAAGAATAAGTGTTACGAATGAAGAATATTACGTTAGGATTGAGAATGATGGATTTAATGAAGTGTTTACTTCTCTCCCACTGCAAGAATTGTGACACCAGAGTTGGAAAGTAGGATTGAGAAGTCAGCGCCCCCGAGGAGAGCCACTCTAACCTGCAAAAAGTGCCTGGGCAGCCCCGTCGACATTCCCCGGTGAGAGTGCCTCAGGTGATTAGCAATAAACCAACCCCATCTCAAAGAGAGAAGGCAAAGGAGGGTGGATCTCTTAGAACTGTAAAGAACTTAACACCCACCGCAGATCAACAGGGACCAGGTTATTACAGGAATGGTCTAATTTTTGTGGATTGGGGGGGGGGGCCTGAATAAAATCCTTGGCCGTGTGAGAATGATGAATTGAATGAACAAAGTTTGATGGTTTATAACGAGTGTTTTTGTTGCCATTGGATTTGTAGTTGAAGCTTGTAAGAAACATTTGGTACTTATGCATTTATTGTACCATGCTGAAGTAATAACGTTATTATTTAGAAAGCCATTCTTAACATAGGGTGGGAGATGTTTTTTAACTATTCTGAAAAGGTCAAAATCGGATTGTTCCTTCTTTAATGAGGTTTTTTAGATTGTTGATTATCGATACTATCAAAGACATTCCAACACAAAGCCTATCTAAGAACACTGCCAGGCACATAAAGTACCTTTGTGTGGAATTTCATAAAAATGGGCTCAGCCGTTTTTGAGTCCATAGGAAATAAACTCACACACAATGATAGACACAAAGTTCCTTTTATATAATAGTAGATCTATGTCATCTCTCATGCACCCTTTATTTTATATGTGCTACAATTACATGTACTTTTGATAAGTTGTAGTGCACCTCCAGAGCACTGTATACCATGATTTCATTATCATTATTATTTTGTGAAATAAAAATTAATGTTCAAATGGAATAACAATTTTTTTTTATTCAGACAAAACCACAAGGGTACTTCATAGTCCTGCTGCTGCCATAGCTTACCATATGGCCAACAGATGCCTTTGTTTGTTTAAAATTGTCGAATTTTTTAGTGTTACTATAAAATTGTCGAATTTTGGATTCAATCAGTTCGCCGTTGTCTCTGTTATGAACCTGCGTTTGATTCTTTGCCGCCATCTTTGTTACTGGGAATTACTTAACACTCAGGATCAGAACTGCACTGATTCTTCACCGCCATCTTTGTTCAACATAATGTCTCAACACTTAACAGAAGAAATACCATACACATTTAGTGACACGTACATACATCAGGATGAACCTTTCGTCACATATCGCTGTATGGTGATATGGTTCATCATTATACAACATACACCCTTATCACAGTATGATGTTGGTACCTAATTACACAACATATCTCATGTGTGGCATTACACAATGTATCTCATGTGTGGCATTACACAACATATCTCATGTGTGGCATTACACAACATATCTCATGTGTGGCATTACACAACATATCTCATGTGTGGCATTACACAACAGTATTATACATCCATTGTATTAGTTTCATAATTTCTTTTCATTCCACCCCCCCCCCCAAAAAAAGTTGAAATACACTTAATGCTTTGCTTTTTTCTTTTTCTCTTTTTAAGTTTCTAGCAATCTCTTATGGTTTATAGACATAGCAAGTGTATAATTATTGGGTTGGAGGTGTTGATGAATTTTTATTAAGGTGAAATTGAATTTTTCGGCAAAACGGTAAATTCAGCAAATCCAATCATATTGGAAAATCTATGTCACACTCAATGGCAAGCAGAGGAGAGGAGTGATAAGGCGGTTGTCCGAGCATCCAAATTAGATAGGAGGTGGGTGTATCTAATTATATTCAAACGATTTATCTTTCTCATAATATTTCTCAGTACTAGGACTTATACTTAAGCCTTTGAGGATACAATCCAGGAATTGGCCTCCGGGCATCACTAGGGTATAACTATACCACTAGTTGCACTTGTAGTAGTATTTATCATCATTGAGAAAATTGATTTCATTCATTAAGGCAATGAAGCAGATAGTATACACTTATGGGACTTACTTCTTTTAACAGCTGCTTAACTGATATTCTCAAGTTTCATGGCAACAAGGTTAATGGCAACATTAAAGTCAAGGTTAAGTGGAGCTGACTGCTCAGACAATGGATAAATTCAATTTTAGAGATGGGAATGTCAGTATTTAATTATTGGAATGGCAGCTTTTGATTAAAAGAATTAAAAACTGCGTCCGAAGTTTATTTTACCTGTGTCCTTCATATCCAAGATTTGATGGCGTTTCTCTTGGTGGAGGAGGAGGCGGAGGCGGAGGCAGAGGCTCATAATTTCTTGTTTTGGGATAATAGACTGGGGCCTAAACAATTAAAGATAGAGGGAGAAAATATATTAACGTATGAATGGAAAAATCATAAATGAAGTTTTAGAATGTAGAGATAAGATAAACAATGAAGGAAAATCAATAATTATTACATTTGTTGGATGCTGCAGTTGAGGGAGTGGACGAGTTGTCTGCCCCTTAACCGATGGAGTTGAAGAGCCGGAAGAGCAGAGATGACTTTCACTTCTTGTCCTGTTCTCTAACTTTTTCTCTTCGCCAGTAAATAAAGTAATACACAAAAAGGTTTTAAGTTAGGGAGAGACTTTATTCCCGAACGTACAAACAAAACATAAACTAATGAAAATGAGGAAAAAAAACCAAATGAGAAGGGCAAATAACTCTGTCACACTCAATGTGCTTGTTTCTTAATACTGGATTTCAGCTAAGATGGACATACATTCAGCTGATCGGTGTCTAGATCATTAGAGATGCCTTTCCCTCTAGCGGGAATACTTAAAGTAACCATGGTTCGCTGATTTCATTTTCCATTAAACAATAATAAACAATGTGAACTATAAAAGCGGGTGACCTTGTTTTTGTGAAGGCATTTCTTTTCAAATCAACAAAAAACGGTCTTAATCCAAGATGGCAGACTGGCAGAAACTGTTACTATTAGACAATCAGAGACAATCACCATCATAACCATCATCAGACAAGACTAGAGTTCAATCAAAGCAAGTGACTAACCCACGCCTTGGTTAACTGTGCTATGCAACGCATCTTCTTTTTTTTTCTTTTTTTTTTTGCTATTTTTTACAAAACCAAAAGGACTTATTTGAGCTATTAAGATACTAGCAGAGAGACCCGACGTTGTCTGGGATTGAATGATGATTAACAAATGTTTCACACTCCCATATTTTTATTGTCATCAAAATCAACGAAATCACCCGTTTTTCAATCAAATCAGTTGATTGCCTGCTCCAGTTAGGGACCCATTGCGGTGCACTGAGAGGAAGCGCCACATGCCTTCCTGCAGTGATTTAGTCAACAATACATTGTAGTCTACATTGCACTGTAGAGAACCTATTTTGGTTTAATTGTGCTTTAAACAGAAACATTCATTTCAAACGTGGCTCTACTGTTGATTTTATATGTCAAGCCTTTCTGCTTGTGTGGTGATAAAACTTCTCAAATGCACTTGTGATATTAGCCTGTATAAAAGTCTTAACTTTAGTCGAAATCGCCTGTTCCTTCTTTTATCGGATTTTTTTGATTATCGATACTTATAGAAGACATTCTTTCCCTGATTCCTGAACCTGACATGTCAAATAGATCTGCTGTCTCTTTTGTGAGTAGTTTCTTCTATTACAACGTCTCTCTTAGTATTGTTCTGATTTTAGCTGTGATGGTCCTCTTCAGTTCAAGGATAGTTTAGGTATTTCTTGGATAGACATTAACTTTGAGATAATCCCACAGATAAAAGTTTTGGGAGATTAGGGTCTGGTGAGTGTGAGATCTATTGAGAATCACACCTCATACAGATGAGAGGATCACAAAAGTATTTCTACATATTATTGATTGGCGATAAAACAAAGACTGTTGGGCATACATGGCTGAAACTTGATGGACAAGTCAAGAATAGACTGAAGTTAATTTACACTAATTATGGTTGTAATGTTTATCTTTCTCTCCCATGGTAGGAAGATGTGACACACGATCGGAAAAGTAGGAATTGAAAAACCAACACCCTAGTTGAAGAACACTCTGGCCTGCAAAAAATGCCTGGACAGCCCCATCGATATTTCTTGGTAGAGGCACTTTAGGCAATTGGTAATAAACTAATCTGTCCTCAAAGGATAAGAAGGAAGGGTGGACCTTCTAGAACTGCGCAGGACACAGGATCATGCAAAGAAAAAGACACTTCATTGACCTCTGATGGTTTTGGGACTGAGGAAAAATACCAGGCTATAGCAGAGATTATTAATTTTACTAATGACTAGCATGCCATCTGACGTTGCCTAATCATAAAATATGCTTAAATATAATATTTTAATTTATACAGATTTCATATTTATTATTACAGAGCCATTTCTCTATTGATTATTATATTGTACTTAATATATAGTAATGATTTCAAGAATTTTACAAAGAAATATGAATTGGGTACCATCAGTTAGAACCGAAACCAAACGGCATTGAATTTGACGATTCTTTAAAATTGTGCAGGCGCCTTATCTAGATTTAAATATGATTTTCATAATATATAAACCTCACTATGTGTGTGTGTGTGTGTGTGTGTGTGTGTGTTTCCGTTTTTCAAATTGTATCTCCTCCTAGACGAATGATTGTTGGACGGTGTGCAATAGCTCAAAAGATTGCCTTTTTGGTGCAGAATTTTATTAGAGGTGTTTAATCAATTAAAATAATTGCCAAGGGCTTCAAAAAGGGTTAAAACTTGAAAGGAATGACACCTTGACGAGCGTAGCACAATGGCGTCATTCTGCGCATGCGTACATCGAGTAAACGAGAAATCTATTTATTTAAATATTTCACAACTTTCTTAAAGCGGTTGTCCCTTTGATGTAGCGGATATCGTGACCGATTACTAGCACAAGTGTTGCGGTTTCAATCTCCATAATTTCCTTTTTTTTTTTCACACATTTCGATATTCTTGATTTTTAAATGTTATGTAATAAATACACAAGAACACTTTTATAAAAAAAAATGCAGGAGAATGTTTTTGATTTACATAACAAAAATGTCATATTCAAAATATATATGATATATCGACTTATTTATTACATTCCAAAATCATGTAAATAGATCAAGTAATGGCGTTTGTATCGGATTTACTCCTAAACTAATTAACTGATCATTATGAATATTAATTAAGTGTATATGTTTATATATTTTTATGCCTTGGATTCACTCCTAAACTATTTGACAGATCGTTATGAATTCTAAATATGTTTATATGATTATATATTTGTATGTATTGGACCCACTCCTAAACTACTTAACCGATCATTATGAATTTTAATTATGTTTATATGTTTATATATTTTAATATATTGGATTCACTCAAACTAATTAACCGATCATTATTAATTATGTGTATATGATTGTATATTTGTATGTATTGGATCCACTCCTAAACTAATTAACCGATCATTATGAATTTTAATTATGTGTATATGTTTATATATTTTTATGTATTGGATTCACTCCTAAACTAATTAACCGATCATTATGAATTTTAATTATGTGTATATGTTTATATATTTTTATGTATTGGATTCACTCCTAAACTAATTAACCGATCATTATGAATTTTAATTATGTGTATATGTTTATATATTTTTATGTATTGGATTCACTCCTAAACTAATTAACCGATCATTATGAATTTTAATTATGTGTATATGTTTATATATTTTTATGTATTGGATTCACTCCTAAACTAATTAACCGATCATTATGAATTTTAATTATGTGTATATGATTATATATTTGTATGTATTGGATCCACTCCTAAACTAATTAACCGATCATTATGAATTTTAATTATGTGTATATGCTTATATATTTTTATGTATTGGATTCCCTCCTAAACTAATTAACCGATCATTATGAATTTTAATTATGTGTATATGTTTATATATTTTTATGTATTGGATTTACTCCTAAACTAATTAACCGCTCATTATGAATGACTAGTATGCGTATATGATTATATATTTTTATGTATTGGATTCACTCCTATACTAATTAACTGATCATTATAAATTGAATGTATTATATATGTTTGTATATTTGTATAGATGGCATATTCCAAAAATCACATACAATGATCACTTACTTTTTAATGTATTTATGTGTACAAGAAATTCTATCAAAGTAATAAGGTACTTATGTAATATAGTACTCATATGAAAAAAACAAATAAAATATTACCTGTGAAATACATAAAAGTTTTTAAAACCATAGATACGGGCAAAATTCAGCGGGCAAAAATAGGGGGAACCTAGTTTTGAAAGCCGATTTATCATAAATTTTTTTTGTATGTTTCCGACTACTTTTTGATTGTATTTGAAAGATTAAGGACTAAAGTTAATTTCCTAAAGGAAAAAAATATTTGTACACGTGAAAAAAAAAATTATGAAAATGTTTTCACAGCAAGCTAACCAATTCAGCTAAATTTTAAAGTTAAATAAATTCATTGTAAAAATCCTTTAAAAGATAAATATTAGTTTTCTGGGTCTATTTCAAAGATAATTAGTAAAGTAAAGTCCTAAGATACTGAATTAAATAAAAAAAAAAAACACCTTGTTTATACAAAATACATTATCATTTTTTAATTTAATTATTTTTTATGTTCCCGTTTTTAAATTAATTTTTGTTTAAATTATTGTTTGAGATTATATAAAAATTATGTTACACTGAAAGTTTCACATTCTTGCGAACAAGGAAATTATTAAAATTTTGCAAATAAAAATTATGCGAAATCTGTAATTTAAAAAAAAAGTAGAAATATTTTTGCTATTATAATTCTTTTGTGTGAAAATATTAAATAAACAATGCTTAATTCAATGGTAATATCGGTAGTTCGAGAAATTCATTTTTCTTCGAGTTATATCGAATTCATTAATACGGACTTTAGGGCTTTTTTTGTAATGTTCCTGTAAAAATTCTTTTTTTTATTGTTACAAATTACGACACTTTATTTATATAAAAAAAAGCAAAAATAAATTCTTTCGTTTTTTATTTACTACTGAAAACCATAACTTTAGTAAAAGTATTTTTTGTTTAAACAAAATAATACATTTCCACTAAGATTTAAATAAAAATACTTAGTTCATTATATTCCGCAATCATTATTTGATAAATTCTGAAAATTTCATTAAAATTAGTTAATTCTCTGATTTTTGATGAATTTTTAAGTAAAGGGAGGGGTTAAAATGTCTATACATTTTGAGCATCGGCATTCATTTTGCCCGTACCTATAAAACCAAAAATCACGTTTAATATTCGAGTAGTATGGCTTACATATGAGAAATAAGGTGCTTCTTCACTATAGCACCCAGATAAAAAAACAAATTCTTACTCTAGTCGCACAGAAAATTTAGCAGAACAGAAAATTGCATAAACGTATCGGGTTCTTTCATTTTTAAATTAAAAAAAGGTACTTGTACAGTATCCTATCCAAGAAATAAAGTACTTCTACAGTATATACCCATATGAAAAACAAAGAAAATCTTACCTGTGACGGCCATAAAAGTAATTCAAACCGAAAATCATGAGTAGTATGACATATAAGAAATAAGGTGCTTCTTTAATATAGCACTCTAATATAAAAATAAACTCTCACCTGTGACATATGGAAAAGTTTGCACAACAGAAAATTATGTAAAATCATTGAGTAGTTTCATCTATATATTACCTAAGAAATGAGGTACTTGTGCAGTATAGTACTCATATGAAAAAACAAAAATATCCTACCTCTGACGTGCATAAAAGTCATTAAAACCGAAAATCACGTTATATATATTCGAGTAGCATGACTTTTAAATGAGAAATAAGGTGCTTCTTCACTATAGCACCTGGATGAAAAAACAAATTCTTACTCTAGATGCACAAAAAATTTAGCACAACAGAAAATTATTCAAAAGTATCGAGTTCTTTCATTTTTAAATGAGAAAAACAAGGTACTTCTACAGTATCCTACCTAGGAAATAAGGTACTTATACAGTGAAATACTCATCTGAAAAACTAAGAAATTCTGATCTGTGACGTACATGAGTTATAAAAATAAAAAATCATGTAATATATTCGAGTAGTATGACATTTATATAAAAAAAATCCGGTGCTCCTTCACTATAGCACTCTGATGTAAAAACAAACAAACTCTTACTTGTGACATACAGAAAATTTAGCACAACAGAAAATTAAGAAATTTCAAGTAAATACACTACCTGTGGAACTCTGTTCAGTCTGCCTGCTTCCCATCGGACTACAACTTGGATGTCTTCAAGTCCAACGTTAACAAATTCCTAATGAACCGCCCCCTTAAGTAAACACTTCATCAAATTTCCACACTAACGCAATGTACTTGCAATAACCCTTATCCCTGAGTAGCTTCCGGGCTTTGATAAGTGGTGATCACTGTGTAAAAAAAAAAAAAAAAAAAAAAAAACTACCGGACAACGCCGAGTAGGTACAGCTAGTATAGTTATAAAAAAAAACATGCGAGACTAGAGGGGAGAATCATATTGTATATGAAAAGAGATTGTTACAATTTTATTTGATTTTTATTAATTTTACACACAAATACAAGCCAAATGTTTCTCTGGATATTTATGACTTACTTGATGAACTGGATTGTATGAATTTTTATTAATTACTTCCAGTGGATCTGGTATTGAATCATTGGTGGAGATTTGATAATAAAACTCAGCTTTCCAAAACTAGAAGAAAAAAAAAAAAAAAAAATTCAATCCTAATTTGTTTTGTCAAGAGTATAATTGAATTTTTTTGTTTTGTGGGGTACACTTTCTGCTGCTTATTTATATTTATACGTAAGATACCGGCAGTTCAAAATGAGATAACAGGAAAACTTATGAATATACTTTTCAGCAAAAATTATGCAGAATAAATGAGTAAAATTTTAATAAAAAAATTAAATTTGTCATTCAGAGTCCACAAACTCCAAATGACATTCACATCAAACCAGCGTACCATAGAAAATTATCTCCCTTCTAAAATAAAGACGACAATAGAGAACTCAAAGACATAGTCGACGACATATCAACCTCTTGATGTAAAAGGGATGTGCTCATCGTTAATATTGTGTTTAACATCCGGGGAGTTAGTTACCATGCCCATGACGTAACAACCCTTTTATAAACGTCCTCATGACTAGGGCTATGACAACAGAATATTCTTTTCATCATTTTGACTCTCGAGTATATATCAGTTTAATATCTTATTTGTTTTTAGGTAGAGTGATGTGGTTCTCAATTGATTAACTGTGTCAAATATATACTCGGGGGTCAAAACAATGATAAGAATATTCTCTTGTCATAGCCCTAGTAATAAAATACTTTGTGATTTGTCTTTTCTTTGATTCTCTAACTAAGCGCTTATCTATCTATCTATCTATCTATCTATCTATCTATCTCTCTCTCTCTCTATATATATATATATATATATATATATATATATACACACACTTATTTATTGTTAAATAAACATGTTTACATCCCGCTGCTACAAACAGCCATTTGTTTCGATCAAACAACAGATATCATCAGGCAGCGACTTGACTATTCAAATGTTCAATGAATAATCTATTCATTGAACATTTGAATAGTCAAGTCGCTGCCTGATGATATCTGTTGTTTGATTGAAACAAATGGCTGTTTGTAGCAGCGGGATGTAAACATGTTTATTTAACAATAAATAAGTATTATTAGTTCTTTTTATTGAGCACTATCTAACAACCTCGTTGAATTCATTAGGTTATTACTTTTGAATAACAAAAACCCGAGTATATATATATATATATATATATATATATATATATATATATATATATATATATATATATAGAGAGAGAGAGAGAGAGAGAGAGTATTTATTTAAGTATTAGAAGAGGTGTTCCAACAGTGACGCCTCCTATTTTTTATTCTGCCTGAATGAATCAGAGAGGATTGCAAATTACATTGTTATGATAATATGTCGGATATATACTCAAGTCAAAACAATGATAAGAATATTTTCTTGTCATAGCCCTAGTAATAAAATACTTTGTGATTTGTCTTTTCTTTGATTCTCTAACTAAGCGCTTATCTCTCCCTCTCTCTCTCTCTCTCTATATATATATATATATATATATATATATATATATATATATAGTAAGTTATGAAAATATATATCGAAGTTAATTGCCAAATGTATTTTCATAACTTACTACCTAGCTCTATGTATGTATTGAGTACTGTTGAAGTAAATGCTGAAAATTTATGCATAAAATTATATCTTTGTATATTAATTTATGTGATTAAATTAAATAGACATAGACATTGGCATACAATTCTTGAGCCCTTTCATGCAGGCTCGTCCCCCCCCCACATATATATATATATATATATATATATATATATATATATATATATATATATATATATATGTGTGTGTGTGTGTGTGTCTGTGTGTCTGTGGATGATGATTTAAGTCCCCTTTCCTTGTGTAGGGCACTATCATAACTAGGGCTGACAAGAGAATATTATTTTCATCATTTTGACTCTCGAGTATATATCAGTTAATATCTTATATGTTTTTATATAGAGTGATGTGGTTCTCGATTGATTAACTGTGTCTAACTGTGTCGGATATTCTCTTGTCATAGTCCTACTCATGGCTTGGACAAACTAAAATACTCTCAACAGCCAGCGATAGTAACACAGCCAGACAAAGTATAGCTGAGTTAATAAGTAGCCACGGTCCGTGTAAATGAGATGACAAATAAAATGGATCAAAAGTTAAAAACACAAATAATCATTTAAGTATTAGAAGAGGTGTTCCAACAGTAACGCCTCCTATTTTTTTTATTCTGCCTGAATGAATCAGAGAGGATTGCAAATTACATTGTTATGATAACTGAACTTATGCATTCATGACCTGAAAGTTTCATTTCTCTGTTGCAGGTATTGACAGTGTAAGACTCTAAGAAATCAACTCCTGTTAAAACAACCCCTGTCATGGACGTGCATTAGAAGCAGAAATGTGTCATTGAATTTATCCATGCAGAAAAAAATTGAACCGACCAACATTCACCGGCGCCTGTTGAACGTTTATGAAGGCGATGTCAGCACAGTTGGAGATGGGTTCGTCGATTTCAGAGTGGCGACAGAGATGCGCATGACAAATGTGCGCTCAAGACTTTTACGACCGAGGCATAGTGCATAGTTCATCATTGGTAAAAGTGCATTGAGAATACGGTGACTATATAGAAAAATAAATTTTGGGGCACAAAATGTCACTCGTTTTAATGTTACCACTCCCACCTTCATAGATCTTTAAAATGTGCATAGATAATTTGATTATTGGAATTATTCAGACTATGGTTCTCATCTTGGGTGTTATTCTTAAGACGTTTCGCCCGATGTAGCCTTCGACCTTCTTCAGGTGCATAATGTAGTCCATCTGATAGAAGCTTGAAAAGATTCCACATATACTTCACTAATAAATGTAATAATATTTCCATGTGACTGCGTAAAGATAGCGTTAGTATGGTCAAATTCCACATGATGTTAAAAATTAAATAGAGTGGAATTTCCAATATAGAAGTCGTTTGAACTATGAGTCCCGGCAATAACATCACAGAGACAGGAAGTCGCTAGTGTAATGTGGCAAATGAGTAAGGAAGACCTTTCCCTTTTCACTGAATCCCCAGAGAGAGAGAGAGAGAGAGAGAGAGAGAGAGAGAGAGAGAGAGAGAGAGCAGTTGGTTTTTTTTAATGCGCATACATGTTTACTCTAAAGAAAGAATTGAAAAAATATATTGATAGTATTTTAAAAGACATTTTGAAAATTACCTGTGGTACGGCATCAAATTGTGATTTGGACAGTCTTGCGATGACTGGAAAGATTTTCAAAGGAACAAAGAATTTGCCAATCAACGGCTGAAGATGAACGTCTAACACATTGATTTTGGTCCAGGCTTGCGTTTGGAAATATTCCTGGGATGACTCGCTACTAACATTCTTATGAACTTGTATTTCGACCACAAGACAAAGATTTGGACATTGAAGATAACTGGATAAAATAAAAGAGAAAAAAAATGCATACTTTGCAATAACATCGACGTACTTGATACTGCAGACAATGCAAAGAGCACATTTGTTGGTAATTAGGCAAAATAAAATCACCCCTTCTCAGGTACATGGTATCATAAAAAAACCTAGACACCTCAAAAGCATGTGGACCCAATCTCATCTCAGCTGTGCTATTAAAAAAAATGCTCCGCTGAGGTTGCTCCAGTTCTCTCCAAACTTTTCAACAAATGTCTTCACGAATCTTGCTTTCCTGTTTGCGCTAAAACTGCTTCTGTGGTACCAGTTTTCAAGAATTCTGGCGAAAGAACTGACCCATTAAATTATCGCCCCATTAGCTTTCTCCTGCTTTTCGCTAAAATGTTTGAGTCCTTAATTAATCAAGCTCTAGTCCATCACTTTACAGCTGCTAAACTCCTGACCGGCAAACCATATGGATTTAGGCAAGCCCATTCCACAGCAGATATCCTAACTGTAATCTCTGAACGTATATATCATTCACTAGACAAAACAGGAGAGGGTAGTACGGTAGCCCTCGATATATCTAAGGCTTCTGACAGGGTATGGGACGATGGTCTTCTTAGGAAAATTAGATCATATTGTATCACTGGAAGAATACACAATATAATTAAATCCTTCTTAAGTAAGAGAAAAATCCAGGTTGTCCTAGACGGTCGTACATCTAAACAATATGATATAAATGTGGAAGTACCTCAGGCGTCTATCCTTGGACCTTTATTATTCCTGATATTCATAAATGACCTCCCTGATAAAATTGTTTCTGAGATGGGTATATTTGCTGATGACACCACTCTCTATAATAGGCACGAGGGGAAAACAAATGAATACATATCTAAGGAAATGGCAGAAACACGAGGATGACCTCAAATCTGTCGTGGAATGGGGACAAAAATGGATGGTCACATTCAATGCTGCAAAGACTAAGCTTGTTTCCTTCAATAATTACAAGAAACCTTCTCTACCACCAATAGCAATGGCCAAGAACACATTACCCGAAAGTACTTCCTTTAAAATCCTCGGCCTAACGTTTACAGGGAACATGAACTGGAATAGATACATTGATATTATTGCCAAGGCTGCTGCAAAGAAGGTGGCCTCTCTCTACCGTGCTAGAAAACTACTTCTGCGTGAAAGTATCCTGTACCTCTATAAGGCCACCATTTGCCCATGTATGGAGGACTGTTGTCACATTTGGGCTGGTGCATCTACTACTTGTCTCTTACTCCTGGAAAAGGTCCAAAAGATAGTCGCTAACCTAATAGGTCCTGAACTGTCATCTAGGCTTCAGCCTTTGTCCCATCGACGAAATGTTGCATCCCTCTGCCTGTTCTACAAGTATTTTAATGATGAATGCTCTGATGAACTACAAGCACTTGTACCCCCTTGGTGTGAATACCCCCAACAAACCCGACAAGCAGCTAAATCCCACCCCTTCACAGTAGAAATCCCTAGGTATAAGAAGGCATCCTACTCCAATAGTTTCTTCCTAAGAACTGCAAGACTTTGGAACTCCCTTCCGAAATTCTGCTTTCCCAACTGTACTGACATGCAGAAGTTCAAGTATAGTGTGAACAGACATCTTGCTACTCATCTCCCTTCACAATACCCCTACGTAGTAGCCCCCTACTTCAAAGGGGCACTGTGCCTTGTTTGGGGTGAAAATTGAATAAAATAAATAAATAAATAAATAAAAATAAAAGCCCTAACATCATCAGAATATTCTGGGTGATTTACATAAAACACCGGAAGGTGCCAAAATGCTGAGCAAATAGAATCACAGCAGCAAACGTCATTTAATAAAACATTTATTTGCTATTATTTGTTTATTATATAAAATAATAAAAAGATATTTCATTATTAATAATTAATAATATTTGATTTAAACAAAAAATCTTTAAAAAGAGATCATATAAAAAATTCAAATTTTTGTTTGTTTCCAGTTGTTTGTTATTAAAAAAAATCAATATTTATTCATGAAACTTACCTTACAATGAATGTTTTTTTTTTCGTGATTTGATTTTGAATTTTCCTAAAGTTTTGTATAAATTGTCCAATTCATTGTAGTTTTAATTTTTAAAATTTTTCTAAAGTTTCGTAACAAATTGTCCAAGTTATTGTATTTTTAAGTTCCTAAATTTTCTTAAAGTTTCGTAAAAAATTGTCTAATTCATAGTATTTTTTTTTTGTAGTTTTTTAGTTTCGTAAAAATTGTCCAATTCATTGTATTTTCAATTTTTAAAATTTTCTTAAAGTTTCGTAAAAAAAAATGTCCACTTCATTGTATTTTCTAGGTAATAACAAAAAAAAAAAAATATTATTTTAATTTTTAAAATTGACTTTTCATTGAATTATCTTCGTAATAACAAAAATAATATATTTTTCATTAAAAAAATTATCCAGCGTTTGCGCCCCCCCCCCCACAAAAAAAACTCTTTTGTTTGATACTTTCTAACCCTAACCCCCCCCACACACACACACACAAAAACTCTTTTGTTTGATACTTTCTAATGTTTTACATGAACTGCCTGAAAAATTATTTTTATAACACGGTGCCTATTCTGCATAATAACCCATTTATTAAGCCAAATGCTCAGTTTCACTAATGAAATACCCAAATCACCTAAATCATTAAAAGTAGAAAGTAAATTACTTTCAACAACCTCAGAACTCTTACTTCCTTTCAATTTCATCCTTTCAGTACTTACATTACGTAAGCGATGTTTGTTTTTTTTTTTATTACATTTTCACCCCAAACAAGGCAAATTGCCACTTTGGTGTAGGGGGCTACTATCAGGGGCAACAACTACTGGGGTACTAATGTAGGGATTTGGGCAGCAAGATGTCGGTTCACGTTACACTTCTGCACGTCAGTACTGTTGGGGAAGCAGGGACCTAGAATGGAATTCCAGAGTCTAGCGGTTCTGGGGAAAAAACTATTGGAGTAAAAAGATCTTTTACATCTAGGGATCTCTACAGTGTGGGAGTGGGATTTAGCAGCCTGTCGGGTTTGTCGAGGGTGCTCACGTCGTGGGGGCACAAGTGATTGCAGTTCGTCAGAGCATTCACCACTAAAATACTTGCAGAAAAGGCAGAGGGATGTAACATTTCGTCGATGGGACAGAGGCTGAAGCTTAGATGCCAGTTCAGGACCTATCAGGTTTGCGACTCTCTTTTGAACCTTGTCAAGGAGCGAGAGACTAGTAGCAGATCCACCAGCCCAGATGTGACAGCAATACTCCATACATGGGCGAATGGTGGCCTTATAGAGGTACAGGATACTTTCGGGTGTTAGTAGTTGTCTAGCACGGTAGAGAGAGCCCACCTTTCTTGCAGCGGCCCTGGCAATGCCTTCAATGGATAAAGGGGGAAGAACTGCTGCTTTCTGGGTCGTCTGTTATGTAGATGGTTGTATGTGGAGATTTTCTGTCCTTCCATGATTATCATCATTCAACTGCTAAGCTATCCATGTTATTAACTCTTATCCTTGAGTATTTTTGGCCTTGATAAATGGTGACTCATTAATAGCAAAAAATGCTCCAAATTGACATCAATGCCAAAAATCACAAGTATGGTTGCAGAGAGAATCACGGAACCGTGTGACAATCCAAAGGTTTCGACATCCCTGTCTTTGTTGTCCGTAATAAAAATGGCAAAATATGTGCTGTCGCACCTTCAAGAGGGCCCTCAACAAAGTATTGATAGATCGTGATATATTTGGACCAATGCTAATTTAATAACATTAAATACCATAAGTCTTTCGGGCCAAGATCACAGTGTAGTAAAAAAAAAAAAAAAATGCACGCACGCACGCACACACAGACACACACAGACACACACACACACACACACGTGCAAAGAGAGAGAGAGAGAGAGAGAGAGAGAGAGAGAGAGAGAGAGAGAGAGAGAGAGAGAGATTTTTCAAATTGTAAATACGTTTTTTCAAACGCTGGGGATTTATTAGTTAGATTAGGCTCCACAAAGTGAATGAGGTATTGTGGTAAATGTTGCCAGTCAAGAGTAAGTTTCCAAAAGTTCTTCATAATAACTGTAGTTACAAAGATCCTGTACCCCCCTCCCCAACTTCTCATAGGGCCTTGTGCCTAAGTTTGTTTACGATTGTGATTTTTTGCTTTTATTTTTTTAATTTATTCATAATCTAATTGCAAAATTTTTTCATGAGAAAATAAACTATATAAACAAGATCAAAGTGTAGTATCTGTTCTGATGCTACACTTAAGTAATTGGTCCTTGGTCAATGTAGGGGAAACTCTTCATACCGAGACAATTACTATTTAATTGGAAACTGCCAGAGTGCCCCCTTTTTGGGGGAGCTGGTTTTCACTCACATTAAAAACAACCTTGTGTCTAATTTGTTTTCGTGGGGAAGCAAATAAATACGATCTGTTCTTCTGATGCTACACTTCAATTTATTGTTCTCGGTAGGTGGAGGGGAAATCTTTCACGACTGAGATAATGTTTATTTTTGTTTCTATCCAGAGAGCCCCTTTTTGGGGAGCTGGATTTTCCCCCACATTAAAAACCGACCTAGTGTCTAACTCTGCCCTGGTGGAGAGGCAACTAAATAGGAACATTAAATACAATCGCAGTAAAAAGAAATATCATGTTATCAGTGGCTTGAATATATGCTCAGTCGATAATATGATCAAAAAAGCATATACAACCAGGTGAAATGGCTCCCACCTCTTCTCTATCATAAAATATTTAAACTCAAAGCCTTCAGATTAAATATTTTTATTCCATCTTGGTGTCTTGTCAAAGTCAAGCATGTGGAGTTCAATCCTGGGACGCGTACACCACACAACACTTGGTGCCACAGACAGACTACCCAATTCATTCTTTGCCTACAACATCAACTCAACCACTTTTTGTTGAGAAGATTAGTAACCATCTCAATATATCTGCCAAGCAGGCATCTAAAATCACTAGAGTCTTCAGGGTTGTTAACCCAGGTCTGGTACCAGACACAAACATAATCAACCGCAACGAATACAATGAGCCACACTTTCTCTATTATTTTAGTATTTATAGAAGCAACTGGAAAATATATCCAGTGAACCAAGTTCAAGAGAGATTCAAACAATTGCACTTAAAGGGAAGGTCAGAATCTTAATAAAGGTTGGAATATCTGAGTTAGTGGGTAAATGTTTGGTATTCGGTAGGATGCCACATCTCCAACTGATAAGAAAATTTTAAAAAAAGAAATTCAAAGGAGAAAACTTAAATGCTTATGAAGAGAACTTGAATGCCTGCTAGACACTATCCTTGAGTGTCTAAGGTCTCTTTGTACAGGGGTTTGCCCAAACAACCTGGCATGAGGATAATTTTCACTACAAGCAAGCCTTGACTAAATATTCAAAATCACATAGTATTCACGACATAAATAAGATTTTGGTATGGCTAACCCACATTGACTTTTACGATAAATGGTGCATTTTCTCCAAGTGATGTCGCCTCAAGTAACAACATGAAGCTGGATACTCTACCAGACTAGATGAATTTTTGTCCTGAAATCTAAAAAACCAAAAGACCACAAAAAAAAAATACATATTGAAATGGTCCATTGGAGAGAGGAGAATTATGTTCTCAACTTCTTTACTAACCCAGTGTTTGAGATGTAAAGAAAAACTTTTATGGAATATTCGAATATCTACGTGTCTCACATAGAGATGAAGTGTAGCTCCAGGAAGGGGCCCCTTGATTTCTTTGAACTTCAACTGAAGTAAAAATGAAACAAAAATGTTAAAGGCACGTCCATCAATTCTAATGATAAGGATGTCCCCTCCAAGCATACTTAGATGCATAAACTACCCTGTTTTACTTGTATGAGATAACACTTCTCCTCCTCCTCCTTTATTCATGCAAAAAAAAATTTACTTATGCAAAAATAGAATTTACTCATGCAAAAAGATTATTCATGCAAAAAAATTACTCATGCAAAAACATTTACTCACGCAAAAAAAATTTACTCATGCAAAAAAATTTACTCATGCAAAAAAGAAATTTACTCATGCAAAAAAAAAATTACTCATGCAAAAAAAATTTACTCATGCAAAAAAGAAATTTACTCATGAAAAAAAATTTACTCATGCAATCATGCAAAAAAATTTACTCATGCAAAAAAAATTTACTAATGCAAAAAAATTACTTATGCAAAAAAAATTTACTCATGCAAAAAAAAATTTACTCATGCAAAAAAAAATTTACTCAAGCAAAAAAAATTTTCTCATGCAAAAAAATTTATTCATGTAAAAAAATTTACTCATGCAAAAAAAATTTACTTATGCAAAAAAAATTTACTCATGCAAAAAGAATTTACCCATGCAAAAAAAAATTAACTCATGCAAAAAAAATTTACTCATGCAAAAAAAATTTACTCATGCAAAAAAAATTTACTCATGCAAAAAAATTTACTCATGCAAAAAAATTTATTCATGTAAAAAAATTTACTCATGCAAAAAAGATTTACTCATGCAAAAAAATTTATTCATGTAAAAAAATTTATTCATGCAAAAAAAATTTACTCATGCAAAAAAATTTACTCATGCAAAAAAAATTTACTCATTCAAAAAAATTTATTCATGTAAAAAAATTTACTCATGCAAAAAAAATTTACTCATGCAGAAAAAAGTTACTCATGCAAAAAAAATTTACTCACGCAAAAAAAATTTACTCATGCAAAAAAATTTACTCATGCAAAAAAAATTTACTCATGCAAAAAAATTTATTCATGGAAACAAATTTACTCATGCAAAAAAAATTTACTCATGCAAAAAAAATTTACTCATGCAAAAAAAATTTACTCATGCAAAAAAATTTACTCATGCAAAAAAAATTTACTCATGCAAAAAGAATTTATTCATGTAAAAAAATTTTCTCATGCAAAAAAAATTTACTCCTGTAAAAAAAATTTACTCATGCAAAAAAAATTTACTCATGCAAAAAAATTTACTCATGCAAAAAAAATTAACTCATGCAACAAAATTTAATCATGCAAAAAAAAATTTACTCATGCAAAAAAAAATTTACTCAAGCAAAAAAAATTTATTCATGTAAAAAAATTTACTCATGCAAAAAAAATTTACTCATGCAAAAAAATTTAACTCATGCAAAAAAAAATTAACTCATGCAAAAAAATTTAACTCATGCAAAAAAAATTTACTCATGCAAAAAATTTACTCATGCCAAAAAAAATTTTACTCACGCAAAAAAAATTTACTCATGCAAAAAAAAAGTTTACTCATGCAAAAAAAAAATTTACTCATGCTAAAAAAAAAAGTTTACTCATGCAAAAAAAAAATTTACTCATGCAAAAAAATTCACTCATGCAAAAAAAAATTTCCTCATGCAAAAAAAATTACTCATGCAAAAAAAATGTACCCATGCAAAAAAAAATTACTCATGCAAAAAAAAATTTACTCATGCAAAAAACAAATTACTCATGCAAAAAAAAATTTTCTGAAGCAAAAAAAATAAATTTACTCAAGCAAAACAAATAAATTTACTCATGCAAAAAAAAATTTACTCATGCAAAAAAAATTTACTCATGCAAAAAAAATTTACTTATGCAAAAAAAATTTACTCATGCAAAAAGAATTTACACATACAAAAAAAATTAACTCATGCAAAAATAATTTACTCATGCAAAAAAAATTTACTCATGCAAAAAAAATTTACTCATGCAAAAAAATTTACTCACCAAAAAAAATTTATTCATGTAAAAAAATTTACTCATGCAAAAAAAAATTACTCATGCAAAAAAATTTATTCATGTAAAAAAATTTATTCATGCAAAAAAAATTTACTCATGCAAAAAAATTTACTCATGCAAAAAAAATTTACTCATTCAAAAAAATTTATTCATGTAAAAAAATTTACTCATGCAAAAAAAATTTACTCATGCAGAAAAAAGTTACTCATGCAAAAAAAATTTACTCACGCAAAAAAAATTTACTCATGCAAAAAAATTTACTCATGCAAAAAAAATTTACTCATGCAAAAAAATTTATTCATGGAAACAAATTTACTCATGCAAAAAAAATTTACTCATGCAAAAAAAATTTACTCATGCAAAAAAAATTTACTCATGCAAAAAAATTTACTCATGCAAAAAAAATTTACTCATCCAAAAAGAATTTATTCATGTAAAAAAATTTTCTCATGCAAAAAAAATTTACTCCTGTAAAAAAAATTTACTCATGCAAAAAAAATTTACTCATGCAAAAAAATTTACTCATGCAAAAAAAATTAACTCATACAACAAAATTTAATCATGCAAAAAAAAATTTACTCATGCAAAAAAATTTACTCATGCAAAAAAAAATTTACTCAAGCAAAAAAAATTTATTCATGTAAAAAAATTTACTCATGCAAAAAAAATTTACTCATGCAAAAAAATTTAACTCATGCAAAAAAAAATTTACTCATGCAAAAAAATTTAACTCATGCAAAAAAAATTTACTCATGCAAAAAATTTACTCATGCAAAAAAAAATTTTACTCACGCAAAAAAAATTTACTCATGCAAAAAAAAAGTTTACTCATGCAAAAAAAAAAGTTTACTCATGCAAAAAAAAAATTTACTCATGCAAAAAAATTTACTCATGCAAAAAAAAATTTCCTCATGCAAAAAAAATTACTCATGCAAAAAAAATGTACCCATGCAAAAAAAAATTACTCATGCAAAAAAAAATTTACTCATGCAAAAAACAAATTACTCATGCAAAAAAAAATTTTCTGAAGCAAAAAAAAAAAAATTTACTCAAGCAAAACAAATAAATTTACTCATGCAAAAGGCCTCAAAACAAAATTAAAGATCTTGAAATGTTCACGATTGTTTGAGATATTTGGTTCTTGACCCAAAGAAACTTGAAAATTTTTTTACAAAAAGAGCGGTCTTTGTGGCTTTTTAAATTCAACTTTCCCAACTTTTTGTCACATCTTCCAGTCGTGGTAGAGATAAACGTCATGTACATCATATCACTGGATGCCATACGTTTTTCTTTTTCTTCGTAGCTGGGATTTACTTGGAAATAAATTGATTTTAAGCGATGAAAATATTTAATCATTTTTTTTGCGGATCGTTATCCTCATCTTCATAGTTGTTGTCGTTTCACCATGACGAGATAGGAATGCTGAGTCTTGTGACTGTATCTACAGTAACTATTGCCTTCCGTAGTTGTTGTTATCTCACCACGTCCTTTTGGGGCCTGTGACGCAGTGGATTGAGGTGTTGAGTCTCTATAGTTCCAGGTGAGCATTCGTTGAAGATAGAGGTTTCAATCCTACCCAAAGCAGGCCAGAGGATTAGTTGGCCAAAACGTCCTGAGTCAACAACAACTATGAAAGGCAATAATTACTGGGGATACAGTTATGAGACTCAGCATTCCTATTCCGTTGTGGTTAATCATCTGAAGAAGGCCAGAGGATGAGTTGGCCAAAATGTGAAGATGAGGATAACAGTTTGCAAATAAACAAAATAAATACACAAATTACTCATTTCAAAATAGTCCAATAAAATTCTAGAAAATATTTAAATATATTAATTCAGCAAACAATCACTGGTTGTTTGCCTCGTGCATTCTTCTGTAATTTAATTATCAATTCCGTATTCAGGTGTTTAGATGTATGTTAGCTTTGGTTCCAACCGTTTCTCTGCTCTAAATAAAACGTCAATACTTTTTTATCTGCGCCATCAGAAATGATAAAAATAATTTATATGATTAGACATGGCATAATTTGCCGTTAAAGAACATTTTTTCACAACTGAGTTTGTTCTCTATTGCTACAAATCTGCATGGATATTTAGACTATCGAATCTCCATCCCATTTGAAGGTTCTTGATAAGATGCAGAAACGTATCTCGAATTTTATTGGCCCAACCCTTTCTTCTTTGCACCCTCTCTTTCACAGACGTGATGTTGCTAACCTCAGTCTTTTCTATAAATACTACTATGACATGTGTTCTTCAGAATTGTCTGATATATTTCCTGCTTCCTTTGTTTCAGCTCGTTTGACTCATTATTCTAATGGTTTTCATCAATTCGTTGTTCCAATACATCATTTTAATACAACATCCTATTCTACTGCAGTTTTGTAAAAATCTCCTCCCTGCTGACTGTTTTCCTCCTGCCTATAGCCTTAGTCTTTTCAAAACTAAGGCCAATAGGCATTTCCTGTCTTTGCGATTATCATCTTTTATTTTTGTTAGCTCCTTACATTAAGTGGCTTAATGCTATGTCCGGAGCAATTTCTATTTTAAATTTATACTGACTATTAAAACAAAAACTTTCTCTAACCTAACGTGTAATCTACATGGTAAATAACGCCTTAGCATCAAAATTACTCTCTAATGCAAAAAAGGTACAAAAATCACACAAAGCAAACAAAAAAACGCACCTTGCAATTTTTTGTTTTTTTCCAATGAATGCAAAAACTTCAAAGGGGTCATTTCTTCCGCAGAAGGTGTTGTCTGGGTTTCTTTTCATGATGCAATTTACAGGTGACATTGGGATGCCTTCAATTCTCACCATGGAACTCTCACTGAAGAGATGGAGGACCACACTACATTGGGTAACGTCCAGCGGTAATCCACTGATGAAATCACAATGAACATATACATCGAGTCTGGTATTGGAGAAAAAAAAAAAAAGAAAGAAAATAAAAGAAAAAGAATTTAGATATCTTTTTTTGCTTTATTATTTTCTAATAATTTGAAACAAGCAAGACAACACGATGTTGCCTGGGATTGAATGAAGATCAACAAATATTCCACAACATACTTTTATTGTCATCGATTTTTCAATCAAATCGATTCATTGCCTGCTCTAGTTGGGGACCCATCATGGTGCACTGAGAGAAAACTTCACGTGCATTCCTGCAGTTACTTAGTCCACAATATATTGTCTACATTGAACCGTAGATAACCTATTGTTGATTTTATACAATTATTTTTTATATGTAATGATTTGAATAAAAGTTTAAAATTCAAAAGTCAAGTATCACGGTTCAATTGTGCTCTAAACAAAAACATTCATTTCGAATGTGCCCCTATCATATCAAAGAACCTACTGTTAATTTTATAAAATTATTTTTATGCAATAGCTTGAATTAAAGTTTGAATTAAATTTCGAAAGTCAAGAATTATAGTTCAATTGTGTGCTAAACAAAAACATTCATTTCCGTGTGAGCAATAAACCTAAGCATGTGTTTTATGGTTTTCAGAAATTGACTTCCACTATCTAATCTATCTCTGGCTAGGTCTTTATTAATCTCCATTTCCTCCCAAGTCCATCCTTTATCGCTTCTTCCCATATATTCTTTGGCCATCCTTAGCCAACCGATCCTGCTACCTCAACTGTTCTACATCTACAAGAGCTCTCAACCATTCTTTTAACGTGACCATACCAACAAAGTCTCTGGTTCTGCACACATATTCCTGCACTGTTCAGATCTAAGCCTATCTCGAAGACTAACATTACGTTGATACAGTTTATCATTCTCATACCATTTCTTGCCATACATATGGATGTTCGTCGATCGGAATGACAAGGACCATCTGATCATCCTGAATGGAAGATGAATAAGACACGCTGAATCGTTAAGCAAGAGTTGTGCAATATCTAACCGCTCCTCTCCTAAGTCAGCACTGCTTAATTCCAGTAGCAAGGAATAGTCCAAGATGATGGGAGACAATGCCGAGATAAGCAGAGAGAACATACAGCACCTGGTATTCCCAAATGGTCACTTATTTTAGTACTGACCAAACACATATTTGCAACACTCATTGGCGAGGTTTTACTTCGATACATCATCATTGGAGCTATAACAAGAGCATATTCTTTTCCTTGTTTTGACTCTCGAGTGTGTATCCGTTAATATCTTATATGCTTTTATATAGAGTGATGTGGTTCTCGGTTGATTAACTGTGTCTAACTGTGTCCGATATATACTCGAGAGTGTAAGAAATTCTGCAGAAATAAGCAAGCTTTTTATTGGACGGTTTCTCCGCCCACGGATTTATTTTAACCAATAAAATTGCATGTTATAACTAACTGGCGAAAATGTCCTCGGCGCCAAATCCCCTTTTCAAATCAGAATCCAAAAAGATGTAGCATTGGAAACACATGGATTTCTCAATCGAATCGAGGCAGCAAAATTACTTTGCTGCTTCAAGACGTTTTAAATGCCTAAACGTAGAGCAGAACATTATCATTGCAATCACCAATGCCCTTAAGTAGGGCGAATTATATTTGCACGCTTGTGCTACAATTTAATGTCTGTCAAGATGAATTTAAGGTCTACGGTTTGACCTGACTTGTCTGCCATTGGACTGATTCTACAAGGACTCCTTGTGTATGCCCAGCTAACAGCATTTATCTAGAAAGACACCTCTACATCTCCAACCTGTGCATTTCTTCATCAGCGGGAATTTCAACCCAGCCTTTATCAAAGACGAACTATTATTCCCTTCAGGGACGTTATCAGCCCATAGTGGCAGATAGCTAAAGCCGACACATCTTTTGCAACATGGACCTTTTTTACTTTAATAAAATTTATGTTGACGTCTTAAGGTGATCTTGTTGTAATTTCTGTTTGGTTTTCTTCTATTCTGCCGAGGCCAAGAGTCCAAACAATGAAAAGAATATGCTGTTGTCATAGCCCTAATCATCACACTACATACACATGACTGATAGATTCTTCTTTCAGTCAACAGTGGAAACACTCTACTGGTTAGCAATGGCAGACGTTCTCTGAGCTTATTCCATCTAACTCTTGCAATAATTCTATCACCAGCTCCTTCTTGTGCTTCAAGTAACAAAACTTCTGAACAACATCAATAGGTTTGCCATTCAAATATATTTTCTCCACATCTGACTTTTCATCCGATGTTAATTTATTTAATTTTTGCTAATTCTACTACGGATGCGCCATACCTTCCTAAATATAAACATATCTTAATATTAACCTGATTACAGAATAGCATTTTTCCCCCATTAAAAAACCTGTTATAATAAGCTTTCAATATTTTTAACTGTAAGTATTGATGCATAACGATAGTTCCCAACTTTTTCTTTGGTTTATCCCCCCCCCCAAGAAATTCCCCCCGAAACCTTGCATCCCCTAAAATTTATATTGTGTTCAAGGATAATTTTTGTGAATTCCAACTAATATTTTATCAAAAGAAAATCATAGCTTTATTCTTTAACTAGCAGGGGTTGGAGCAGTTGACCTTGCCGGTCATAAAATATGCTTAAATATATTTTAATTCATGCAAATTTCGTATTTATTATTACAAAGCCAATTCCCTATTGAATATTATATTGTACCTAATACATAGTACTGATTTCAAAAGTAAAAAAAAAAATGACTTGGGTGCCATCAGCTAGAATCAAAACCAAAATTTCTAGCACTCCAGCAACGTTCCCTACCGTGCGAGCTAACCCAGCAGACAGCTTTAAAAATTAAACCCCTTATAGCTAATAAAAATATGCTGACAAGTTAAAATGAACATTTTGCATTTCAACTTGTAGACATATGTCTGTACACGTTCTCTATCCATCGATCCATCCATCCATCCATCCAAACAAAGATTTTACTCATTATAAACCATCCTTGGTGTATGGTTACAATTTCCTGTTAATTTCAGTGTTTAAGAGTTTAGCGGTGAAATATTTACACACAGACATACATACATCTAGTGTTTTATTTATATAGATATAATTTGCAAGGAAAATTAAATATGTAGCCAAGGGACAAATCATAGATTAATATTGGAATGAACCTTTAAAAATAATGTCTTTCTAGCAATAACAATAATAGCTAAGCAGCAATAAAGAGTACAATATAGTAGAAAGACTAACTTTCAAATGCTTAGAAAATTTACTTAGTTATAAACTCAACCCTAAAATGAAAGCAATAAAACAGAAAGAATAGCCCATTTTTTATCTAAACCTTTTTTTGCACCTCTGGAATATAATTTCATATCCCAGGGGGTGAGAACACCCCAAGTTTGGAACCCCTGATCTCGATAATCTGCTGGAGATAAGAACTGGCAGGAGGTTGACATCGTAAAGAAATCAGATTCCGTCTTTTTTTTTTTTTTTTTTGAGTGTTGAATTTTGAAGTGAATGGATATGTTATAAGTAGGGCTATGACAACAGCATATTCTTTTCATTGTTTTGACTCTCGAGTGTGTATCCGTTGACATCTTATATGCTTTTATATAGAGTGATGTGGTTCTCGGCTGATTAACTGTGTCTAAGTGTGTGGAATATATACTCGAGAGTCAAAACAATGATAAGAATATTCTGTTGTCATGGACCTAGTTATAAGCCATCATCTAAATCAGTGGTTCCCAATGATATTTTTTTTGGTCCGCACCCTTCAAGATATTTCCCTTAACCTCCCCCCCCCATCAAAAAAAAATTATATAGTGTTCAGGGATAAGTTTTGCAAATTTTGACTAATATTTTATCAAAAGAAAATCATAACTTTATAATCATAACTTTATAATCATAACTTTATAATCTGCAAGGAAAAAAAGTAGCCAAGAAAAGTAGCCATAAATTAATATTGGAATGAACCTTAAAAAGTAATGTCTAACTAGAAATAACACGAATAGCTAAATTGCAATAAAGAATGCAATATAGTACAAAGACTAATTTTCAAATGCTTAGAAAATTTACTTTTTTCTAAATAACAAAATTAGTACATTGCCAAAGAAAACAGAAAACGGAAAACACACACACACACACACACACACACACACACACAAAAGAGTAACAACTGTATTTTTAATCTGAACTTTTCTCACACCCCTGGAATATCGTTTCACACGCTCAGGAGATGCGATCATCTCAGGTTGGGAACCCCTTATGTATAGCTTACAGTCTGAGCGATGTGTTGATTATGCTATAAAAGATGTTGGTTCGGTCACCATGTTCCAGCTAATCCGAATAAGGCTTCACCCTATTCAGGTGCTGCTCTTTGATATTGACAATACATTAATGCAGGCCCCATATGTATCACGAACGTTTTTTATTCTTCATCGAATCATCATCAGGTGAAAAAGCAAAAAAAAAAAGAAGAAAATCTGGAAAAAAGAGAGTATTTCAACAAGGTAGTTGAGAAGGGGGCCAATGAAGTTAGATGTTGAGAGAACATTTTCACCCTGTTGCAAGAAAGATATGAAAATTGAAATTTTGTGATGCCAGAATTAACGATGCAGGATAAAATTGTATTGTATTAGGTTAAGCATTTAAAATACCGGTGTCATATGTAATATTATTAATGTTCGTTTTTGATGCAGATAACTTTGAGTATTTAAACAATTTAAAACCTAATTTTGGCATGTATTACTCCAGTGTTATGAACTTGGATCAAAAGGGAGCAGTTATGTCTTTGTAGATGTTGGTAAATTGAGCTATATATATATATATATATATATATATATATATATATATATATATATATATATATATATATATAAGGAGATGAGTATTGGCTGAAGAGAGCTTGATATGGGTATCTGAAACGGTCCCTCATTATCGGGTTCGAAACCGACGGTACCAACGACTTATCTAAAACTTTCCGCAAAAAAAAAAATATATAAATAATACTCTCTTATTTTCAGATTTTCCTTATAATTGAGCACTCTTCTGAATTTCTTTTCCCCCCCCAAAACTAATTGTTATCACATGTGGCAGCACAGTCCCGATCAATTTCGTCCACACGACCTGACACAATCCTGATCAACACGATAAATTCGTACCAGAACACCTCAATCAGTTCGACACTACACAATCCTGAATAACTCCGTTGATTTGAACGTGAACACCTCCGATGACTCAACACAACACGATCCTGAACAACTCCATCAATTCGACCCCAAATACCTCCAATGATTCGCCATGATCTGAACACAATGACTCAATACAACGCGTTACCAGAGCATACCGAATGATTCTGGTATCAGCTATTTATAGTCCTTGGGCGAACTCATTTTTGTCGTAGGTAGGCCTGACTTAGACATTGGCATACAATTCTTGAGCCCTTTCACACAGGCTCGTCACATAATATATATACTCCTATAAATTCGTTTTTCTTTTGTCTGTATTGATATTAATATTAAAAACCTTCTTTCCTATTTATTAAAAAAAAAAAAATACAATTTTCTTATATATGGGTCGTGGAATTGCATTCACTAGCAGAAGATCTAGCTAATTTGCATATTCTTTTTAAACATTCATTTCAATTAATTCCCTATTAGCTTTTTCGTTTTTCTTATAGGATGATCATCTTTATTTAACTATTACGTGTAATTATATTCATGCAGATATTCTACATGATTTATACTTGCATAATATTTGCGTAAAAAGTTTATAGTAAACACAAAATTGTTTCCATATATATTTATGTATATATATATATATTTTTGTTGAACATATTTTGCCTACACAACTCCTCCTAGAGTTTTTGGTCTACAGACATGAAACTTCATATATAAGGTATTTGAATCCATACAAAACTTTATATTTGGGTTTTAGGCCGGAAAAATCGGTGCAAAAGTGTGAAAATTTTAAAAAATGAAATTTGCCAGGTGAACGCTGGCATTACGAATGCATAACATAGTAGCTATTGGTTTATGTTTTAATTTTTAGCCTTTCATAGCCCAGTCATTGACGGCAGAGGCAAAATAAATCGTGAGCTGAACGTTTTGGTTTCGATCCTCGGTGGAGTCTTTTTTATACTTTTTAAATCATTACTATATAGTGCATCCTATCTATCTATCTATCTATCTATCTATCTATATAAAAGTGAAAATGTCTGTCTGTCTTTTCTCTATGGTAGTTAAGGAAGACTATTATACAGAAATGCATTACTTTACATATTCACACTTTTTAATATATACATATGCACATAACCTTATGAACAGTATATAGGGCCCGAGCAAAGCCGGGCGGAACTGCTAGTATATATATATATATATATATATATATATATATATATATATATATATATATATATATATATAGTTCAGAATTTAAAATTATAATAATGATATATATATATATATAATTATAATAAATAAATATATATATATATATATATATATATATATATATATATATATATATATATATATATATATATATAGTTCAGAATTTAAAATGTAAAAACTTACAGTGGGTATATAGATATTAATACTAAAAATTATAGGAAAATCATATCCACATGAAAATGCTCATTGGTATATGAAGTGAAAATTTTGCAAATTAGAATTTATAACATGTATTATTTGAACAAATTATTTTCAGTGTTCCATGGAGTTTCAAAGAATGGATCTTATCCACAGAGGAAAAAAAACTTTCATATGGACTATCTATAATTATATAAAGATAAATAAATGATATTCAACTCAAAGTCAACATATGAAGATCTATTTAGAATGCTGTAAAAAGATCGAAATGAAACTTGAGCAATATCCGCAAATCCAATTGTAGTATGTATATTTGCAGGCTTGGAATATTCATATCATATAGATCTATAGTTCTTGCCGGAAAAAATTTTCAGTGTAAAAAGTATAGTTTGAATAGAGTTTAATGAACTTAGTTCAACGTTAAAGATTTAATATTGGCATTAATATTACAGGATAAATAGTATCCAGCAAGGTTCCTCTCTCTCTCTCTCTCTCTCTCTCTCTCTCACACACACACACACACACACACACACACACACACACACACACACACACACACACACACACACACCATATATGCTTGTTAATATTAAAATAAAGTAACTTACACTTCATTTCTGAAAGGCAGTATGTTTCTGCTGCTAGTGAGTTTGGGAATTGTTCTAAACTGATAAAAAAAACAAAAAAAAAACAAATGAAAAATGAGTATTTATAAAAAGTGTGTATTTATTAGAAAAGCTAGTATTTACAAGGTGACACTAAAAATGCTGTTCACTCACAGAAAAATTTACAATCCTTTCTTCAGCCCAATCATATTTGGTACAAATAAACTGCAATCTATACCTGATGTGTCAACCAACTTTCTGTCATAAATATCCAACAGTCTTTGTTTTATCACTGTAATTCACTGTCAAGGCAGAATCAAATATCGATTTTTTTTTTTTTTCGGATATAATGATATAACGACTTAACTTTAAGAATATGATTGACTTTTCTTTAAATCTTAGAAGTCAAGTCAGATTTTCCCCTCTGTCTTTGACACAAATAGTTTTACTAACAAAAGGTAAATAAAAAAAAAGTTTGCTTCATCAGTAACTTATTAATTAATTTATATTATTAATTATTGGACTATGACCTTAAACTATATCCAGTGGTAAGGCCCCAGCTTGCGGGCTTTGGGGAGTGTGGAGCCACCCTTTAATTATCATTGCTTCCAGGTCCATTCTGACCCGGAGTGGTAGTACCTGTTAGTGTCCCAACTATGGGTTAAATAGAAACAAACTTAAAAACAACAAATATATTCTATTAAAAATTTTTTCTTCAAAATCTTTGGATTCGGCATTAAATAACCTGAAAAGGGTTGATATGGCATAAAACAAAAACAACCAGCCAACCAATTATTGGACCATGTTTTAAAAAATAATTATTTTTAATCAATTTTATAGATTTTAATGTTTACTGCTGATCAATATTTAATATTTTTTATTTATAAGTATAAAAAATGATGGAGGAGTTTTCACCCTTAACTAGCATCTACTTTTACTCTCCCACTTGACACTAGGAAAATCTGTCATACAGTACACTTTATCCTTATACACCAGTTGTCAATCATATTTTGTTTTCAATTAGCTTGAATGATTGTTGACAAAGTAAATCTCTACACGGTTAAGAGAAGCAAGTAGTGTTATTTAGAAGACAGACGTTAAATAGTCAGCAATGAGGCAATACCTGCTTTCTTGCCAACTGCCACTTCCTACTGTAAGGCCAGGTGTCTGCTGGCAGTCTTCACACACACACGCACATACACACACACACACACATTCTCACAGTGAAACTGCTATCATACCATGTCAAGCACTTATATGGCTTTTCTCTTTTTTTACAAAGGAGTCATCATTTATGAAGGCCCGGAAGTCACTCGAGGATAAAGGTTAATGAGTGTGCGGTAGTCAATGAGACAATATCGTAGTAATCGTTAGTAGTGAGAATTTGGTAAATTGGATTACTTAAGGGGGCTGTTTATCAAAAACCTGTTTACGTTGGACAAAAAGACAACCATATTGTAGTCAGCTGGGAAGCAGGCAAACAGAACAGAGTTCCACGGGTGTGCAGTTCTAAGAAAGAAGCTTTGTTCATGGAATCCACATTTAGATTTAAACCCAGAAAAAGAGTGGGGAAAATTATCGATAGTGGTTTCAGCTAGACGAGTATTTTTGTGAAAGTTTGGCAAGGGGAGCCATAGACTGGAGCTCAGACGAGCACTTGCCACGAAAATAACGCTAGAGCAGAGCACAGAGAAACTAACTTTCCTCATTTTCACTAAAGAACAATTTACATTCAGGACATTTACGTGTGTAGCACAAACGTTAAAATATTCATTAATGCATATATATATTTATATTTATATGAATCTAGACAACGAAACATGTGTCAGTGGATAATTATATTATAAAAACAATATTTCTGCCGCTCCCCATTTTGGGGCACCAAATTGGTCAAAGGGAAAATTATTCCCAACTCACATTTAGGTAAAAATGCACTTTTATATAAATAATTGAATTCATTCAAAAAAAATATCGCAAAACGAAAACAAATAAATAAGATCTCTATTAATATGAATGTTTTGTTCTGTATCAATATGAACATAGAATTATAGAACAGGTGTTTTAATTAGTACCAAGATTCGTTTCTAAAAATAAAATAGACCGTAGTCGAGAGTGATCAGAAGGCTCCATTTCACTGGCTGCTACACTGAGATGTAGGGGACGGTGCCACTCCTTTTTCTTGATTGCTCAACTTACCCTTGATTCCCACCTTATAATGCTAACTGTTTAGTTAAGAGGTAACAATTTTCCTTTTTTGAGTTTTTTGTATGATTCGATTCAAGACTCCCATTTCTCAGCTTCTGAGTAAACACTCTATTATACAAAATTCGTTCGTGTATACTTAACTAGCAAGGAGATGCAATATTGCCCAGAATTAAATGAGGATTAATGAATGTGCCATACTTCTAATACTTTTATTTTCATCCAAATCAGTGAAATCACTCATTCGTCCATCAAACCGATTACCTGCTTTAGTTGGGAACCCACCATGTTGCACCGGGAGGAAGCTGACATACCTCCCCTGCACTGACTTAATCCACAAAACATTGTCGTCTATATATTCCAGAAACTAAAAAAGCACTTACAAAGAAGTGAAGTCCGTCAGAATCTGAGCCATTTTGGTGGCCTTTTATCTGTTGGGTTGAGGTATTTGTCCAGGGCGGTGGTACCTAGGAGGTCCATTCTTCTAGGCCTTGCTCTCGGCTTTTGAGTGAAAAGTTTATTGTTTTTTTGAGACGTCCTCACCAAGGAATGCTGACAATGCTGCCCAGGCATATTTTGCATGCCAGAATGCTCCTTTAGAAATGCTGACTCGATTCTGCCTACCTTGTGTCATATCCCCCCACAGTGGGAGGGAGGTAAATAACTACCCGTATAATTATACCAAAAATATTGCAACACCTTATTTGTAAATAAATATTATATTTCACATAATTCTTAAATAGAAAACAAATTTAGTCATGTAAAGACTATATCTTTTTAGAATGGAACTTTGGTGTAAAATCTTTCTGGTATTTTATGTTTTTTTACGAAATAGACATCATTAAATGGAAAAAAGAAAAAGGCTTTACCTGGACAGGTTTGCGTGTGTGACTAGCAATGATTTCCTGAAGTTCTTTCTCGTGTTTATTGAGTTCTTTCTGCCGCTTCACAAGTTCAATCTTTTGCTGAAGCAGCATTAATTCCTGATGGTACTTTTTGTTTGCATCCTTTAAGCTTGAATATTCTAATAAAACAAAATTGGATTCAAAATATTTTTTCCTTTTTTTTTTTTGACAATCTTGAAATGTTTTTTTTGTTTTTGTATTATTTGAATTCTTCAGACTACTGTTCTTATCTTGAGTGTTATTTTCACAACGTTTCAGCCGATATAATCTACGACCTTATTCAGGTGTATCTTGTCGAACTTGGGAATGTTTCTGTTGAACTCAAGAACCCACACAGAATTTCAAACAGCACTCTTCATTTAATTCACACGAGTAGTATGCATTCAGTCCGTCAGCCATGACCTTGTAGAAGTTTAAAATTAGTCTGCAATGGGGTTTTAAGAAAATCGTATGAAAATAACACTCAAGAGGAGAACAGTAGTCTGTATAATCAAAATAATATGAATTATCAATCTTCATCTAAAAGAATTAAGTAAAAATTGAATTTTTTTATTGATAAAATAATTTCTTAAAGAGAGAATGTATGAAAGAGGAATCTATCCTCTAACAACCTCAATAATGGAAACTGTTGGTGACACGCATTGCAAGAATAATTCTGTTTTTCTTGAGGCACATCCTTTAATTGCAATATCACGAATCGTTCGAAGGAATGTAACTGAACGATGGCTAACAATTCCAGAAGTTTCTACTGCCACAGTAAAAATAAATCTGTTTGCAAGAGAAGGATTTTTATAAAATTTTTAATCTCTACATCTCAAGTGATAGACCATAATTCAACAGCAGGCCTGATTAGATTGCTAGTAGAAAACAGTAAAATCCAAATTCTGACTTTGACTTTGACATATAGATGTTTGAGGTCCAAGTTTTGGACCTGTTCATCGTTCCAAGCGAAAATTTCCTAGACAACTTTGTGGCATGCGTGGCACAGAAAACCAGGAATTTGCACTTCCATTTAGGAGGATGAACTTTCTCACTTAAAAAAAATCGATAATCCCATCTAGGCGTTCTCTCTCTCTCTCTCTCTCTCTCTCTCTCTCTCTATATATATATATATATATATATATATATATATATATATATATATATAACCATCATTTGTTAAATTTTGCTCAGTAGTTGCCAAGATTTCAAACTTATAAAATTGACCCCAAAAAGTGGTATATCTATAAATGGATATAACTATACTCGTCACCAAATGGAATATTGAAATGCTCATATCTTTGGTTCTATATGAAAATTTGAAAGCTTTTAGAAGATTATAATACCATTCTATGATTAAAATTTTATGACAATTGGTTAAAAACAAATAAAATATTCCCAAATTTTTCAAATAAAATATTCCCAAATTAGCATACATTTATATATATATATATATATATATATATATATATATATATATATATAGTGTCTTAGCAAGCCAGTTTTAGTTTTGCTGCTTTAGGATGAATTTTGCTTCAGATTCTTTTGCTTGGTTGTCTCCCCTGTGGCCTTGTCAAGCCACTAACATATATATATATATATATATATATATATATATATATATATATATATATATATATGTGTGTGTGTGTGTGTGTGTGTGTGTGTGTGTGTGTGTGTGTATATATATATGCATATATATGTATATATACATATATATACATACATATATGTATATATATACATATATATGCATATATATACATATATATACATATATATATACATATATATATATATATATATATACATATAACATATATACATATATATATACATATATATATACATATATGCATACATATATATATATACATATATATATATACATACATATATATGCATATATATATACATATATGTATACATATATATATATAAATGATGAACAGATACACCAATTACAGCACCTCTTTCAAGAAAATTCAATTTTAAAATTCACAGTAGAGTTAAATAATAACAATAAAATTCCATTTCTTGATGTCCTTATTGATACGTCTAATAACACTTGTAATACATCTGTATATAAAAAACCAACTAGCATAAACTCTAGCCTCCTGAACTTTAAAAGTGAGTGTCCACAAAGGTACAAAATAGCCATAATAAACAATTTACTAAATCGCGCTAAAATGATATCCTCCACAAAAAAAGCACTGCTAATTGAAATAAAAAACATTAAACAAGTACTCATCAATAATCATTTCCCCAATTACATTGTTGATGAACAAATAAAAAAAATGCTACAATCTTCCGATAACCAGAATAATAACGTTAGCCAACACCGCAATGCAAACCCCATTAATATATTTTACCAAAATCAAATGACGCCTAATTTCAGAATCGAAGAAAATGCAATAAAAAATATTATACGAAGATACTTGACGCCTGTTGATAGTAATTTTAAAATTAAATTTATTATCTATTATAGGAAATTTCGAACACAAAACCTTGTGGTTAAAAACAACTCTTCACCAGCGATAAAAGCGTTGGAAGAAACCAATGTTGTGTATAAATTTAAATGCTCTATTGGAGAATGTAACTCCAAAAATAATACATACATTGGGCATACAACAACAACGTTGTCCCGGCGAATAACTATGCACCTTAACGACACAAGCGCGATTTACAAACATTTAAAAAAAGAACATAGCTGTCCCCCCTCCAATGTTAGAAAGGTCCTCGTTGACAACACAAAAATTATACAACGGGAAAATAATGTAAAAAAATTAAAGATTCTTGAAGCGTCGTACATTAGAACTCTTCAACCTAATATAAATGACATTGCATTTCAAAAAAGTAGTAACGTTCTGAAATGTCTTGCGTAGTCCGTGTTGGACGGACTTCGTACATGGTGTCTACGAACTTGCTGGTTTTAACACTCGAATTTTTAATCGACTTTTATTCTTAATCGACTTTTATTTTAACTCATCACTGACTATATATATTTTAGTTTTCATTTTCAATCCTCATTTTCGCAATCCTGTATTTTTAACACCTGATGATGATTCATGGACGAATCGAAAGCGCTCGTAACAGCAACATGTATGGATCCTTTATTAATATTTTTGATTTTGAAACAAAAAAGACAATACGAAAAATTGAAAAATTAAAAAAAAGAATTATAAGAAAAAAAGTCTCCGTTGTATTTAATAATATTTGCTTGAATATATATATACATATATATATATACATATACATATATGTATACATATATATATACGTATATATATATACATATATATATATACATATACATACATATATATACATATATATATATACATATATGTATACATATATATATACATATATATATATACATATATATATATACATATATATATATACATGTATACATACATTGTTTTCAAAATTAATTTGTGTAATCTAAATTCATGACATAAAAATAATTTTAAGAAAAATTTCTTTTAATGATATTTTGATTCTGCCAAAAGTAAAGAAATGAATGTAAAAACTTTTTTTATTAATAATGTAAGCAGTTAAAATTAGGAGAGTGATTAGTGAAAAATGGCCGCATGTTAAAAAAAAAACATCCGAGCTGGAATAACTATTATTTCAAAGAAACTAAAGCAAAATACATTTTTAATTAAAATTTAATTTTAAAAAGTACATAGTCATAGGTAACAAAAAAAGAATAACATGGCTAGTTCGAATCAAATATTGATTCATCAGATAAAGTAGTATGTATGAAAAACTTTTATAATCGTTATATAGAAGATATAGAATATACAGATAAGTAATTATCAAGATACAATTTGTTACAATCTTATATCTTTGCATTAATTAGTGATGATGTAAAAAATTAGTGATGATGTAAAAAAAAAAAATATATATACTTTGTTACCTCTTATTTGTGGAATGCAAGAAGGCAGCAACATGTTCAGTTGTGATTGAAGATATTGATTTCCTGTTTCAAGTTTTGTGATCTGTTGAATGAGATCCCATCTTTGATCTTCCACTAAAATAACACAAAAATAAATAAATAAATAAATAAATATTTCATAAAATAATATATTTTTTATAATACTAAAAAATAATCAATAAATATTTCTTGAAGTAATACATTTTTTTTATAATACTAAAAACAAATTCAAAACAATAAAACAATGAAACAATAACCGTTTGCTGCCGACTTTGTGCCGCCTATTCTTCTTTTTTTTTTATCTGAACCATCAATATGGTTCAATTCAGGCAACACCAGGTAAATATAATGAGTTACTAATATTCTACATTAATGAATTATCTAACAGTATTCTGGGTGCTTATACAGTATAAGGCACAAGTGAAAATCACAAAATTTTTTCAAGAATATTATTTATTGGTTAAGCTTTATTATGTTTTTTTTTTTTTTTTGCAAAGGAGTCACCACTTGAGGATAAGAATTATTGAGTGTATGGAAGTCAATTGGATAATATCGTAGTAATCGTTAATAATGGAAATTTGGTAAATTGGATTATTACAGGGGAGAGGTTCATCAAGAATTTGTTTATGTTGGACTTGAAGATGACCATAGCAAACGGAACAGAGTCCCACAGGTGTGCAGTTCTAAGAAAGATACTTTGTCCATGGAATCTCTGTTTAGTTTTAAGCACAGATAAAGAGTGGGAAAAATTATTGATAGTTTTTTCAACTAGATGAGTGTTTTTCATGAAAGTTTGACAGGGGAGGACCATAGATTGGAGCTCAGACGAATACTTGTCATGAAAATAACGATAAAGCAGAGACAGGCTTGCAACATCTCTTCTGTGGGAAAGAGGTTTCAGGGAAGAGGAAAGGGCATCGTCTACTAGATTGTTTTGATAAGGTGGTGTAAGCAGCTCCTGCCCAGATGTGGCAACAGTACTCCATAATAAAAAAGATAATGTGAATTTCTTATCTGACACTGTTTGCTGCCTACTTCGAGTCACCCATTCCTCTGCATCACCAAAGTTGAATTTACAAAACTACAGGGTACAACGATAAAATTGTCGCCCTAGAAAAGACAACATAATTCCATTTCCGTTTGATGAAAACCGGTTTTCTTGTTTTGTTGCAGTTACTAGTTGGCCAGTTGTTTACAAATCCCAAGAGTGATAGAAACCTTTTATCACGTCTGAAAGTGGCACAATGTTCAACGAGCGAGATTGGAGATGTGCCACTGTACAACTTGTGCTCTCTACTGATCCAAGTTATGAAACAGGACCATTGCCAGCACCCTCAAAATGTATTGCTGGATTGCCACAAATAACAGGGACGTGCCCCGGGTTATGAAAACAAAGTTTCCAGCCACGGTTATGGTCTTTGGTGTGGTTTCAAGTGAAGGCCACATCGTGTCACCTCACATCTTCAAGTCGGATTGAACAACACGAAAGTGTACCTGGATGTGCTGAAGAGTGTGGTGATCTCCTGGTACAATGAGGTGGGCGCTGACAGACTCTGGGTGTGGCAGCAGGACCTGGCGCCAGTCCAGAAGTCCAAAGAAATCTAGGCTTGGCTTCAGGAGTGTTACTGTTAGAAAGTGGTTGGGCAGAAGCAGTAAATCATCTGTTATATGTCTATCTATCTATCTATCTATCTATCTATCTATCTATCTAATTATCTACCTATATAATGATGAGATTTGAATCGTCATGTATTGATAGGTTGTCAAACTCTGGGACAGCTCAGTTTGCACCGGAAAGTATCCGAGCAGGTGACTGGAGGTGACGTGTCACATGTCACATGTTCCAGTTTGCACAAGCATCATTAAGTTGGATAATGGGACACCAAGACAGACAGGTGGGCTAAAAATGAGTCTTCCCATGAGGGAACAAGTCTCAGAATGGAGATGCAGAAGAACCACCCCTAGCCAAGAAAGTTGATGAGGAATACCTGGGAGTGAAATAAATGCATAAACTCTTATATCATCTTGGGTTCTTGTTTTGAGTGTTTCTTCTAACAGATTCCAGCTCCCCAAAGGGCGGTTGAGGAACCTCTCAGAAGAAACAATAGCAGAACAAGTATGTCATTATGTATATGTTGTTATATGTTCTGCTGACACGCACGTACCAACTCCACTAGATGAGATGAGTCACGGGCTACAATAGACATTAAGGATCCGAGGACAGCAGTCCGTTCACAACAAACACAACGTTACATATATACATATGGTCCGTTTATGATAAGAACACAACAGACATTTAGTAGTGCCATGTATACACATATATAGAACCCCTCTGTGACACAAATACATCACAAATGTATATACACACATACATTAATGTGGTACAGTATATACACGGTCATAGGTATATAACACTACAACTGGCTTTCCTCTTCTTCAACCTGAACCTGCTAGACCACTTCGTTTGGTCATACGTCGAGAACATCACCAACATGACCTCCCACAACACCAAAGCCAGCCTGATCGCTGCCATCAACTCAGTATTCATGAGTATTCGCTGAGTATTCACTGAAGTCCTGCCGGTGATTGTGGAAAAGGCATACTCCCAGTTCTGGACCTGTATCGAGGCGGTGATTGAGGCTGAAGGCGGCTACATTGAATAGATGTCAGCTCTACTACATAAATAATCAAGTTACCTGAATTGATTTTTTTCAATAAAAGTTTTAAAATAAAGCTGTAGTGTTGTTTTCTTTAGGGTGACAAAATTTATCTATTCTCAAACAACAGAATTACAAAACATAATTAATTGTATTTCTTTATATGGAAATAAAAAAACCAAATGCAAATTACTTGATTCGTTTCTGTTTCTATGAGTCCACTTGGGCGGCATTTGAGTTTTCCTTGATTCCTGACAAACTCCATCAGTTTTCAATAACATTTTTTGCATTTCCTTTTTGTTATCTGTAATGGAAAAAACATTTTTTTTTAAAATTGTACAAATCTCGTTTGTTCTTTTACATCACTTATCAAGGCCTGAAGGCCACTTGAGGATAAGGATTAATGAGTGCATTGTGGTCAGTGAGACAACAGCAAAATGATCAGTAGTGGTGGAAATTGGGTAAAATTTGATTATTTAGGGGGACGACTCAACAAGAACTTGTTTACATTGGACTTGAAGACAACCATGCTGTAATTAGTTGGAAAGCAGGCCTGCAGTGCAGGGTTCCACAGGTGGGTAGTTCTAGGTAAGAAACTCTGTTTACGGAATTTGCGTTTAGATTTAGACACAGATACAGAGTGGAGGAAATTTATGACAATGGTTGTAGTTAGACGAATGTTTGTTGTCAAAGTTTTGCAGAGGGAAACCATAGGTTGCAGCTCAGTCGAGCACTTGCCATAAAAATAACGATAGAGCAGAGATAGACTCACAACGTCTCTTCTGTGAGAAAGAGGCTGCAAGGAGGAGAAAAGGACATTGTCTACTAGATTTTGAAGCTGGTTTTGAATACTGTCAGGGCAAGAAAAAGTGCTCTGAGCAGCTCAGATGTAGCAACAATAACAATATTTAACGCCTACAGCACTGAGTTAAGCAAAGCAAAAGGAATGTTAATCCCGATTGTTTTATTCAACTTGATCTCTCTTTGATCAAACATCCATCCTCTCTGTAATTTTTTTTTTTTTTTTTACTTTTGTTCACCCCTAACAAGGCATATTGCCACTTGAGCATAAGGTGCTAGTATTTGAGACCATGTGTAAGGAAGGTGAACAAGATGTTGCTTTATGTTACATTTAAACTTCTGCATAATAAGTACAGTCAGGGAAGCAGGTAGCAGGTAGCAGGAAGGGAATTCCAAAGTTTAGCTGTTCAAGGGAAAAACTATTAGAGTAGAAAGCTTTCTGGCATTTGGAGACTTCAACAGTGAAGGGGTGAGATTTTAAACAGGTTTGTCTAGGATATCTATGCCAAGTGGGCACAAGTGCGATGAGTTCATCAGAACACATTCCATCAAAATACTTATAAAACAGACACAGGAATGCAACTGGCGATGGGACAGGGGTTGGAGCTTAGTCAACAAAATGGGACCTATTAGATTGGAAACTCTTTTTTGGACTCTATCCAAGAGAGAGAGAGAGAGAGAGAGAGACTAGTGGTAGATGCACCAATCCAGATGTAGCAACAGTAGCCCATGCATGGGCGAATGGAGGCTTTATAGTGGTACAGGATACTCTTAGGTGTGAGTAGTCTTCTAGCACGATAGAGGGAACCCACCTTCTTTGCAACAGCCTCTGCAAGGTCCTCAATGTATTTGTCCCAGTTCGTATTGTCTGTGAATGTTAAGCGGAGGAGGTTTTAAAATGCTAGAAAACAGTGGCTGAGAATCAATCATGCCAAAGAAACGAAAAGCTGAATCACTGCATGATGTTAATAAATATGTAATTTTTTCAATAACAAAATAAATGCTTTTATACACACTATTATACTAAGTGGAGATTATGTTAACTAATATGAATTTCGTCGAGGGTTACATAGTACATGGTGGCAAACGGAAATAGACCCAATTGTAGCTGCCGTGATTGAAGCGAGGGGGGGGGGTCAAAGGTTAGATTCCTAGAACAAAACATGCTAAAAATGCAGGTGTCCAATGCTATGAGATAGAGATGACGTCATGTGTTTGGGAACATAGAGTTTATTAAGTTGGAGTTAGGAAGCAAGGGAGGTGACATGTGCCTGACAATGCAGAGAGAATCTAAGAGAATCTTGCCTTGAAACTCTGCCCATGTGTTGCCCATCTTAAGACTAAGTTAGAAAAATAAAAGACTAGTTAAGAAATAATTGGAATTAGACTTAGCTGGACGCCCGGCATTGCCTGGTCATACAATGCATTTAAACATGATATTTTAATTTATACAGATTGCGTATGTGTTATTATAGAATCAATCCTCTATTGATAATTATATATTACAAGGAATAATTTACTTAGTGGACTAATTCACAAAAAAATATTTAAAAAATACTTATGATAACGTCGTTCATCAAATTCCGTCTGTGTTTGTTTACAATATCATCTCAGCTGATATTTGGGCTTAATGATGAATGCCCTGGAAAAGTCATTTTTATTAATGTTTAGTTTTAAAATATGCAAACAAAGAAATGATTTGCATCAATTTTAAATGGTACTTCTTCTTTTATCATCAATTGAACTCATTAATAAGAAAAAAGTTAAAATAAAATGGTGAGAGATCATTCGATCTGTAGTCGAATGGTCTACCACTGAGCTATATCTCCAGATGACAATAAATCTGTTTTTTTTTTTTAAGAAGAAATGATTTGCTGAGATTTTATTATCTCCCTTGCCAGTGTAACATAAAATATTTCCCTGTAAAAATTCTTCTTTTTTTTTTTATCTATAAGAGAGAAAAAACTATTTTTAAGATTACTTATCGGATGAATTTCTGTACAAAACACATCTAAGAACACTGCCAGACATATAAATTACTTTTGTGTGAAATTTGCAAAAGATAGGATCACCATTTTAGAACCTACAAAGAAGGAACTCACACACACACGCACACACACACAAAGTGACTTTTATATAAGAATGTAGATATTAGTCTCTCCTGTCATAAACAACCTTTCTCTAAATAAAACCTTTAAAACCTCAATAAGTCTCCATTGTGTTTCCATGCATGAGTAGATTCATCTTTAGTTAAACAGATCTTGATTATCATGTACTCAGTGTGACCCTTGGCAAAATTCACACTAGCTAACTTAATCACTACAGACGTAGGGTCCCTAATATGTAGCAAATATTAATTTTGGGGCACTAAATCTGTAAACTAGCACCGATCATAAACTGCACTTGGTTCACACATACTTGTTGCATATCCCTGCACCATTCAAGGAAATCGGAAATCATCTCTTGGTATGTTTTGAGCAAGTTGGGCTCTGCTGTTGGTGGCAAAGTACAGAAACAGTAAATAATTTTTGCTTTTGCTTCATTAAAAAGCTCAACAACCACAGAGGAATCAATGGCACACATACGGAAAAGTGACAATTGGAGAATGAAGATTAACGACCGTGCATGTATGTAAAAAGACTTTGTGTTTTGTTGATTTGTTTCTTGACTGCTCATTAGCAAAAATGCATATGTACAAGTGTGTGCTTACATAAAATATCATGTGCAACCTCTTTTTTTTAACGTTTAAAATGTTACAATATGTGAGGCTTATGGGGTCTCTTTTTTTTTTCATTTCTGTTATAGCCAGTTACTTTTATTATTACTATTTCATATAGTGGTTGTTATTAAAATAATCCTCTTTTCATGAAGAAAATGATACAAGGAGACGTTCGCTGGGAGTTTTTATAAATGGTGAGATTTTTATAATCTGGTGAGAATTGATTCCGGAGAGAGAGACTTATCTTAAGCGATGGGACGATTCCAATATTTTCTCCGGTTCTGATACAATTACCAATTTCATACTAAATTACCGATTCCAATTCTTTATAAATCTCTTAATACTTAACTAGTTGTTTACTTGATTACCATAAAAACACATGTTAAATGTGCTGATATTTTCTCAAACGTAAAAATACACGTGTGGAGGATGATCTATAGATTTTACTTTTATTGGTAATTTAAAATCAATAAATATTTATTATTTTGTTATTATTACCAGCAATGAAAGATTTTGCTTAAAAAAATCAAATAAAAAAGCCAATTAAAAGAATCGTGTTTGGCATCAGAAAATAGGCAAAATTTTTTCCAATTCCAATACCCCCAACAGTTCTGATTTTTCCAGTTTCCAATTCCGATTAATCGTCCTAACACTACTTATGTTCCATTAACTAATTATTTACTTCTTAACTTTCTAACTTAATGAAATGAGTGACACACACAGACAAAGAACATCTAGGAAAAATTCTGCTTAGATTTTTTCTATATTATTGGTAGTATCCTGTTTGCATGGCTTCCATGAAGAGACTGATTTAAGAACCTGTTTTCTTTCAGCTCAAAAAATGTGGCATCTTTCGCCATTCGTTACTGGTCAACTCCTGTTTTAAGAAAATAAATAACAAAATAAAACGAAATACTTTCATTTTTATTCTAAGTTAATAATGAAACACTAAAATACTAAACTTCGTTGTTTTGATATACTTGTTACACTTCTTTTTTTTATTTTTTTATTGCTTTTTATTAGTGGGGTGAGGCTTCATTTCTTAACTTATCCATCACTTGATAAAAACAAAACAAAATGAAAACGCAATTACCTCAGTCTATAAGGATTTCTCTTTCATTGCAAATACACCAGAACCAATTGTTTCAGGATTGATTAAAATATTCTTTAGTTATTGCTTTCTTCAGTCTATGATAATGCACTAGATGATTATAGTTTAATTTGTTTTTTAGAGGATGGGAGACTTTTAATAAATTTGTCCTGGTTTTGTGCCATCTTTGTACCATCTTTCCACCAGGCAATGCCGGTGCATGAGTCCTGTTAGTTTATAGTAAATTTGATAAAAATTCTCTTTTATCACACAAACTTGAATCTTTTTACCTTTTAATTTTGCTTCAATCTCCAAGGTTCGCATCTGTTCCAATACTCCTGGATGTCGACCTCCATATTTCACATATTCATCACGGAGTTTCCTGAAAGAAAATTCTTTTCAGATAAGAATTTTATTGCAGCAGATGGAAAAACAAACTATTTTATTATTGGAATCCTTTGAGATGATTAATTTGTTTAGTTATTTATTTATTTGCAGACTGTTATCCTCATCTTCATAGTTGTTGTGGAAAAACAAACTATTTTATCATTGGAATCCTTTCAGATGATTAATTCGTTTAGTTATTTATTTATTTATTTGTGGACTGTTATCCTGGTTTTCTCTGGAATTTGAATGGCAATAAGATTTCCAAATGTCTTGGTATTTTTCACAAAAATTAAATTTAAAATTAAAATGTCAGTAAATCATATGAAATCGACAATCAAATAAAAACAAGCCTAGATGTTCTAATAATGTTTTAAAATTTGGGAGAAGGAGGATTGCTCTAAAAATTAAGACAAAAATCTGTTATTTTCTTATTAATAATTGTGAATGATATATATCAAAAACGAAAATGAACCACACAACTGCTTAATATTTGGGGTAGTATGATAAACTTCCAGGATTATCTCCCTTTAATAGAACTCTTAAAAGAACTATGAAAATTCAGATATAACTACTTTGTATGCTACAGTAATAATAAAAATACTAGTATTATAATCCTAAGTAAATCAGATATTATGCGGTAATTATAGTTTTGTGAATACTTGGGCAGTATCCCTCCATATAAACCGTGTCAATCACTTTATTGCAGATCAATATTTCACTAAATTAAAATTAAAATTGTATCATCAAAATTTTATTTGAATTCATGTGATATTCATGAAGTTATGACATTTTATTCTTTATCAAGGAATTTCCACTGTCCATCGTTTTTTGTTTTTTTTGCAGGTTTCTTAAAATATTGTTTTAGGGCAAAAATATAATGTATAATCATGAAAACTTTATTTTTTATTATATTTTTCTGTCAAAGAATAATAAACAAAAGCACATCCTAGGTGTTAAGCCTCAAATATATTAATTATTTATTGACATATCCACAATTTTTTTTAAAATAACTTTAAGCAACCTTTTGTTCACCGGGGAAGTCAATTGTTTGATCTGAAAAGGAGTTATGGCTCTGACCACATCAACTATTTTCCTCTACAGGGAATCCTTTGAAGTAAATTGTTCTCCTCCCTCATAAACCCCTCTTTTCAATATTGACCAGAAATTTTCAATGGGTTAAGGTTTGGAGAACACGGAGGCTAGGTCATGAGGGGTTCTCCAACGAAGCCCATAGATTCAAGGAAGGCTGCAGTCATCCTAGCAGAATGGGATAGTGTATTGTCATGCATGAAAATCATCTGAAAGCGACGTGGCAATAGTAGGTCATCTAGCCATGGCAACAAAAAGGCCGTGTATGCATTGCTGGTAAGCTCTACACCTCCTGGCACTCAGAATAGTCTAGCCAACTTATCCTCAATGATTCCTGCCCAAAACATGATGTCTTCACCTCTTTGTTGTCAATGAACTTTGTAAGGGATCGGAGTTCCATTCAGGTTTCAAACTTTGGCCCATCCATTCGGACTGTACGTGTATCACTGACCTCATCCGTAAATAGGACACATTGGAAATCCATTTTCATGTAATTCTGTGCCCAAGCCATTCGTTTTTCCCTATGTTGTTTGTTCAATGGAGGTCTTGGAAGAGGTTTGATGTTCCTTGCCATCTCATTCAACATATTACATCGGGCCTGCCTGGATCTTAGAGCAATTCCAGCTCTTTCAAAAATGGAAGCACTGCTGCTGATTATGTTTCGGTTGACTTCACTACAAATTTCCTAAATATCATGATCTGAAAGGTTTTTACTGGTGCCCTTATCCTTTTTGAATTTGATGTCAGGGTTGTTCAGGAATGAAGCCAAGGTTCTAGCCTAACGGATAAATCTTTGATGGATAATCCTTCTGCGAGTCCAACAACAACCCTATGCTTTTCGATAACTTTCAATCACCCGTTTTTTTTGGGGGGGGGGGCATTGTGAAAGATCTGCAATAAAGCGATGGACAGTATAAATTCCTTGATAAAAAATAAAATGTCATTACTTCGTAAATATCGCATGAATTTGAATAAAATTTTGGGAAATAACTAACCTTAAAGCAGTCTTTCAATGACACAATTTAATTTTTTTGTGACATATATTTAGTGAAATATTGATATTTTACTAATCTGCAATAAAGCGATTGACACAGTTTATATTTTTTCATTAAAGTAAATATATTAAACAAAGAAATAGAATGAAGCCAGTATGTTTGAAATAAAATTTATTTAATGGAGACACAAAAAAGTTCACTAACAGTTTGATTGTATGCATAAAGTCTGAAAAAAGTGTGTGTGAAGAAGTTGAGAGACTGTGTCTTACATACCTTGGATTTTGGGCACAGGTTAAGTGCACATATTAGATGAGACAAAGAAGCAAAGAAAGATCTCTTTGTATGTCCTGATATTAGTGACGTCTATCATGATTAAATAAGTGCCTTATGGTGATGTATGTGTGGATGTGTATGTGGGAAGGGGAGGTAATCCTACATCATTTTTGTTGTTAATCAATTACATAAATCTCACCCGTCTGTTTAAATGTATGTATGTATGTTTGTATGTCTGCATAAAACTTTCAACAGAGGCAACAAATTTTCACGAGACTGGTATTGTTTTGAAGCTCAATCCTTCAGACAACAAATATTGAAAAATTGGCTAGAAACATTAATTCCTTTACTCTTAACTGTGCACTTTTCTATGAGTAGGGGTTGCTTTTTTCGCCTATATTTTCGAAAGTCATCCCCTCTTTTTGATTGACTAGCCTTAATTTAAACCTTCTCCGCTTCCGGTTTGGCAAAGGACGCAACAGCAAAGATGTCATTTTTTTTTTTTTCAAGTTCTTCTCCTCCTTCGCATTACGGGTTCGAGTCTGCCTGTCTGCCTACTATCACTTTTTTTTGTTTGTTTGCTGAACATGCACCTCCAAACACCAGGACAATGCCAGGCAACCATGTTAGTTCATCATAAATTGGAACAAATACATAGAAGGTATTGCTAAGGCTGCTGTAAAGAAGATGAGCTCCCTCTACCATACGAGAAACCTACCAGTATCCTATGTCTCCATGAATCTACCATTCCCTCATGTATGGAATATTGTTGCCACATCTCGGCTGGTGAATCAACCACTGGTCTTTCTCTATTAGACAAGGTCTAAAAAAGAGTCTGCAATCGAATAATTCCTGCACGGTCAGCTAAGCTCCAACTCCTGTCCCATCACTGCAATGTAGTATCCCTGTGCTTGTTCTACAAGTACGTTAAAAGAATTTACTTTGAATGAACACATAGTGGTGGCACCCCCCATCGACGTAAATATCCCCAATGAACATGACAAGCAGCAAAATGTCGCCCTTTCATTGTAGTTACCCTCGAATGTGACACAAGGTCGTGTTTAATGTGAGTGAGAACCAGCTCCTCCAAAAAGGGAACACTCTGGTAGTGTGCAAAAATAAAAATTGTCTTAGTATAGAAAGATTTCCCCCTCCATTGACTAATAACAATTTAACTTAAAATAAAAATTGTCTCAATATAGAAGGGTTACCCCATTCCATTGACCAAAGACAATTTCATTTGGGTGTGGTCACCCGGCCGGATTCCTGAAACTGCTAAACTTGGGAATTCCCTGCCTGTTTTCTGCTTCCCTGACTGTAGTAACATGCAAAAATTTTAATGTAATGTGAACAAACGTATTGCTGCTTAACTCCCCACTGAGACTGCCCCTTATGTTTTAGAGGCAATGTGCCTTATTCGGGGTGAATACGAAAAAAGAATCACATAGGATCTTAGCAGAATATTGCAATATTTTTGCTATAATGAGGTTTAGGTTTAGGTTTAGGTTTAGGGTTAGGGTTGATACTGCCATCTTGTTTAGAACAACATTTCTCTTCTCTCCTAAAATTAAAATCTCACAACTCAAAACAGAATAATATGTGCATTGAATTCAGTAATTGCCCATGTTTAATAATAATAATAATTATAATAATAATAATAATACAACTACTACTACTACTACTACTACTACTACTAATAATAATAATAATAATAATAATATCATATGGCAAAATCACGTTAATACACCGTTTCCCACTGGGTCACTGAAGTTAAGCAACGTTGAACCTGGTCATTACCAAATGGCTGACTATTTGGGACTTCCAGGTGCTGTATGTGCTCTCCGCTTATCTCTGCATTGTTTCCAGTTATCCTGGACTTCTCCTTGCCACTGGACCCAAACAGTGGTTGGGGATTGTGCAACCCTTGCCTCACACTTACATGCACAGCTCCCCCTACAGGGGGTAACCTTTGTCTTTCGCAACTGAACGGAGGCATCGAATGATAATAATAGTAATAATTTTCCATAAATATGTAAACAGAGGAAAACCAAACCCGTCAGAAACAGAACTCTACTGGAGCAAGATATGGGAAGAGTGACAAGGTAACAATAGAAATGCTGAATGGCTAAAAAACATGAAATTGAAGAAGAGACAGAGAATAAAATCAGCAAAGAAATCCTCAAGACAACCCTAAGGAAAATGGCAAACTGAAGAGCACCAGGTCATGATGGAATGCATGCATACTGATTTAAAAAAATTCATGACGCTACATGAAAAGATGAATCCATGAAGCAGACATGCCAGAATGGATGACCACAGGTAGAAGCACATTGATACAAAAAGACACTAAAAAGAGGATTGCTCCCAGAAGATCAGGAAACTCATGACCATGCACAATGTACTACACCTAAAGGATGATGTTGACCGATTCTACATGAAAAGGAAAGATCGAGGAAGAGAATTGATTTGTGTAGAAGACTGTGTGAATGACACAAAAAAAAAATGAAAAATACATAACACAGAACATAGAAAGGCTAATCACCACAGCAAGAGACACTGTAAAAACGAACAAGTTAGAGAACAGAGAGGCAAGGGATAAGACGAGGAAAGAAAAATGTGAAGAGAAACAGTTACATGGCCAATTGATAAAGATGAAAAAAGATGAGACTCATAAAAACACATGGACATGGCTATGAAAAGATCGCCTAAACAGAGAAACTGAATCCCTAATAACAGCTGCACAAAATAACACAATTAGAACCAACTATATCAAAGCAAAGATCGACAAGACATAAGAAAACAACAAATGCAGACTCTGTGGACAAAGAGACAAAACAGTAAAGCAGGGAAGGCAGGAACTATGCAAGCGACTGGATTTTAGAGAGGTAAAAGAGATATGGACGATGAAGAAAGTCAAGATAACACCAATAATAGTAGGAGCACTAGGAATAATCCCGAAAAACTTTGAAAAAAGAATGGGAATCAGGAGGACGGTTGAGAAGATACAACGGATAACAATAATAAAAGCAGTTAAAATATTAAGGAAAACTCTTGAATGCTGGAACTACAAACATTAACCGGGCACATATAGAAACTGCAACAGAAATAAAACAAAAAATAGAGAAACACCACATGGAATCAAGAAAACTGAAACAGTATAATTGTAAATTACCCTCTCCCTACTTCAAAAAAAAAAAATTGTAGTGTCAGCATTAACTAGCACCACACCAAATAATTAAGAGTCAAAGTGGATGGAAAATCGAGAAGATGAGAAGAGAAAGCACTTATCAGACCTCGATGATTAGATGAACGTGAAAAGGACTGAAAACTTTGGGAGGCTTATTGCCACCTAAATTTCAGTGAAGGCCAATGGTTGCTGCCAGTGAGAAATCAATGGTAAATGGCTGCTGTGATGATGCAAATTCATTTGCAAAGGTTCTCGAAAGAGGTGGAGAGTACTGGAAATTTGAGAAGACTTGTTGTCACCAAAACTCCAGAGAACACCACAGGTTGTTGACGGAGATAAATCTTTGATGATGGCCTATGTGAAAACTCCTAGTGAGTGAGAATTGGAAAGAAATACCTCAGGAGAACAAGAAAACATCTGGAAACTAAATTATATAGCAGAAACTTAATAAAAGGTATAAATACATGGGCAGTATCACTAATAAAATACTCAGGACCGTTCATAGGATGTACCAAAGAAGAACCAAGACACCTCGATCAGAAGACCAAGAAACTCATGACCATGCACAATTCACTACATCCAAAGGACGATGTTGACCGACTCTATGTGAAAAGAAAAGAAGGCGAGTGAGGGTTAGTTTGTATAGAAGACTGTGCACATGACACAGAAAATGAATTTGAAAAATACATAATGCAAAACACGGAAAGGATAATCATGGCAGCAAGAAACACTGAGAAAATCGATAAAACAGAAAACAGAGATAAAGGATAAGATTAGAAAAGAAAAATGGGAAGAAAAACAATTACATGGAAGATTCATAAGGATGACAAAAGACGAGAATAACGAAAACACTTGGACATGGATGCGAAAAGGACACATAAGCCCAGAAACTGAATCCCTAATAACCGCAGCACAAGATAACTTGATAAGAACCAACCACATCAAAGCAAAGATCGATAAAACACAAGAAAACAGTAAATGCAGACTCTGTGGACAACGAGACAAAACGATAAACCATATAGTAAGTGAATGCAGCAAACTGACCCAAAAAAGAATACAAGAACAGACACGACCAAGTGGAAAGGGCAGTACACTGGGAATTATGCAAACAACTACATCTCAAATGCACAGACAAGTGGTACAAACATAAGCTGACAACAGTACTTGAAAACGAGAATCACAAAATCCTATGGGACATGGACATTCAACTTGATAAACCCATCCAAGCAAGAAGACCAGATATCATAATAATTAACATGAAAGAAAAATCCTGTCAAATCTTAGATTTTGCTGTTCCAGTTGACCGCAGGGTGAATATCAAAGAAAAGGAGAAACAGAGAAAATACACAGAGCTAGCCAGAGAGCTGAAAGGAATATGGAAGATGAAAAAAATCAAAATAATACCTATAATAGTAGGAGCACTAGGAACAACCCCAAAATTTATAAAAAGGCTGACTGGGAAGCCATCAGGGATCTTATCAGGGACAGACGCCCCATGGTGCAATATCTTTTCACTTCCTGCTGAACAGTGCGCAAAAGAGACCACTGAATGGTTCAAAACAGCAATTGAAGCACACGTTCCCACGAGGAAATTTTATAGCAAGCCCCACTCTCCCCAATGGCTTACTTCTACCTGTGCAACTGCCATTGCGCAAAGGCAGCATGCGTACCGCAGATTTAACCGACATAAGTCCAGTTCAAACAGACAGAAGTATATAGAAGCCAGAAATAACTATAAGAAAGAAATAGCGACAGCTAAGAGAGAATTTACTGAAACCACCAAAAAACGCATCGAAGCACAGAAATTAGGAACCCGTGACTTCTGGAAAATCTACAACAGTGTAGTAAATAGTGGGAAATCAACAATTCACCCACTATCCAACAGTCATGAGGTTGTTTGCTCAGCAAATGAGAAGGATAACATGCTTGCCAGTCGGTTTGCCTCCAACTCCACACTGGACCCTGCTAATCACCCCCTCCCTGACTTTCCTTTGCGGACAAATGCCACACTAAATGATCTGAAAATCACCCCTTCTCAGGTGCATGCTACCATAAAAACTCTTAACACTTCCAAAGCATGTGGACCTGATATCATCCTGGTTGTGCTATTAAAAAAGTGCTCTGCTGAAGTAGCTCCAGTTCTCTCCAAACTTTACAACAAATGCCTTAATGAATCTTGTTCTCCTGCCTGCTGGAAAACTGCTTCTGTGGTACCAGTTTTCAAGAATTCTGGCGAAAGAACTGACCCAGTAAATTACTGCCCCATTAGCCTCCTCCCACTTTTTGCCAAAATATTTGAGTCCATAATTAACTAAACTCTAGTCCAACGCCTTACAGATGCTAAACTTCTGACCGACCAACAATATGGATTTAGGCAAGCCTGTTCCACAGCAGACATCCTAACTGTAATCTCTGAGCGTATATACTATTCACTTGACAAAGCAGGGGAGGGTATAGCAGTAGCTCTATATATATCAACTACATCTCAAACGCACAGACACGTGGTACAAACATAAGCTGGCAACAGTACTTGAAAATGACAATCACAAGAAGGAGCACTAGGAACAATCCTGAAAAACTGTGAAAAAAGAATGGAAGAAATTGGAATCAGAGGAATGACTGGAAAAATACAACGAACAACAATCATGAAACCCCTTAAATGTGGAGACTAACACGGACGAACTAAAAGCGTACACCAGACAAATTGCAGCAGAGACAAAACATAAAGCGCTACATGGAACCAAGAACACTGAAGCTGCATACCTATAAGTTCTCTAACCCCATCCCCAATTACCACATCACTGCCCCCCCCCAAAAAAAAGTGAAACCAAATAGCCAAGTAGTCAAGGAGGAAGGAAAGACTGAGGAGTGAGCACTGACCAGACCTATATTGCATAAGTATGAAGAGAACTGGGACCATGGGGAGGCTTATTGCCATTCAAATTTCAGTAAAGACCAATGGCCACTGCCAACGATAAATCAATGGAGAGTACTGGAAAATGTGGGGAGACTTGTTGTCATTCAGCTTCCAGGGAACACCACAGGCTGTATTCAATGAGATTTTTGGTAACCTGTGTAAAAGCTCCTTGTGAGCTGCCAATAAAAATAATAATAACAACAACACCACCACCAACAACAACAACAACAACAATAATAATGTTAAAAAATAAACAAATATATTTACTTGACTTTTGAACTTTGAGTATCAGTTCTATCAGCATCGTCGTTATCTCTTGAAAGTTTTGGTGTATCTGAAATACTCGTGGTAAATTGGGAATCAATGCCAGATACCAGTTCTTTGTTCACAGATGCCAAACATTTTTGGATGTCTGAAAAAAGTTTTAAAAAAAAAATGTAAAGCTAACGAATATTTCATATCCTAGCTTTTATGTCTTTGATGACCACGTGTCTGGTTATGTCTTTCCTGAACACGAACATGAGTCCGTCATTTTGTAAGTTTTTTTTTTTTGGGGGGGGGTCATACCCGAGAATCGAAAGCAAGAGAAAAAAGAAAATAGAGAAGAAACAGCTGGATTTAGATATATGCACGGTTAAGTTCAAATTCAGTACTCAGAGTTAAGACGCCGGAAGTGGACTCGGTTTCCTAAATATGGAACGGAAATCACTAAGCATGAAACAAAATACGAAACCACTTCTTGTTTTATCATGAAACAATAAAAAAAAAAAACTTTTATTATTTGCATTTCTATAAATATTATATTTTATATCTAAAATATATTAATATGGAAATATCTCATTTAAAAAAAGTAATTTAAACTTTCATAATTTACATTTCTATAACTAATTTTCTAAATGTTTAAAATATGTCCATCGAAAATACTTGGATGAGGGCAAAATAAAAATGCACTAGAAATTTTTTTATATGAATGTTTAGATTTTTTTTTTTTTTGATAACACATGAAATGTTAATAAAAAAATCTTTCATACATAATTTATGAAAAAATTGTGACAAAACTTATGATAGACATAAATTTATAGAAATGTAGATAATAAAAATTTTCATCAGTTTTTTTTTTCATGATAAGTATTAAAACAAAATAACTATTTAAAGAAAAGTAAAAACAAAAAATAAAAAACTATTTATACGAGTACCCAAGCATACAGCAAAGTCCTGCACAAAGCGCAGGTATATTTGGTAGTGTAGATATTTTCTTTTATTAATTTAAAAAAGATTTCTTAATATTGTCCTTTTATGTATAGTATCCAAGGTTTTAATAAACTTTTAGACATAATTTTTTTTTTAATTTGACAAACTTAATCTTTTTTCTTTCATGTATTTTATCCAATATTTTGATAAAGTCCAAGATCGCCATGGGCATGGAATATGTGCCTACATTAAAGATGGCTTTCCAGAGAAGATCCTAAATTACCCTATATGTGCTTCTGGGTTGCACTTGCTCACACAACTGCATTTATATTTGCCCTGTTGCGGGACTAACGATGGTGTCGAAGTTAATCCCGCAAATTCAAAATGAGTAGTAATAAAATCAGTGATCAGGGAGTGTAAAATGGGGTTGAAATAAGCAAGCAAGGATGACTGAGACGAATGGATAAATTAAATACAAAATTTATTTTTGTATAAAAGATTGTAAAAGAAAAGAGAAGATACGAAAGTTTCTTCTTGGTCGAAAGTCTTTTTCTGTGACTGAGATATATCAATGTTTTTCCATGTAATAAAAAAAAACAGTTCCTCAACTGAGGTATGAAAACATCTATATATGATAGGTAATTGAATGCTTTTTTTATGTATTGAAATAATCAAGAAAAGTCCTTCGACTGAATTAAGTGAATGCTGTAAAAAGTGGAAAAGTAAGAGTTCTTGGTTAGAAATAACCAGTCTTTTTACGAAGAATTAAAAGTCCACCGCTTACTTAGCGGAGAGATAGAAAAGGGGGAAAAAATGCAAAGTCCATTAGGGTTGCAAGTCCATGTCCATGTGGAGGAATTAAATGTCGTGGTGCACGCATGTTTAACATCCAAACGCGGACGGGTCGATGTTGATGTTGATGTTTATGCCATGGTGTTCGAAAGGTCGATCCCGATGTGGGCGAAAAATGCCGTTTTTATACTTGTCTGACCGGCTCCAGGGAGGCATTCAGAAAAAACATTTTTTTAAATTTGTTTTCCTTGTAATCCGATTGGATGAAAAGAATAACTTTCTTATGACGTAAGATGCCTTAACTGACGTCCACACGAATAACTGAAATTTCGTTTAAGGAACACCGAATTTGCGTGGGTGGGTGAAGAAAATGTACGCGCAGCTGAAACGATGTTTATACATTCACGTGCGCGCAACTAGGTTTTACTGTTGAGGCAGCGCACGATTATTTTGTTTCGGAGTAGATTCGACGCGTGTGCGTCGGGGCTACGACAGCCTCCACAACAGTGGAATTACTATCTTTAAGAGCATATCAGAGAAAATTGACCACATCCTATCTGCTCATACTTCAGTTAACATTCACCTATGTGGAGACTTCAATGTTCACAATATGGAATAGTTAACCCACTCAAACAAGTCACGATTTCTCCATTGCTCATGACCTCACTCAGATTGTTCGTGAACCCACCTGTGTGCCCAATACTGACGGTCAGTATGCAAGTCTCTTGGATCTTTTCCTCACAACTTGCCATGAGCTATGTTCATTTTCTGTTCTTTCTCCACTGGGATCTTCCAACCACTCTGCTGTATCAATTAAAATAAAAAAGATATGTAATAAGTCCTCAGACGTACCTCTCCATCATACAGTATATCGATACTCTAAGACTGACTGGGATAGCTTCTGTTCATTTATATCAGATCTACCTCTGTGTTCCATGTTTAAAAAGGATGTGTCTTCTATAATATCAGACCTGATGGAATGGTTAATTGTAGGTATAGACCGTTTTATAACCTCAAAAAAATTCTGCGAAAACCTGGCAGCCAGCCTTGGTTCTCTCCGGAATGTACTGCTGCCATTGCGCACAGAAATCACTTTTTCCATTGCTTCCAATGTGACACATGTACTGAGACTAAAACCGTTTTCAGGGCTGCCAGTAACCACTGTAAAAGAGTAATGAAGATTGCAAGAGAGTTGTATGCTCAGTCCATCAAATCCAAAGTGACTAAGCAGTGGCATGATTCCCACCAGTTTTGGTAAATAGCAAACAGGATCCTGAACAGAAGCGTGTGCTCTATCCCAGCTATCATCAATGGACCGGAGATAATCTCGTCAGCATCAGACAAAGCCAAACTCTTTGCCAAGAACTTTGCAGCTAATTCTACCTTATGTGACCAAGGCTGCCAACCAACCATATTTCCTCCTGTATCAGAAAATACACTATGCGACATACAAATATCTGTGCATGATGTTGCCAAGCTAATCAAAAACCTTGATTCCAGTAAAGCAACTGGCCCTGACGGTATTCCAATTATAGTGCTAAAATAACTTCAACCACAACTTGCTCCCATGCTTAAAAAGCTGTTTAAGTATTGTCTTAGGGAGAATTGCTTCCCAACATCCTAGCAAATCTCATCAGTATGCTCTGTATTTAAGAATTCAGGTGATCGATCATCTCCCTCTCAGTACAGACCAATAAGTCTCCTGTGCGTCATGAGTAACTTACTTGAATCTGTGTTAAATAGAGAAGTAGTCAACCACCTCAGCAAAAATAATCTTAGTGACATGCAATATGGTGTCTGTTCTGCTAGATCTAGAGCGGATGTGCTTATGGTTATTTCTCATAGGATTTGCGAAACTCTCGACAAAGGCTTCCTTTTTAGAGCAATTGCTCTTGATATATCAAAGGCCTTTGATAGGTATGGCATAAAGATCTCCAGTTATAGTATAGCTGGAAATGTCTTTTCAATTATTAAATCTTTTCTTTCTGATAGGTTCATAATAGTGGTTGATAGGCAGAAATCAGAAGCTTATAGTATTAATGCTAGAGTCCCTCAGGGTTCCATCCTAGGCCCAACTCTCTTCCTGATTTACATTAATGATCTTCTAAATCACATCCTTAGATCATTTGTAGACATTTTTGCTGATGACACTACCATTGACAAAACATCAAAGGCCGTAAACGACCATGTTCTCTCTGATTCTCTCTCCTCCGATCTTGAGCATGTGGTACAATGGGGAAAAAAGTGGCTGGTTACTTTTAATGCATCTAAAACCAAGCTTCTATATTTACATTATCAACGTTCTGATCCCCATCTGGCATCAATTGAAATGAATGGCTCTCGTCTTGGAGAGGCTCCATGTTTTGATAAGCTTCTAGTCTTGATCTTTACTCCTGATCTAAAATAGAACACATATATATCAAATCCATTGCCAAGGTCGCTGGAAAAATGGTAGGATTCTTCTATCGATCCAGTAGATATCTACCTGCTGATGCTATTACCTATATAAGAGTCAGGTACATCGAAGGATGGAGTATTGCTGCCACATCTGGGCATGATCTGCTAGGAAGACCTTATCCTGCCTTGACAGGGTTCAGAATAGACTTCGTAGTCTAGTGGGGGATGCCCTTTTCTCTTCCCTGCAACCTCTTTCTCACAGAAGAGATGTTGCGAGTCTCTCTGTTTTATCGTTATTTTCATGGCAGGTGGTCGTCTGAGCTCCAATCTATGGTCCCCGCTCGCCAAACATTCACAAGAAACACTTGTCTGGTTGAAAACACTATCAATAATTTCCCCCACTCTTAATCTGTGCCTAAACCTAAACGTAAATTCCATGAACAAAGCTTCTTTTTTAGAAATGCACACCTGTGGAACTGTCTTCCATTTCCCTGCTTTCCAGCTGACTATAATATGGCCATCTTCAAGTCCAATGTAAACAAGTTCTTGATGAGCCGTTCCCCTTAAGTAATTCAATTTTCCAAATTTACACTTCTAACGATTACTATGATATTGTCCTTTTGACCACTGTACACTCTTTAACTCTTATCCTCGAGTGGCGTCTAGGCCTTGATAACTGGTGATTCCCTTATAAAAAAAAAGTCACTGAGATTTTCATCTATATTTTCACTTGCGTCATTTTTATCTAAATTTGTTATGAATTACAAATTTTCATTTTTACTAATAGTTTAAAATTAAAAAATTTTTCAGTTCATAATTAATACCAGCAATAGAAAATTAAGTTTAAAATGTTAAATTAAAAGAATCGTTTTTGGAATCAGAAATCAGGCTGAATATTTTTTCTGATATCCTAAAAAGTTCCGACATATTTCAATTCCTGATTTCGAATCCGTTAAACGTACCAACACTATAGATGCTGTACATGTGTCCTTAATGATATAAATGCAAGGTTATTGTAATATTTTGCATAAACCATCACCAATAGAAACAATTGTGCCAAAGTCTGCTGACTGCACCAGATTTTCTTGTGAAAACTACTTCGTCCTCAAAGAAACTAAAATATTCCCACAATGGCATTTTTTTTTTCAAATATCTCAAATTTTTATAATTAGAGTCTGATACAATTACCAATTTCAATTCTAAAATAGCCTAATCGCCTAAAAAAGTAAAAATTCTTTGTGTGTGTGTGTGTGTGTGTGTGTGTGTGTGTGTGTGAGGGGGGGGGAGGTGAATTTAGCAGAGAGTCCACAGCTACTTTTAAACATAGGTATAATTTTGTTTTTAATTTGACAAACTTAATCTTTTTTCTTTATGCATTTTATCCAATATGTTGATTAACACCCTGAAATTTTCATCTATATTTTCACTTGTGCCATTTTTTTTCCTTTTTATCCAATCGTACCATTTTACCTGTGCCATCTTCACCGGGTCATTTTTTTTTTTTTTTTTTTTTTTGTGTCATTAATTAGCTAAATTTGTTATAATCTTCTGTAAATTTTAATTTTACTGGTAGTTTAAAAATCAATAAACAATCTATTATGTTATCTAATTACTAATATTTATCTAATTACTAATAGTAAGCAATAACAATAAAAACTAAAAGAATCGTCTTTGGAATCGGAAATTAGGCTAAAATTTTTCGGTTTCTGATACCGATGCCCCCCCCCCCCCAAAAAAAAATTCCGATTTTTTTTTCTGATTCTGATTAATTGTCCCAATCATATATGCATGGTACATATGGAATTGGACTGTAACTAAGAGAATACCCCCTCCCCTTTCCCATAAAATTCACCCTTAGTAAGAGAATAGACCCAGACGCTATATTAAGAATAATCTAGAGCAGGAGTTCTCAGCCGGGGTCCACATGGACCCTAGGGATCCATGAAATATTTCTGGGGGTCCACAGGCAAAACATAATAAGACTTATCATTATTATTGTAGTTGTTGTAGAATACTTTATTTGCATTAAATTAGTTTTCATTTAAAAATAAAGCTTGATTATATATTTCTTTGATTATTAAAACCTCAAAATAAAAAAAAATAAAAAAAATAGAAGATTGTCTTATGACCAATAGTTATGAAGGGGTCCACCAAGATAAAAAGAAGGGAAAAGGGGTCCATGAGTAAAAAAAAGGTTGAGAACCACTGGTCTAGAGTCAAGCTCTTTTACATTAATTATTTTTTAGGTAATAGTCAAAATTATCTGCTCTTTATGACTTCCGGTTTCTGGTGCCCATTTGACTGAATAATTAGACATGGCCAAGTGGGCAAGAAAGTTATTCTTAACATGGGGAAAGTTCACCAGAAAGATAACCATTAATCAGAAGGAATCATATGTTGCTTGTCACCGTCGTCCCGTCTGCAGAAGTCAAAAAGAGAAGACAATCTGGATCATGATCACTTTTTAAGGTTTTATTGTGTCTATCATTTGTGAGTTTTGCTTGGATGACTACTGACCCCATTGTAATGGAATGGAGGGGAGAACGAGCAGGGGAAAGGCAGAAGTGGTGGGAGTGAAATATTTAAAAAAACATAAGGAGGGGATAGGGGGGGTGTTATGAAGAAAAGTGCGAGCAGGGAGAATTAGTTGGGGGAGGAAGGGACTTGTACGAAAAAGAGAAAGTGAGAGCTGTTGGAATGAGGAAGAAGAAAAAAAAAAAAATGAGTAATCTATTGGTTTATTTTATTTTAAAGGAATAATATATAAAACTGATTTATTTCTTTTAAAATAAAAAATGAACCAGGATGTAAGATTCCTCTGGACATAGGAGTTTCTTTTATTTTAGCTGCCACTATATTTCATAGCAAGTATTTATTTACTAGTTCCACAGATTTCTTATTACTTTCTCATTCCAACAACTCCCACTTTCTCTTTTTTTCATATTAAGTCATCCCTATGAATTCCCCACACTTTTCTTCATATATTAAACTGCAGCCCTAACCCTAATGTGGGTTTAACCGGCTTCCTCCCAAGGAGGAAGTTCTATGGGAGTATGAAATTCACAAGCGGTCCTCAGTTGCATGTATAAATTTGTAGACTTTTGAAAATGTTATTGCTATACATCTTATGAGATGACTGGCGAATTTTTATGATTTCAGGTTCAAATGAATAGCTACAGCAGGAATTGGAATACACCCTACTAAAACCTGATCGTCACAGCTGGTAAATTTCAAAAATGCAATCTGGACATGAGGACACTTTAGAAGAACGATATGCAATAAAATTTTCTTTTAAACTTGAAAAAAAAAAAAAAATGGCACCAAAACGTATAGAATACTGCAGACTGCTTTTGGACCATCTTGCATGAATCAGTTTTCGAGTGGAATAAGAGATTCAAGGAAAGCAGGGAGTCTGTGAAGGATGATGAGAGATGTGGGAGGAGTAAGAAAGTCAGAACACCAGAGTTGATTGGCCAAATAAAATAATTCACGGATAAGGACTATCGTGTGTTTATAGAGACAATGAGTGCACAGTTTGATGTCAGTGTGGGAACTGTACACACAATTATTTGTGAGGAACTGAAGATGCTGAAGATTTGTGCAAAGTTTGTCCCAAGGTTGCTCCATCCTTGTCACAGACCGTTTGACCAAGAAAGGGCATCAAGACAGTTCCTCACCCTCCATAGAGTCCAAACCTTGCCCCCTGTGACTTTTGGTTATTTCCTAATGTTATAAGGGACATAATTACGGATAGCACCGGATACGAAACGGTGTATAAAAGAGCGTCTTGTATTGTCTTGGAGTCAGTTAAGTGGTACGCACTAGTCCGACCGTCTTGCGTCTTACACTCTCCAAGTGTAGTCAGGATTAACCAAGCTCCCAGGACGAGCGTTCCGCTCACACACATTAAGTTACCTTTTTCCTTTACCTTCATTTACGCGTATATCAACTTCAAGGCGAGCAGCCATTTTGTATTGTGTATTATTTCGAAGTACGAATAAACCTTTTGTTATGCATTCCACTCGGCGTATTTTGTCATGTTATTATATACCGTCAAAACGGGATATAACACCTAAGCTTTAGAGGCTGTCGTTATGAGACAATTGAGGAGATGAAAGAGGCTGCGACGAAGGTCATTGGCATGTTCACACAAGAGGACTTCCATGAAGCTTTTCAAAAGTTCTTGGAGCAATACAACAAGTGCATTGCAGCCGGAGGAGATTACTTCGAAAGGAGACTAGAGTTTCATGTGTGTACTCTCAATAAAATTGGCCATACGAAAAAGTCTGGAAACTTATTGAAGGCACTTCTTATCTATTACATATTATTTCAGTTCCACAAACACACACCAGCAAGCCACCATGGGTCTTGGTGCATTTATTTGGGATCTAGACTGCTCACACCGTATTCTATCCAATATATTAAAGTTTACAATTCCATCTTTAAATATCAGCAAGCAAAATTTTCAAACTGCCCCATGAATCTACAAATGGTAACTTCAAGAACTCTTTCTTCTAACTTCTGTGTACCAATAATTAAATGGAACATGAACAGAGTTTCTTTCCAAGAATTTCCCACACCTGTGGAATACATTACCATGGGAATGTTTCCCTAAAGAATACAATATGGTCGTTTTCAAGTCCAGTGTCAACAAATATCAGGTTGACAAGAAAGTTCTTCTGGTTTTAAACTTTTAAATTCACATGAACATATCTCGGCTCAAACAAAAATTTACTGATCAATCAAAACAAGCATTATTAGAATCAACACACTTTTTGCCAATGCAAAACAAGTTCATTTATGCAAGTAACGTAAAAGTCTTGCGTTCTCGTGGCGATGAAGTTGCTGAAGGCGTTTTTGATATCGCTTCAGTTTTTGAAGCGTTTCTCACCCAGAAAGTTGTCGAGGTGCTTGAAAAAGTGGTAGTCGGTAGGTGAGAGGTCTGAAGAGTATGGCAGAAGAGACAGTTTCATAGCTCAATCCGTTCAATTTCTGCAGGGTCGGTTTAGCAAAGTGCAATCGGGCATTGTTGTGTAGGAGAATTGGGCCTTTTCTGTTGACTAATGCTGGGTGTTGTTATCGAAGTTTCTGATGCATTTGTTGACAGTACTTCTCTGCCATACTGGTTTCACCTGCATTCAAAAAAGGTAATGGACGAAACCGGTCGCAGGCCACCAAACAGTCAGCATGACCTTCTTTTGGTGCAACTCTGGCTGCGGGCAATGCCGTGGAGTTTCGTCAGCATCTAGCCATTGAGCTGAGCATCGCTGGTTGTCGTAAAGAACCAACTTTTCATCGCAAGTCACAACCTGGTCGAGAAACGGGTCGTTCTTGTTGCAAAAAAGAAAGGAAGATGACACTTCATAATTTTTTTTTGTTGTCGTTCAATACGTGAAGGCATCCATTTATAAAGTTTTCTGTCTTTCCAATCTCTCTCAAGTAGTTGGAAGTTGTCGTATACGTTACCTCTAATTCAGAAACAAGTTCTTGAACAGTTGTACGTGAATTGGCTTTAACTAAATCTCTTAATTGATCATTATCAACATCCGATGGCTGACCACTACGCTCATCATCTTCAAGACTCTCGGTGTCACCACGAAATTTCTTAAACTACCATTGTACTGTGTGTTCAGTAGTGGTTCCTGGACACAAACGCTTCGTTGATATCATGAGCTGTTTCAATAGCTTTTCAACCTAGCTTGAATTGAAATAAGAAAATTGTGCAAATTTGTTTTTTTTCCGTCTTGTATTCAATGAAAAGGAGACATAATTGTTTTAAAACGATTGTAATTTAAACGATTAGATAGAACGAAAAACGCTCTTTAAAATAATATATAAAGTAAAGGTATTATAACGTAAACTTATTTGAAAATACATCATTTGAAATCCAAATTAAAAATTCCGCAGGAACTTTCTTCTCAATTTAATATTGGTCGAGTCATCCTGTAAATTAATCATAGTTTCCAATCCTTTTTATATTACTACCGTTCCATCATCCAACTAAAAATCTTTGAATTGGTTTTGGCCTTGGTGTGCGGTGATCCATTAATATATATATAAAATTCAAATGATAAATTTAATTAGATAAATTAGATTAATGCTGGAAGCTATTTCAACCCGTACAAATTTTTATGCGATCTTGTTTAATAAACTTGTAATTTTAACTCCAATTTTTAACAGAAATGTGTCCCCCCCTCCCCCTATTCCTCATCTTCCTCCTACACCCCAGCCAAAAACTAAATGAAAACACAGGAAATCCTTAGATGTTTATATTTAGACACGTTTAAGTCGAAGTAGGATGTAAGCATGGACTCTGGACAGGAACCGTGTCACATTGTCAGGGTTACACATTGTCACTGTGTGACAGCAAAAAAAAAAAAAAAAAAAAAAAAAAAAAAAAAGGAACAAGAAATTGTCAGAGTTGGAAGTTGACACTAGCAAACAAAATAGCTATTGTTTGGGATGTTAGATTGCAGAAGTTGTAAATTTAGGTTTTCGAGGTAATGGTTCGAAGAATTTAGAAATTCAGAAAATTTGCAAACATTTTGTTTTAAAAAATTGTTAAAAATATTTTTATTTGCATCATTAGAATAATTTTTGGATTACTATTCTCATCTTCCATGTTATTTTTTAGTCGATATAATCTCCGACCATCTTTAGGTGCGGCTTGTCAAGCTCAGGAATCTTTGTGTTAAACTTGGGATCCATATGGAATTTTGAATTGAACTCTTTATTTCATCTACACAGGTAAATTTTTCTTTATTTGCAAGCCATGACTAAGTAGGAGGAGATGACAGTGGCTAAGTGGTTAACAACATGAACTGACAACCTGGAGGTGTTATGTTCAAATCCAGTTCGTTTCACAAAAAATCACTTTCACTTAGGAATTCTAACTAGAAAGATATCGGAGGGAAATTAATGCCAACAACAGAATCATCTGATTCATAAGAAATGAATGAATGTGTCGAAAACAGATTTGCAAAATTCTGATATCAGCAGAAGCTCTCTCACACACACACACACACACACACACACACACACACACACACACACACACACACACACACACACAATCTGCTAGCAATTTCCAGTTATTAATAACCATATAGAAAGTTGTCGCCCTTGGTTGGTTGCATAGTTCTGATAACCACTGCAAACGCTTGATGGCACCACTAACTTTCTCCTGCCCCGACATATTCAGGAAGCAAGGTACCGAATTGAACCTCTCTGCAAACATAGGTTTTTAAGCTCTGGCTGTTCTGATTGATGCCTTGGGCATCTCATCACTACTGTTGCTGAATGCCTTTTCTAAGGTCAACGGATCATAATTGTAGAAGCTGAGGGACTTAACAATTAATTCAGGTTTGACATTTGAGCATCTTTTGTGTTTATACAGTTCGAAGCTGAAATTAGCTCTCTAGATGCAGGCTTGGGCGATTGCTAAGAATATCTAGGTTTGCCCAATTACCAGGTTCTCTCTTTCAACGTTTTATTATTTATTATTTTTTTTTTTTACAAAGGAATCGCCACTTATCAAGGCCCAGAAGCCATTCGAGGATAAGGGTTAAAAGAGTGTACATTGGTCAAAAGGACAATATCATAGTAATCGTTAAAAGTGTAAATTTGGTAAATTGGATTACTTAAGGGAAACGGCTCATCGAGAACTTGTTTACATTGGACTTGAAGACAACGTTTGACGTAAAGGCAAGCCAATACGGTCAGAGTAAGCGCAGCTGCAGGAGTTGCCGGAAAAGTGATTTCAGTGCCTCACCATTAGCCTATCGAGACTCCAAACCGGATTTTTACTCCCTTAGCCGATATATACCGATATTTTTTAAAAAATCGTCATTTTATCTTTAAATATCTTTTTAAATATTTATCTAAATAAAATATATTTGCTAAAAATAAATTCTCAGCTGAAAATTATACCTAAATCTGTTTTCATTGCTTATTTCAATAATTGAGGGTAACTTTCTGTCTAACAAGACAGTGGCATTCTGCATCTAGTCTGGTGCACTTCAGCATCTGTTGTGTCTGTACAGTTTAAAGCTAGAATTGTCTCTCCAGATGCAGGCCTGAGTGGGTGATAAGGAGACCTGGGTTTGCCCAGTTAACAGGGTCCCCCTCTTGGCGTTGCAGACAAAGTTCGATGGAAAGGCAAGAAAAGAAATATGGTGGAAGTCAGCGCAGCTGTAGGAGTTGCCACAAAGGTGTTGCAGTGCTTCACCATCTGTCTATCAGGACTCCAAACCGGATTTTTATCAGGGTTTACGCCCTTAAATAATACATCAAGAAATATTTCGGATATTTTTCATTGACAGGTTCAAATCACCTGAATGATGATAGAAATCAGTTTGCTCGAATGATGGACTGCAGCGGTGGCAGTCAGTATTTGTGCCTTGCCGTGTTTAAACTGGTGGTACATAAATAATAAATCGATGTGGGGATGTACGTTTGTGATGAACATGTATAAACATCAGAGACAATATTGGGTTTTATTTTATTGGATGTTAGAAATTAATAACTCCAACTAAAAATGATAATATAGAGTCCAGGAGTCTTCGTTGCTGGACACTGCTGGAAGTGATTTACTAGTAAAGCAATTAGGGGATTCTTATATAGTTTAAAAGAGGTTCAGTAAATGTCAATATCGATGTGTAAGTAATTGTTATTAAACCACTCTATTCTACAAAATCATATGGTCAGAGTCAGCACAGCTGCAGGAGTTGCCAGAAAAGTGTTGCAGTGCTTCACCATCTGTCCATCGGGACTCCAAACCGAATTTTTTGTAAGGGTTTACCTCCTAAATGTTTGCCTTTCCCAAGGCATCCACAAGGCAGTAGAGTTAATAAATAAATAATAATTGTAATCAAGGCGGTGATTCTTGTTTCTGAATTCAAATGCCTTTTCTAAAGTTAACGGGTCGTAATTGTACGAGCTGAAGGAATAACAATTGAATGAGGTTTGATATTCAAACATATACAAACTTTCATAAGTAAAATGTATGGTTGTCATATTTGGGTTGTTTTTCCATTGTGTGGTCTTTCTTTTGGCCTTCCCAATTTTAAGTTATTTTTTTAAATTGTCGTGAACACTAGAATATTTCGATTAAAAGCTAAATATGAACAAAACGGGCCCCAACTCTAATTAATAAAGTGTACACGGGGCCCGTTTTTTTTGCTCACCCTGTGTATATATATATATATATATATATATATATATATATATATATATATATATACCAAGTTATAGGTATTCAAAAGAAAAAACTCGTGAATTTAACGAGGTTATTAAGAGTACTCAATGAAAAAAAAGCAGGATATATTTTTATTAATATAGACAAATTTACATAGTCGTAACACTGGACATGCTAAGGTTTCAGACAGATGGTCAGTCAAGATCACAAGTCCTCCTTATGCAACTTGATAAAGTTTGTCTTCCACTGAAGGAGTCCAGTTCTTAAATAAAGATAAGGAAACTATTTATATAAAAAAAAATAAAACATGTAAAATTTAGAAGGAGATGTATATTATAATCTCTATAGATAATGAATATATATGTAATATATATACAATATATGTATTTTTTATTCAAATCAATTATCCTGAGGAAGTCTTGAAATAAAGACGAAACGTTGATGAACATATGATTTTGGTTTGTTCCCTTTTCACCTTTTCATGTGCGTGTCTGTGTGTATATATATATATACACATGCACACACGCACATACACACAGATGTAACAGTACTGTATGTGGATGACTATAATGCTCCCTATCTTGGGTTGAGCATATTGAAAAGTGATATACAAACTACCCATAAGCGTATTAAGCGATGCTCTTTGTGTAAACAAATTGAGCTTAGGTATTAGGACATTATCAAAACATTGTTAATTCACTGCCGCATAGCAGCAGCCGAATAGTGCAACAGTTAGAAGCTTCGACTGTCATTTGGGTGGTCGGGTTTCGATTCTGGCTTGAGGTAGTTGCTTGTCTAGCCACACTGATGAGCTGTGAAACAGCAAAACAGTACTGTATGTGGATGACTATATATATATATATATATATTTCTGTGGAAATATCATTTTTTCAATTATATTTCACTTTTTATATATACATAAATCCTTAATTTAAGAAGCTCAATGTAATTACAGAGCAGATAATAAATAAATTACAAAACTCTATATTCCAAATTTCATGATGCTGCCCATCTTACAATTTATTCCTTTAATTCCGTTGACAGTTACAATTTTTTATTTTACACTATGAAACAGATACTGTCAAGAATTGTAAGTGTCAACTGAATTAAAGGAATAAATTGTAAGATGGTCAACATCATGAAATTTGGAATATAGACTTTTCTCATACACACACACACACACACACACACACACACACACATATATATATACACGCGCACGCACATGCACACACCGCCAGTGAATTCTTACATTGCAATAATAATGCTCACCATTAATAAATGGAATAATGTTGCTGATGTAAGAGAAATGACGTAAGAAATGGCGATGCGTTTGCCAATAAAACGATGACGATGCTAAAAGAACCACAACTGCTTTTTCTCTTTATTGATTTTGAATCAGTGGCGGCAACACTTAGTCATCCCATCCCATAATATGCCATCAGCATCTTCTTGTCAGGTGCCACATCCTCTTCTCTTTACCCGCTCCTCCCCGTCGCTGACTCACATTGGCTTTGCTGAACCGGACCCCGAAAAGACAGATGTATTTATAGAGAAGGAAGCTGGCACCGCGTGATGGCGATTTAGGATTTATCGTCATTTAACCCCCAACAAAGTTTACTCTGTAAATGGCACACCAAAGACAAACAACAACAAAAACAAAACAAACTTGATCATCATTAGAATTGGAACTGCATCTTCCTAACAAATGACCTCTCCATCTATGAATGGACTAAGGAGGTTTAACTCAATGCATTATTTACTTAATATCTATCTATCTATTTCCATTCATCTATCTATCTATCTATTTCCATCTATCTATCTGTCTATCTATTTCCATTCATCTATCTATCTATCTATTTCCATCTATCTATCTGTCTATCTATTTCCATTCATCTATCTATCTATCTATCTATCTATCTATCTATCTATTTCCATCTATCTATTTCCATTCATCTCTCTCTCTCTCTCTCTCTCTATATATATATATATATATATATCCATCTATCTATATATTTATCCATCCATCCATCCATCCATGCATCTATCTATCTATCTGTCTGTTTACATGCAACTATGATTCATAAGTCTTTGTTCCGTCCAGTGGAGTAGTGCGTATGGGAGAGGGGTTAATTGGCCAAATAGATACAGTTCCAGACAACAGAATCGCCTATGGTAAGTTGAAATCTTATCGGATCTGTTGAGATCATTTACATGCTAATAGCAAGGGAAAAGGTATGAACTAACATCCCCCCCCCCTTCGAAGCTATTGGTAAAAATGCAAATCAATTCAGTGCAGTAGCACATGATTGGTAGATTAACGCAGTGTTTAAGCTATGTAAATCCGACGGTTAGTGGATATGATTTTTTAATAAGGTTTGTTTTTATTGATTTTGCAAGGAAGTTTGTCATTCTCCTATATACAGCGCCTGGTATTCTCAAATGGCCATCCAACTGTTACTGGCCAGACCTTCAATGTTGATTAATTTTGATAATCTAACGAGAATCAGTGTGTCAACATGATTGTGCTTGGGCAACGTGTGTTCAATGAATCGTATACAATTACTTATTTCTAATAAGTTTTGTTTGGCATTAAATAACCTAAAATAGAAGCTGACATGTCAAATAGCAAAAATATGTATTAGACACTCCGGGTTTAGACAGTTTATTGAGTATTAGTATCCATATATACAAGGGTCGTTCCGAAAGTAAAGCCTCCTATTTTTTAACTAAAAAAGTTGAAAAACTATGAAGATGGGAGTGGTACTATTAAAGAAAGCGCCTTTTTTTGCCCCAGAATTTATTTTTCTACATAGTCAACACCATTCTCAATGCAGTTTTTCCAGCAATGAACGATGGCTGTGCATGGACGTCCGGAGCACCTTTTGTCATATGAAGGTTGTTCCTAAAGTAAAGCTTCCTTTTTTAAAACAAGCGACTTTTCTTGCCCCAGAATTTATTTTTCTACATAGTCATCAGCATTCTCAATGCACTTTTGCTAGGAATTCAATAAAGCTTCTTTGTTTCTGGTACATGTCCATATCAGGGTGTTGCTTTCTTAGAGTTTCACACCATCAATTTTATATGCAACAGAGAGATGAAACTTCCAGTGCATGAATGCATGAGTTCAGTCATTATAACAATGCAATTTGAAATCTCCTCTGATCCATTTGGGCGGAATGAAAACAAGGAGACATTATTTTTGGAATACATATATTAATGTTGGGACGATTAATCGGAATCGGAATTGGGAATTGAAAAAATCGGAGCTTTATGAAGTATCGGAATCGGTATCAAAATCGAAAAAATTTTAGCCTATTTTCTGATGCCAAAATCGATTCCTTTAATTATTTTTTTTTATTTGATTTTGGTTTAAGAAACATCTTCCACTGTTTGTAGTAATAATAAAATAATAAATATTTATTGATTTTAAATTTCCAGTAAAACTAAAATCTATAGATCATCCCCTCACAAGTGTGTTTTTATGTTTGAGAAAATATAGGCACATTTAACGTGTGTTTTTACGGTAACTGGGATAAAATAACCATTTTATGGTTAAATATTTAGAGATTCATAAAGAATCGGAATCGGTAATTATATCAGAATCGAGAAAAATATTGTAATCGTCCCATCACTAATATATATATATATATATATATATATATATATATATATATATATATATATATATATATATATATATAGGACAACAAGAGTATGAAATGAAGACACAAAACTATATATTGGTAGATATAGAATGGATCATTTATTGAATAATTGAATACAGGCAAAATTTAGGGGATAGAAGGGACTCTTTATGCCAGGGCATTTCGAAGCCTAATGCTTCTCATCAGAAGAGTAGAGAAGATGCTAGGTAGCATGGGGAAGATGCGGCGTCTAGTGTAAGGTTCATTAGGGACGAAAAAGATTGAGGAATTATAGAATGCTGGGGGAAGCTTTATTGAATTCTAAATAAATAAGGATTATAGCAGCTATATATATATATATATATATATATATATATATATATAACAATTAGGTGATCAAAGAATATATCTTTAACAAAGTAAAACCCATTGAGATAGAAAAAGCTCAACACTGTTAAGAGGAACAATTAAATATATTGAATAAAAGATGAGGAATAAAAGTTACAACGTTATATCATCAGAATAAAAAGGATAAGTAAAAAAAAAAAAAAGAAGAAAAAGGAACCACTTTAGTACATGGCATTTTGAAGGTCTTTTTTTATTTTTTATTTTATTTTTATTTTTTACAAAGGAGTCACCACTTATCAAGGCCTGAAGGCCACTCGAGGATAAGGGCTAACGAGTGCACAGTAATCAATGGGAAAATGTTGTAGTAGTCGTTAATAGTGGAAATTTGGTAAATTGGATTACTTAGGAGGACGTCTCATCAAGAACTTGTTCATGTTGGACTTCAAGACCACCATATTGCAGTCAGTTGGAAAGCAGGAAAACGGAACAGAGTTAGGACCGCAACGCAGCCAATAGACTCCAGATCCAAATCCAGGATGAGTAATCATCAGGATCCATTATCTTCTTGTCATTTCTATATCTGTAGCAGACACAAACATGTCAGACTCAGAACCACAAATCTACGAAGTGCAGATCACAAGATTGTTTACGCACATGTGCAATCACCAGTCCTGTGTGTGCGTTTGGCCAAACCTTCCTCGGCTTTGTAAGCAACCACTGGACCTTGTTGTATTCGTATTAGGGGGTTAACCTGTAATATTGCAGGTCTAATAAATAGCTGTGACCAAGTGTAATGGAGCGTGTATGAGCGTGATGGAAAATATCGGCAGCATTGAAGAATGGGCAGCATGTGAAGAGATTAGCAGCAGCAGCAGTCGAAAAACTGCATATGCAAATTAGGAATTGTAGGTGAGAAACAGGAAAAAAGGAGAAAAAATACAACGCATGCTCGGGGAAAAAGTAAACATCAAAGGAAATGGGCATATAAAGTGAAGGTAACTAATGGTTGGCTGTGGCCGGCAAGGGTCAGAGAGGAAAAATGTACGCTGGGCGAGATAGACGATGGCGAGAAACTTTTAAGTGGTGTCGGAACAATTATAACGGTAATAAAAACTTTTGTTGAGAAAGAATGAATAAGGACAGGAAAAATATAAAATGGAAATATCGAACGGACTAAGACATTTTTATTTGGATTTAATTATTCATACATATTATTTTAATTGGAATTTAGGGTTCATGGCACAGTTGATAGAGATGTTGAATCACTACGGATCCAGATGAAAATTGTCTGAAGACAGCGATTTCAATCCTACCCAAAGCCGGCCAGAGGCTTACTTGATCCAAAACGTGGTGAGACAACAACAACTACGGATGGCAGTGATTGCTGAGAATGCAGTTAGGAGATTCAAAATTCCTATCCATCACGGTTACCACCTGATGAAGGCCAGAGGAATAGTTGGTCGAAACATCGTGAAACAACAACTAATAAAAAAAAGAGGAGAATATTAATTGCTCATGTTTTATTGTGTTAAATTTTTAGTTTTCTTTTATTGTTTTATTTTATTACATCAGGCAGGTTTAATTGTAAAGAATGGTTTTTGGAAGGGAAGGTATGTAACAGAGTGTGTATGAGTGCAGTGTAAAATATCAGCAGCAGCGAACGATGTAAAGTGATTAGCAGCAGCAGTTGAAAAACTGTACAAGGGGCGTGCAATAAGTAATGCCCTTGACCCACTTCCCATAGCAGTAGAGCAACGAAACTTGGCACTGTTATTAGTCTTTCTCTACATAGGAACCACCCAGAGTTATGCATTTCTCCCATCATTTGATGCAGCTCTGGAGACTGTTTTTGTAGAACACCCCAGGTTGGTCCTCTAACCACGACATGACTTCAGAAATTGAGACTGCATCATCTGAGAAACGCTTTCCTTTCAAAAACAACTTCATGGCTGGGAAGAGGTGAAAGTCAGAGTGCGCAAGGTCAGGAGAGTAGGGAAGATGGGGGAAGATTTCATAACCACACGCCCGTGCTTCTGATCTGGCAACATGCGAGTTGTGGATCGGAGCGTTGTCCTGCAGGAGGAGGGTACCTTTGCTGATCTTGCCTAGCCTCTTGATTTTGATAGCTTCCTTTAGTTTCTTCAAAAGTGAAGCATAATAGGCTCCTGTAATTGTGGTACACTTTGCCAGGAAATCTGTCATCACTACTCCGTCCTGGTCCCAGAAGACTGTGAGCATGACCTTGCCAGTGGAGGGCTGCACCCTTGCCTTCTTTGGAGGTGGTGAGTCCAAGTGCTTCCACTGCATTGACTGGGCTTTGGTCTCTGGATCATAGTGATGGACCCAGGTTTCATCCTGTGTAATCTATCTTTTGAAAAACTTTGACTCATCTTCTTGGCACATCTCCAAATTCATCCTCGAGCACTCGACACGTTCTCGCTTCTGGAATAGTGTGAGCAACCTGGGAATCCATCTGGCAGACACCTTATGCATATGCAAATGGTCATGAATGATAGTTTCCACAGACCCTGTACTAATCTTGACATCTTGGGCTATTTGGTGAATAGTAATGCAATGATCTTCCAAAATGGCAGCCTCAACTTGACGGACAGATGCCTCATCAATGGCAGAAGGGGGGCGACTAGGTTTGGGAGCTGTTTCCACAGACTTCCGTCCATGTTTGAATTCATGATACCAGCATTTTACAAGGTCATATGATGGGGCATTATCACCGTAAGTTTCTTTCATTTCATCAAAAGTCTCCTGTGGTGTGCATCCTTTCAAATACAAAAACCGGATCACTGCTCGACATTCAACAGGCTCCATTTCACACCTGACTCAGTTCAGACACCTGTAAAACAGAAACCACAATTAGTTCAGAGCTATAATTTGCCACATAACCCGTAGAGATATAAATCATTGCACATGCAAAATTTCAGCTAGATCCTACAACTGGAAGTGGGTCAGGGGTATTACTTATTGCATGCCTCTCATATATGGAAATTAAGAAGTGTACGCAAGAAGAAAAAAAAGGAGAAAAAATGCAAGAAGTGTTAGTGACTAATAGCGGGCTGTGACCGGCATGGGGTCAGAGAGGAAAAGTGTACATCGGGTGAGATAAAGGATGGCGAGAGATTTTTAAGTGGTGTCGGAACAATTATAACGGTAATACAAAACTTTTGTTGAGGAAGAAAAAAATGCCGACCCGGATTTTTATTTACTTATTTGTTTTATTTGTTAGTCCATTTGCAATGTAACGGCTATGTTACATAAGGAGGAGGACTTCACACAGACCAGACAACCCTGAGGCACAATTTTCATGGGCTCTCTGCAGAAGTTTTATTTGTACAACAATAAAAACAGCTGGAGCACCCGTGATGTAGGACAGTCACAGAGTGAATGTTGCTATGATATGCACATGAAAAAATCAATATATATACATTTTCTTCCAGCAATTCTGATCCCCATCTCTGTTTCTATCTCTTATATAATAGGCACTATGTCTGTGTGAGTTAGTTCCCTATTGACTCCAAAATGGCTGGGCCAATTTTTTGAAATTTCACACAAATGTATTTTATGTATCTGGGCGTGTTCTTAGATAGGTTTTCGATCGAAATAACTCCGATAACTATCAAATACGATAAGGAACAGTCCGATTTTGACCAAAGTCAACACTCTTATTCAGCCTAACATCACAAGTGCATTTCAGAAGTTTTATTACCGCACAAGCAGAAAGGCAGGTATATAAAATCAGCAGTTGGTTCTTTGACAAGGCAGGGGCGCGTTTGAAATGCATGTGTCTGTTTAGAGCACAACTAAACCATGATACTTGACTTTTGCCTTTTAAACTTTAATTCAAGCCATTGTATAAAAATGATTTCATAAAATCAACAGTAGGTTCTCTACAGTGCAATGTAGACTACAATGTATTGCAAACTAAGTCACTGCGGGGAGGCATGTCCTGTTGTGGGACTGGTGGATATATTATATATATCCTCCAGTCGTACAAAATAGGAAAAATGAATTGTTTTGAGGAAGAAACGAACAACGCGTTAAATTGAATTAAACGAACTAGAATCTATTTTGTGAAAAAACAAATGAAAGAAAAGGGTACGGCATGTGTTTAGTTTGATGTGCGTCTCTCACTGTTAACTGGTGAGAAAGAAAGTCTATTGTTGTAGAGAGAGAGAGAGAGAGAGAGAGAGAGAGAGAGAGAGAGAGAGAGAGAGAGAGAGAGATTGTGTGAGAAAGTCAATCCAGTTTGGGGTGTGTCTCTCACTGTTAGCTGGTGAGAAGGAAAGTCTATTGTTGCAGAGAGAGAGAGAGAGAGAGAGAGAGAAAGTCAATCCAAGCCATGGAGATAGAAAGCGTGTAAAGTGTACGTACTGTCTGTTGCTTCTTGCCCCCACTCATAGTAGCAGGTGACATGAGGCGCGCGGGCACGCACGCCCCAGGAGGGGCGAATGGTCCGTTGACCGCTCAACTTGGAAGCCGAATTGAAAAGAGTGAAGCAGCTTATGCCTCTTGCTTTTATAGTTGTTTCCGGTGGTCTTTTGTGCATGTGTGGATTTCCTTTAAAGGGGAAGTGACGTTGCCCATGTGTGCGTACGTGTGCACATATGTGTGCGTACATGTGTGTACGTTAGCATGTGTGTGTATGCACATGAATGTGAGTGTATGTACGTGAACATGAATATATCTACGTGTGTGTACGTGTGCGCGTATGTGTATGGCAAGAAAAATGGCTTGAGATGTGAACACGTGTTTTTGTGCAAGACTAGAAAAGGCTCGCACAGTCCGAAACTAGATCAAGCAATCAATCGATTGAAAGTCCGTTGGTAAACTTGAGAGAAACCCCAAAGGGCGTATTGCGCCTTAAAACAGTTTACAAGGGAAAAAAAATTTTACAAGAAAACATTATTATTGGCCAACAAATTGTGAGAAAAGCCACAGCTCGAACTCTTCCATCAGCCAAGAATTTAATTTTCTCTCAAGTTTGCTGAAAACTTCCAACCACTTGGACTATATATGTTGATCTTTGCTTACATCTCAACCTCTAACCAACCCATATATTTTCTTTGGATTTTACCACTTTTTCAATTTTTCTTCATCTGACCTGGACTTCATGTGGAATATCCTTTACACTTATATATTTCTACATTATTGAAAAAAAAAAAATGCGACTTCTCTCACATTTAGAAGTTTTCAATTTATGTGCTAACCAACAAAATTATAGCAAGCCAATAAATATTTTCCTAACTATTTTTTCTCTAAAGATAAGAGCCATTCTTTGAAACTCTATGGAATAAGAACATTTTAAGATTCAACTTGTGTTCCTTGTGTCGAATAATAAATGTTGTAAATTCTAATTTACAAATTTGTAATTTTCCTTCTTATATAATATATATATATGTATATATTGCCTTTAAAAATTTTCTAATGCTCTCCCCTCCTTCCCCTTTAATCGTATCCCCCCCCCTAAATTTTCCATTTCTAATTTAAAATGTATCTAAAATCGGTGTTATCTATTTAGCCCATATTTTGGTATAATACTGAGTTTTTTTTTCCTCTTCTGATGAGAAGCATTTAGTTTTGAAATGCCATGGCCTAAAGAGGTTCCCAACGCTTATCTCCCTTTTACTTGTTGCAATCGTCTTAAACCTTATTGGAATGATAATGTGATAAAGTTCTTATGTAACTTTAATCTTTATCTCCTTATCCTTGCCTATAATTTGCTTCTCTTAGTCAGGTAGAGCTTTATCTATCTGGATAGGTTGGTCTTTTCACTGAAAAATTGTTTCCAAATTAATATATATATATATATATATATATATATATATATGTATATATATATATATATATATATATATACGTATATATATATATATATATATATATATATATATATATATACAGTACAGTACGGTACAATATATAATACACATGTATATAATCAAATAACATTATAAATAACACCATAAGGGGGGCAAATACTGTAACCAAGGGCCGGAAAAACATTGTATTCCACATTGTAACCCGAAAAAAGCGTATTCCTGGGCCACCGTATCCCTGGATTTTACTGTATTAATATATCAGATTGATCCGCCATGTGAAATCTGATCGAACTTAACACATTAGTGCATTTTCTGAAAACTCTACATTTTCCCAGCATAGTGGCTATCCCATTTACACTGGTATGGTGGTCATGTGGAGTGCTCATTCTTCTGGATAAACCATTGCAGAAGTATGAATGTTCTAAATTGCAGGAAGTTTGACTGTCAGAAAAAAAACTTCTTCATTTTAGTGAGTAGTGTTGTTGTGTATTGGGGGTTGGAGTATTTTTAGTAGAGTATCTCCATATTTCGAGGTTGTTCCAAATGAACAAACGGCCTGTAAATATTCTTCTATGTCATGCGTATCCTTCTTGAGAGCACTCGACTACTGGCCTGTCAATGTTTCACTGTCACTCCAGATAGAAGCTATATTGCTATGTAAGGTTAATTGCATTATTAAAGTATATAGGAAAAAAAACCTTAGGGAAAGAAACGTTGATTAATTCGCATTTAATAATTGATGCATGTAATATTGTCTGCAGATTTTAATTTTCTATAAATGAATGGTAATCTCCAAAAATACCGTTAGGGCTTACAACATGGCCGCCAGAAGAGTCAACAAAAAACTGCGAATAAAATATATAAAACTCGTAATTTCTGTTTTTAAAGTGGGTTGTCAATTTTCTTTATGAAATATACTTCCAAAATAAACTATTACAGTCGTTTAAAACATAATAGAAATATTATTTTTTATTTTTTAAAAACAATGTTTACAAAATGTCTACGAACGTGCGTAGACATTTTGTAAACATTGTTTTTAAAAAATAAAAAATAATACTTCTATTATGTTTTAAACGACTGTAATAGTTTATTTTGGAAGTATATTTCATAAAGAAAATTGACAACCCACTTTAAAAACAGAAATTACGAGTTTTATATATATTTTATTCGCAGTTTTTTGTTGACTCTTCTGGCGGCCATGTTGTAAGCCCTAACGGTATTTTTGGAGATTACCAAATGAATTACTTTTCTTGAGATTAGGAGTTTAAGTTGAGTTGACAAACCAGTCCCGCTGGATCACTAAAGTTAAGCAACGTTGAACCTGGTCAGTACTAAATGGGTGAACATTTGAGAGTTCTAGGTGCTGTATGTGCTCTCTGCTTATCTGAGCTCTGCATTGTTTCCAGTCGACCTGGACTTCTTCTTGCCACTGGACCCAAACAATGCTGATTCAGGAGAGTTGGGGTTAGGGATCGCGCAACCCTTGTCTCACAATTACACGTGCAGCCACCTCTACAGGGGGTATCCTTTGTCTTTCGAGACTGAACAGAGGCATCGAATGAGTTTAAGATTCATTTATATTTGTTAATGAGAAAAATAAATAAAAAAATTATTATTATGTAACCAGCAATTTATATGCTGTAGATCCTGTGTCAATGTAATTCTTAGAGCAATTAATCATGCAAAATATACATCTATATTTCCAGACAAGCAAATTATTGGATAGGCACAGAAAACTCTTTCGTTGTGTTTGTTTTTCCCGGTTCCAAAAACGATTGGCTCGAATGATTTCCAAGTTATCTCCCTTTCCAAAGGTCAACTTGATTAACCTCCCTTGCATAAAACTTTCTTTAAATGTATTCAGACTTTTCTGACAATGACGGTAAATCAATAATGATGGAAAAGGTATTTATTTTATTCAAAGTTTTCAATATAATTTCTTTCTTTCTTAATCCACTTATAATTATTTTGATAGCAAACATTAATCATAACAATTACATAAACTGAAAATTTCTATATATAGAATAAAGTGCCATTTGTAATATATCTATATATCTATAAAAGTGAAAGTGTCTGTCTGTGTGTGTGTCTGTGTGCATTTCCCTACGCAATAACTCTGTCAATTTTTAGTCTACAGAGTCTAAATTTGATATACAGGGTACTGAGATTTGGGAAAATCGATGTGATCGGTTTGCGGCTAGAAATTTGGCGATTAAGGGGTCAAAGTTCAACGATTTGACCTTTGAGAACTCTACCAAACTCCTCCGACAATTTTGGGTCTACTCACTTGAAATTTTAGATATAGGTTCCTTGGATATGGATCTAACTTAATAACTTTATTTGGGCCCAAAACAATAAATTTTAAGGGGGTCATAATAGGGGTCAAAGTTAAAAAAAATTGACCACTTTTTTTTTTTTTTGCTCAACATACACCTCCAAATACCGGGCAACGCCGGACACCCATGCTAGTATATATATATATATATATATATATATATATATATATATATATATATATATATAACCATGGGGGCCCGGTGTTGCCCGGGTGTTTTGAGGTGTGTGTTAAGCCCCCCCAAAAAAAGTGGAAGTAGAAAGGCAGGCTCAAACTAGTACTGTAGACTGAAAATTGACAGATATTGTGTAGGGAAATGTACACAGACAGACAGACAGACAGACTCACAGACATGTTCACTTTTATAGATATATATATATATATATATATGTAAGTGAACGTGTCTGTGTGTGTGTCTGTGTACATTTCACTACTCAATAACTCTGTCAATTTTCAGTCTACTGACTCGAAATCTGAGATACAGGATACTGAGCTTTGGGAAAATCATTCTGATTGGTTTTCGGCCAGAGATTTGGCTGTTAAGGGGTCAAAGTTTAACGATGTGACCTTTGAGAGCTCTACCAAACTCCTCCGACAATTTTGGGTCTAAACACTTGAAATTTTAGATATAGGTTTCTTGGACATGGAGCTAACTTAATAACTTGATTTGAACCCAAAACAATAAATTTTAAGGGTCATAACAGGGGTCAAATTTTAAGAAAATTGACCGCTTTATTTATTTGTTTATTTATTTTTCTTTTTGCTTAACATACACCTCCAAACACCCGGGCAACACCGGACTGAAATGCTAGTATATCTATAAAAGTGAACGTGTCTGTGTGTGTGTCTGTGTGTGTAAATTTCCCTATGCAATAACTCTGTTAATTTTATGTCTACAGACTCGAAATTTGATATACAGGATACTGAGATTTGGGAAAATCTTTGTGATCGGTTTTCAGCCAGAAATTTGAGTGTTAAGGGGTCAAAGTTCAACGATTTGACCTTTCAGAACTCTACTAACCTCCTCTGCCAATTTTGCATCTAAACTCTTGAAATTTTAGATATAGGTTCCTTGGATATGTATCTAACTTAATAACTTGATTTGAGCCCAAAACAATAAATTTTAAGGGGTCATAATAGGGGTCAAAGTTAAAAAAATTGACCTCTTTTTTTTTTTGCTTTTGAAGTGTCAAGGTTTTTTATGATAGCATGCACCTGAGCAGGGGTGATTTTTAGATCGTCTAGCGTGGTGTCTGTCTGCAAAGGAAAGTCAGGCAGGGGGTGGTTGGAAGGGTCCAGTGTGGAGTTTGAGGCAAACCTGCTGGCAAGCATATTAGCCTTGCCGGTTGCTGAGCAAACAACTTCATGATTGTTGGTTAGTGAGGGGATTCTTGATTGCCCATTATTTACTACACTGTTGTAGATTTTACAGAAGTCACGAGTTCCTAATTTTTGTGCTTCGATGCATTTTTTAGTGGTTTCAGTAAATTCTCTCTTAACTGTCGCTATTTCTTTCTTAATGTTACTTCTAGCTTCTATATACTTCTGCCTGTTTGAACTGGACTTATGTCAGTTAAATCTGCGGTATGCATGCTGCCTTTGAGCAATGGCAGTTGTGCAAGTAGAAGTAAACCATTGGGGAGAGTGGGGCTTGCTATAAAATTTCCGCATGGGAACATGTGCTTCAACTGCTGTTTTGAACCATTCAGTGGTTTCATTTGCGCACTGTTCAGCAGGAAGAGAAAAAATATTTCTCATGGGGCATCTCTGATAAGATCTCTGATGGCTTCCCAGGTAGCCTTTTTATAATATCTCGTTGTTTTGAGCACTGGCTCTTCTGTTTTGGGTCTAGAGTTTAGGGCGATTTCAACCATTATCACTGCATAATCAGCGTTCCCGAGTGGGCTGTCAGCATTTGTTATACAATCCTCGAAGAGTGTGGTCAGAAACAGATCTAGAAGTGATGCATGTTGTTCTTGCTGGTCAGAGAAACGGGTTGGAAACATAACCATTTGTGATAGGGAGTGAGATATAGCGATGTGTTGAGCTGCCCACTGCATCTGTGTGAGTAGAGAATCCAAGCCAGTTTTTGAGGTGAACATTAAAGTCACCAAATACATATACTTATGCGCTTGTGTCGAGGGAGAGTGCTGTGTCTATGCTGTCAGAGACTTTGTTTTGTTATGCAGAACAATATTTATTATTATGTCAATATCGAATCTTTTTGTGCATATACTCATCAGAAAAATTGAATTTTTTTTTGCTTAGAAAGAAATATACATGACAATATAATCTGAATCTTTCATGGAATTCCTTTATTCCGACATTATATTTCTTTCTAAGCAAAAAAAAATTCTATTTTTCTGAGAAGTATGTGCACGAAAAGATTCAATATTCACATAATAATAATTGATTATTTCTGCGCCATGAAATAGATCTGTCAAAAATGTACCAAACTTTTTACATACTGAAATAATTGTTTGGAAAGAAAAATAAATATTTGGAACTTGGAATGTAGCTATACTGTTATTATTTTATATATGCTCTGTTGCTATATTTAACAAATATTGAGCTTCTAAACTAAAAGGATCGATATACACAAAGGATGAAATATAATTGAAAAAGCATATTTTACCAAATAAGCATATTTTACCGAATATATATATATATATATATATATATATATATATATATATATATATATATATATATATATATATATATATATATATACACATAGTTTTGTTGTTGATATTTTAAACGATATTAAGATTATCGGCTCCACCTTGGAGATCCGGTGTTTTCTTAGAAAATCGCCCTCTTTTTATTTGGACGTATTTATTCATTTATTTATTATTTTTCAAAAACAGTAATCTATGTACACGCGTGTTGGAGGTTCTACCCCTCTTCAGCATAGTTTGACTGTTGTTAAGACTCAAACCCCGGATCTTATGTATTTTATCGTTTATCTAATTACGTAGTTTTGTTGCTGATTTTTTAAATGATTATCAAGGTGGAGACGATAACCTTAATATCGTTTAAAAAATCAACAACAAAACTTCGTAAATAGATAAACGATAAAAACTAAGCAGTAAATTGTCTATGGCATCATAGACTGATGGATTAAGACGCTGGATTGAAATACATAAGATCCGGGGTTCGAGTCCTAACAACAGTCAAGCTATGCTGAAGAGGAGTAGGACCCCGAAACACGTGTGTACGTAGATTACTGTTTTTAAAATATAATATATATATATATATATATATATATATATATATATATATATATATATATATATATATGTGTGTGTGTGTGTGTGTGTATGTGTATATAGGTATATGTCTGTATATTTGTACTTATTTGTATATATGTATACCTGTGATTATTTGCGTATCTATACATATAGTTGTGCATTCTTGTGTGTGTGTATTTTCTTATATGTATATATTTACGTGTGTAATGTAAACAAGTTTTTGTTCAGCTGCCCTCTAAAAAATCCATTTCTATCTCATTTCCACCACCAACTATTAATACACTGTTATCCTGGTGACAACTGTACACTCATTAACCCTTATCCTCGAGTAGCCATTGAGCCTTGATAAGTGGTAACTTCTATATAAAAAAAAGGCTTATGGTTACAATGATACTCGTTTTCTTCTACTGAACAGCAATCCCTTAGCTTAGAGCTTTAGACGTCACTTGCTTGGAGAAGCACACCAAACCTCAACTGCCCATGAGATGCTCAGAAAACCAACTAACTTCCCTCTCCTGCCCATCTCCTGGAATACATATATAAATAAAAAGGAACAAACCGTATTATGTGTTCATCAACATTTCGTCTATATTTCAAGACTTCCTCTGGATGAACTAAAAGGATCGATATACACAAAGGGTGAAATATAATTGAAAAAGCATACTTTAAAGACGAAACGTTGATGAACACATAATACGGTTTGTTCCTTTTTATTTCTCTATTTTGTCGGAATACTATTTCCATTATTTTCATCATATATAATATATATATATATATATATATATATATATATATATATATATATATATATATATACAGATATTCTCTGGTCTTTGCAGCAGATCAATCAGCATCCACCTAAAAATAATTATCTATAAAAACATTAAAAAATCTTAAAGGAATTGTTTTAAGGCTATGACAATGCAGTTTGTGAGAAACACCATGGATACGAGTTCGTATATAAAAAAATAATGACAATATTGAAGGAATTTCAATAATTTTCAATTATGTTATGTTTATTTGCCAACATGATATGTCATACAGAATGGTAAGTGATGATATCCCAAATTTTCAAGAATAAAATCTCTTCATTATGGGAGAAAAGAAACGTCTGCAATTGTTCAGTGAGGCTTTCCTTTGTCTGTTTTATTTTTTTATTTATTTCTTTATTTCTTCCTTTTTTTGTTTGTATCGGTGACCGGAAGTCAATCACTGGATATCCATTAAATCTGGAAAAATCTGAGTGATGCATAACCATGGCAGGGAACCTTGTATCTTGAGCGTGATTTTACACAACGTTTCGGTTGATATAACCACCGACCTTCTTTAGGTGCATCCTATCGAACTCGAGAATGTTTCTGTCGAACAATACAATTATTGAAAAATACAATTGCGAATTACTTAGGACCTGATGGAATAAGCACATGCTACCCCCGTGAAGTAAATAAAGGATTTCGTTCAAAATTCCATCCAAATTCCCAAGTTCAGCAGAAACATTTCTGAGTTCAACAAAATACACCTGAAGAAGGTCAGAAGTTATATCGACTGAAACGTGAAAATCGCATTCAAGACGAGAACAGTAGTCCGATGATTCCAAATAATACGTACAGCAGCTTTATTTAGAGAATTGGAACAGGGTACAGAGCTCCAAAAACTACCAGACGTAAAATAAAACTTATCTTTCAAAAACTCACCTGCTCTCTGTTTTTTGAGTTGTTGACGATGTGCAAGCAGTTGTCTAATGTGTTCGTTGCGATTTGAGTTTGTAGTCTGCATCCAAGATGCATTCTCTTCAGGTTCATCATCATCATCATCATCAAGCACTAGTCTGTCAACTTGACCCCTGTTCATACCTGTCTAAATGCGTTTCCAATTCAAGACTATAATTGATGTAAGTATAAAAACAATAGAAGATATAAGCTTACTTACTGAAAAAAAAAGTGATGCTGCAAAGAAAGTATATCATATGAGTATTTGTTTATGAATATTAGTATATTTTATAAAATAAAATATGCATCATGTGCGCTTGAAACGAAACGTATATACAAACGAAATATATTTGTCATAAATTCAAACAAGTAAAATATTTGTTTATTTTTCTAATATTACGTTGTGATTTGGCTTTCAAGCGCACTTGATGCATATTTTATTTTATTAAGATTAAAACAACGTTTCTATATTGAACTCTCATTCTTGACAGTATATTTTATGTTTTGCGAATTTTGAGGATTGGTTATTTGGATTATTCAGACTATAGAAGAGACTCACAAGTTCAATCAATTATAAGGAAAACATTAGAGAAAAAGGCTACTCTTGTAATAGACGCTCCCTCCCCCTCCGAAGTGTATGTTTTACGTTTTGCAAATGTGGACATGACATGGTGAAGAGGAAGGGGTTACCGTCATTTGAACATTTTTAAAAAGCATTAAATATCTAATTAAATATTTAGAAATTTTTAAAAAATCGGTATTGATAAATGTATCAGAATTGGGAAAAATTTTGGAATCGTCCCATTACTGATAATATATATATATATATATATATATATATATATATATACACTAGCAAAAGTACCCATCGTTGACTGGGTTCAAAAACAGCCTACAGAAAATGGACTCTGATTTATGAAAGTATGATACGTTATGAAAAGGAAGGGTTGTAAATTTGGGTTGAATTTGAGGGTATCAAAATCAAAGCAAAATATGATGAAAGTAAAAATAAAATATATAAACCCCATAATTTATTATACCATACCTGTTCACACTGAAACACTTATCACAATATTCTGTGGATCTATATTAAAAAACCTTGTTAAACTGTGTGACATATTTCCATTCTATGGAGGTCAGGTGCGAACGAACACCCCATAATTTTATTATACCATATTTCTTCAAACTGAAACATAATTATCAAAGTATACTTACGCAGATAGATATGAAAAGTCTTTATTAAAGTTTGTGCCTATTTCCATTCTATGGAGGCAAGGCGCGAATGCAGACCCCACAATTTTATTATACCATCCCTATATAAGTTAAAACATACTTATCAAAGTATTCTTATGTACATCTATATCAAAAACACTTGTAAACGTTTTTTATTTTTCGTTTTTAAATTTTTTATTTCCATACTTTGTGGACCAGGCGCGAACACAAACCCCACAATTTTAATGCACCACCGTTCTGCCAGATCAAACATACCCATTCCTGTATTTCGATACATCTTCTATCATTATATGTAATCAGTTTTTTTTTTTAAATAGTCAACCATATAGGAGCCTATTTGTGACTAGACACAGCTTTATATTATATATATATATAACTATATATATATACATATACTCCTATAAATTTGGGGTCTTTTGTGTATTGATATTCATATTAAAACCCTTTTTTCTATTTATTTAAAAAGAAAATACAATTTTCTTATATATGGGTTGTGGAATTGCATTCATCTGCAAAAGATCAAGCTAATTTGCATATTCTTTTAAACATTCATTTTAATTAATTCCCTATTAGTTTTTTCAGTTTTCTTATGGGATGATCATTTTTGTTAACTATTACGTGTAATTATATTCGTGCAGATATTGTACATGATTAAATAATATATGCGTAACATGGTTATAGTTAACACAAATCTCTTTCTATGTATATTTATGTATGCGTATATATTTATTTTTTGCGTTTCTATAAATATTTTCTTTTAATATTTAAAAAATATTTTTATGGAAATATTTGTAGCGTACGCCAGAGACATTAAAATAAATAAATAACGTTTCAGTTATGCAGAGCGCACATTTGCCGTTTACACCCAAACAAATTCTGTGGAGATAAAAAGCAAAACGTTTTCTTTTCATGCGGACGTAAAACAGAGCATACCACGTGACAGAGAGTATCCACTTTCTGTCCAATCAGCGTTCGAAGGAAAACACATTTCTCAAATCTTTTCTGGCAGCCTTGCTGGAGACATAAAAGACCTCACGCGAAAATCAACTTCCTCTTTTTCTCTTTTTCCATTTTCCTGTTGTTTCAGCAACATGGCGCAAACACGTACGACCCGACCCGTCTAAAAGGAAAAATGTTTTTGCCGCTCAAATTTACTTTTTCGAACCGAGCAGGATAACTACCTGACAATCGACTCGAACATATTTGCATGGAAAGGATTTACCCTTAATTGGATCTGATTTATTCTAAGAAGAAATTTAATTCTTTTTTGGGCTTATGTTTTTTTAAGGAACATTACTCCCACAGTCCAGAAAGACTTTTTTTTTTTGTATTTTTTGTATAAAAAAAAATGTTTTAAAATTGGGTTTAAGTAGGACCCCCCCCCCCACACACACAAATACACTTTTAAGGGGTAATTATGATAAAAGATGCTGAGAGGGAAATCCTTTTAAGTTTCCAACAGAGACGAGATATGGACCAACCAACCTCAATCACCCCTCTTTTTGAGTTGGCCTTGTGCCTAAATTTTTTGCTCATTTTCCATTTTGTATTTCTTTTTTTCTAGTGAATAAAAAATTTAATATCTCAAAAACAAACTTCACCAGTTCTTCTCTCGTGCAACGACAGAGCACACACGTGCGCGCGCGCGCACACACACACACACACACACGCACACGCACACACACACATACGCACGCACGCACACGCACACACACACATGCACGCACAAGAAAATGATGCTTCCTTTAAGAAATTTCTATATTAAATGTTGAAACCCGTTTTAATATTGCTAACGGCACTTGTACAGTTTAATGAAGACATTAAAAAAATGTAAATATCGGAAAAAGGTTATATTGTACGTATTCGTTATGGAACGAAGTTCTCAGAAAAAAAATTAATCAAGTAGTTTTTATTTTACAGCGAAAAAACAATTTGTTATGATACCCAGCAAAAGGTTCGATTTTTAGGAAGAAAAGCTAGTAATAAAGATGGGGAGGGAGTGTTGGCGCTTTAATTGGAGTTATCTCCCCGTGACGTCTTCAACAAATTTCATAATGGTTGACTTCAACGCGCTCTCATAAAAATGTGTTTTTCTGCTGTAAAATAAAAACTACTTGATCAAATAAAATTAAATTTTTTTTTTTTCGGAGATCTTCAGTCCAAAATGGATACATACACTATAACCTTTTTTCGATATTTTCATTTTTTAATGTCTTGATTAAACTGTACAAGTACCTTGCTAATTACTAACATCTTTTTTTTTTTTTTTTAGGGTTGAGAGATATTTATCTATACTCACGCCACGGCTGTGATACCAGGCATCAGTGAATATCGACCAATCCCTTACATATTTTATTTCAAACAAGTAATTTAAATTTTCATAGTTTACATTTCTATAAATATTTTTTTCTATATTTAAAATATATTCATACGGAAAAAATTTAAAAAATATAGCACTTCAGCATGACAGTGCCCTGAGGCGAATGTGTGTATTTTAGTTTCAAGAACGACCGATAGAGGGGTGTGTGTCATTCGAACAGGAGTCGATAAATCGTATCACTCATTGAAAAAAAAATATTATTAAAAATGTTTATGAATTTTTATGAATCAATACATAAATAAATAAATAAATACATACATAAATAAATACATAAATAAATAAATACATAAATAAATACATAAAAACTTCTTTATTAAAATTATATTTTGCTTTATGAACGAACCAAAATTATATTTTGACATATGATTATACAATCTTACTGTGAAAAAAAAAACTATCTTTGTGTAAAAAAAAAAAAGTATTCTTAAACCTCTATAAATGTTTCATGTTTTTAGAATATTATTTTGCTACATTTTGCTAAAATTATATTTTGATATATTTTTATATAATCTTATTGTGAAAAAATAAACAAACAAACAAAAGATAATTATATTTTGCTACATTTTATACAAGTGTACAAGAAAACCCCCCAAATAATTCTAAAAACAATCTATAAATAATAAAACAGGCAAACGGAAGAGAGTTCCACAATCGTGCACTTCTAAGAAAGAAGCTTTGTTCATGGAATCTACGTTTTGATTTAGGCACGGATAAAGAGTGGGGAAAATTACTGAGTGGTTTCAGCTAGATGGGTGTTTTTCGTGAAAGATTGCCGAGAGGGGACCAGAGATTGGAGCTCAGATGAGCACTTTCCATAGAAATAACAATAAAACAATGACAGACTCGCAACATCCCTTCTGTGGGAGTAAGGTTGTAGGGAAGAGAAAAGGGCTACAAAGTCTATTTTGTACTCTGTCAAGACAGGATAGGCTGCTTTTAGCAGCTCCTACCCAGATATGGCAGAAGTACTCCATCCTTGGACGTACTTGGCTTTTATATAGATAGAGAATTGTATCAGCAGTGAGATATCTACTTGAGTGGTAGAAGGATCCTACCATTTTTCCAGTGACCTTGGCAACAGATTTGATGTACGTGTTCCATTTCAGATCAGGAGTAAAGGTCAATCTTAGAAGCTTGTCAAAACATGGAGCCTCCCCAAGATGAGAGCTATCCATTTCAATTGATGCCAGATGGGGATCAGAGCGTTGATGATGTAAAGATAGAAGCTTGGTTTTAGATGCATTAAAAGTAACCAGCCATCTCTTCCCCCATTGTACCATGCGCTCAAGATCAGAGGAGAGAGAATTAGAGAGAACTTTATCATTTACAGCCTTTGATGTGTTGCCATAGATGGTCGTGTCATCAGCATAGATGCCAACGAATGATTTAAGTATGTGTTTTGGGAGATCATTGATGTAGATCAGGAAGAGAGTTGGGCCCAGGATGGACCCTTGAAGGACACCAGCATTAATACTGTGGGCTTCTGATTTCTGCCCATCAACCACTACTCTTATGAGCCTATCAGAGAGAAATGATTTAATAATTGAGAAAACATTTCCAGTTATACCGTAGCTGAAAATCTTGTGAAGTAGGCCTTTATGCCATACCTTATTGAAGGCCTTTGACATGTCAAGAGCAATTGCCTTAGAAAGGAAGCCTATGTCGAGAGATTCACTAATCCTATGAGATATAACCGTTAGCACATCTGTTGTAGATCTAGCAGAATGGAAACCATATTGCATGTCACTAAGAAGGTTATTTCTGCTGAGGTAGTTGACTACTTCTTTATTTAATATGGATTCCAGTAACTTACTCATGACACACAGGAGACTTATTGGTCTTTACTGAGAGAGAGATGACCTGTCACCTGAATTCTTAAATACAGGGCATACTGATGAAGTTTTCCAGGGTGTTGGGAAGCAATTCTCCTTAAGACAACTCTTAAACAATTTTGTAAGTTAAGTATTGGGGCAAGTTCTGGTTGAAGCTTTTTCAACACTATAATTGGAATGCTGTCAGGGCCAGTTGCTTTACTGGAATCAAGGTTCTTGATTAGTTTGGCAACATCACGCACAGATATTTGTATGCTGCAGAGTGTGTTGTCTGATATAGGAGGAAATACGGGGAGTTGATGGCCTTGGTCGCATAGGGTAGAATTAGCTGCAAAGTTCTTGGCAAATAGTTTGGCCTTATCTGATGCTGACAAGATGACCTCAGGTCCATTGATGATGCTTGGGATAGAACGCACACTTCTGTTCAGGATCCCATTTGCTATTTGCCAAAACTGGTGGGAACCAAGCCGCTGCTCAGCTACTTTGGATTTAACGGACTGAGCATATAGGTCTCTTGCATTTTTTATTACTCTTTTACAGTGGTTGCTGGCAGTCCTGAAAGCAGCTTTAGTCTCAGTACATCTATTACGTTGGTAGCTATGGAAAAATTGATTTCTGTGCACGATGGCAGGGAGAACCACGGCTGGCTGTTAGGTTTTTGTTGGAATTTTTTGGATGGTATGAATCGGTCTATACTTACAATTAACCAATCAGTCAGGTGTGATACTATAGAGGACACATCCTTTTTAAACATGGAATGCAGAAGTAGATCAGATATGAATGTATGGAAGCTATCCCAGTCAACCATAGAGTATCGATATACTGTACGGTGGAGAGGTACATCTGAAGACTTGTTGCATTCTGTTTTTATCTTAACTGATACAACCGAGTGGTCGGAAGATCTCAGAGGAGATAGAACGGAACATGAACATAGCTCAGGAAAAGTTGTGAGAAAAAGGTCTAGAAGGCTTGCATACTGACTGGTAGTATCGGGCACACGGGTGGGTTCGTGAACAATCTGAGTGAGGTCATAGGCAATGGAGAAGTCATGAGAGAACCTCCCCTCATTATCTGTCTTGTTTTAGTGGGTCAGCCATTCCACGTCGTGGACATTGAAGTCACCACAGATGTGAATGTTAGCCGAAGGATGAGCATACAGGATGTGGTCAATTTTCTCAGATATGCTCTTAAAAATAGTAACTCCGCTGTTGTGGGGGCGATAGACGGCAGCTGTGCGAGTCGTGAATTAACAATGTTTTGACATCGCGTAAATCATTATATAATAATTAGATCACTTTGACAGACGTTAAGAAAAACATTTGAAAAATAAAATGTTTAAAATTCAACAGTATTTCTCACGGTTAACGATAGCTGAATGTATTGGGTTCTTGCTAATGAAGCCAGGAATGGCGCCTGTCGCTGAGTTCGAATCTATCAACTGGTGTAAATCGTGGCACCCTGCACTGATGATTCCTGAAAGGATGAAACACTAGTGTCTGTAGGTATTTAATAATTATTATAGTATATATATATATATATATATATATATATATATATATATATGTATGTGTGTGTGTGTGTGTGTGTGTGTGTGTGTGTGTTTCGCATTGCTGAATTTCGTTACAAACAAGTTTCTGGGGGAAAACGTCTATTTTAATCCTTTATGAATGTATGTGTTTATGTGTTTAATATTCCTTTTTTTTTTTCTTTTTTTTTTTTAGCGAAAAATTTATTAACTCCCAACACTAACCCTAAGTTTGAGATACGAAATACAAAAAGAGAAAAATAATTAAAACGTCTTATGATACTTCTGAAAAGAAAGTTTAAACGAACACTTTTTACCTCATCAGTTGATAGTTAGAATGTGCAGTGCTTTTACACTATTAGGACGAAATTTTGTAGTCGATAAATGGAGTTTTCTGATAAAAAACAATGGTTTCTACTGATTTTTTTTTTGTCAATTCTAATAAATTACAATGGTAGCTTCCAAATTATGCAGTCGAAATTACCTGAATATTACTGAATTATTAAGAAAAACAACTTTAATCGTGTTAGCAGATGAAAAATTGCAGCCATCTTTTTAAAACCGAAACGGAAAATTACCTCCCCTTTTGAACTCTCCTGTGTCTTACGATCGTTTTCATCAAATTCTATTTTCTATTTTCTTTAATAAATAATTTTCTACTTTATCGATTTTCATAATTTTTGGATATAATCATCTTTAAAACATGAGGTATACATAGATACCATTGTTTTCATGTGAAATTCGGTTTTATGATTTCCAAAATTTCATCCCAATAGTGTAGAAGCGAAGCGCCGAATGTGCATAAGTTAATATTCGAGAAAACGGCGTCCTTTGGTCGGTGATAATAGATTTTTTACGGTAGTACTACAGTTTATCATCGAAAATGGGGGACGCCAATTTTTTCGTCGTCAAAACCAGAGGGAGAAATCAGTATTTTAAACTATGACGGAAGCATGAAATAAATAACAAAAAAATTAAACTAGATAATAATTACTTCCGGAAAGAGCTAATTACTACGTGCCCCAGAGTAGTATAAACACCCCCTCCCCCAACCTTTCCATATTGTTAAGACCTGCTTTCGAGGTTGGAGGGGTGTTACTTACGAAAGCCGTTCTTAACATAGGAGGTTGGGGGGGGGGGTTATACTACTCAATTAGTACTTTCCGGAAGTAATTATCTAGTTTAATTTTTTTAATATTTTCATGCTTCGGTCATAGTTCAAAATATTGATTTCTCCCTCGGATTTGGACAAGTGCACGAAAAAAAATGGCGTCTCCATTTTCGGAGATAAACTGTAGAAGTACTTTTTTTTTACAATTGTTTCGTAGGTAATGAATGTACGTCAGTGTGAGTGTGTGCGTGCCTGTGTGCGTTTGTATGTCTGCGTTAGTGCATGTGTGTATGTGTGAGGATGCTGTGTGCGTGTGTCGCTGTTTTGCGTATTATGTCTGTATGCGTGTGTTTATGTGTGTGCATATGTCTGTGTACGTGTGCCTATGTGTGCGCACACGTGTGTGTGTGTGTGTGTGTGTGTGCGCGCGCACACGTGTGTGTGTGCGCACAGTGTGTGTGTGTGTGTGTGAATTGTTCATGAATTTGTCTCATGCATCATAAGGTGGAAACTCTTGAGTTTTTAGTTTTTATTTATTTATTTTTGGGTACTTGTCAAGACATTAAAAAATGAAAATATCTAAAAAAGCTTAAATTGTATGTATTCGTTGTGAAACGAAGTTCTCCGAAAAAAAAAAAATTTCACTTAATTTCATCAAGTAGTTTGGTTTTTTTTTTTGACAGCGGAAAAACATGTTTTCATGAAAGCGGCCATCTTGGATAAAAAAAAAAAAAATTGTTTGAATTTTAGAAATGACAAAGGGAGATAACTTCAGATAAAGCGCTAACACCCCTCCCCATCTCTAATACTAGCTTTTCTTCCTAAAAATTGAACATTTTGCTCGGTATCATAACAAATTGTTTTTTCGCTGTAAAAAAAAAAACAAAAAAAACTACTTGATGAAATTAAGTGAATTTTTTTTTTTTTCGGAGAACTTCGTCCCATAACGGATACATACAATTTAAACTTTTTTCGATATTTTCATTTTTTAATGTCTTGACTAAACTGTACAAGTACCTATTTTTGCAACATCACTGGTTTCAGATGTTATTCTGCCATCAAACTCGCTGACGCTGAGTGCGAATTTTGTATAGTTTCTTGTTCTTAAATTAAAAAAAAAACAAAAAAACTTTTCTCTTTTTTTTTTTTTCCTTTTTTTAAATGATTGCGAAGACATTATTAAGACGTCGTCTATTAAATGAAAATTCAATACAAAAGAAACTTTATTTTTATTTATTTTTTAATCCCCTGCGTTTAATGGAACTGTCTCCAGCTTGAGTAAAACGCAAATGTACAGAAAAGTGTTCAGGGTTAAATCTGTGCAAATCAAAGGTTGATCGACTACTTACCTGCGTCCGATTTAAGTTGAGTTTGTGAAGTAGAACGGAAAAGTTCTTACTCCCCTCCATCGGTGCCAGTAAATACGCTAACGAGAGAGGGGGAGAGGGAGAGTCGACTTTGTTACTATAACAACGGGGACTAAAATAAACAAATAAATAAATAAATAAACTCGACATTTAATTAATAGATTATTTATATAATTATTGTTCAAAATGAACATTTCAATGCCAAATATAACACATCAATATGTTACATAACTCATCATACAATTAAAAAGCCACCTGTCTTTTTTTTATTAAAAAATAGAGTGCTTTATGAAGACCATTAAAAAAAACCCAAAAAACAAAACAAAACAAAACAAAACAAAACAAACAACGGTAAAATTTTACTTTAAGGCCCGTCTCACGTTCGTATAAAACAAAATATTTTTTTTTTTTGTAGATTTCGGTGTGCTAAAAACGAATCTGCAAACAGTTTAAAAATAGTTTTCATGATATGAAAAAATTACTTTTTCGAAAAGTGAGTAATCACTTTTCCATGTAAATTTTACTTAAAATGAGCACCCAGTTTCTGGCCTCCTGAGAGAGAGAGAGGGGGGGTGTTTATTGGCTAAAAGGTTTTTTCGATTTCTTTTTCTGTTTTCATCTTTCAATAAAGACACGAGGAAATTTAAAAAAATAAAGAGAAATCGGTATTATTTTACTTTAAGTCCCGCCTCACATTCGTATAGAAAAAAATATTTTTTTGTAGATTTCGGTGTGCTTTAAAAGAATATGGTAACCGTTTCCGTCGCAAATTTATCATTTGCATCGTGTTAACCCTTGAACTCTGGGACTAGTTTCCATTTCACAGCCTAGCCTTTGTTTACGCTACACGCGAGCATAAAAGAAGGTTGTTAAATGTGCACTCGCGTACCAAACTGCCTTGTCAGTGTAGTATTAGTGAAAAGTTAAAATTAGATGAAAAACAAGTAGTTTTCCAAATATTAAGGCATATAATTCTATATGTTATCACAGGTGGCCATTTTTGTATGCGCAAGCGCGCACATATTTTTGACGTAGGCTCCCTCTACCTTCTTTGTAGCAGACTTAGCAGTATCTTCTATGCACTTATCCCACTTGACCCTACTTAAGAATGAATAATTTTAATGCTGGAGTCTCGGAAAGGGTAATATCAACCGTGGCAATCATTGGTTCGAAAGGTTTCTTATAATTGTTAAAAATAAGGGCCTTTGCCTTGGTAGCATTACATGGGACCATGTAGTTTGTGCCCGATTCTCCTGCAGACTGGAAATCATTTTCCAAAAATTCAGCCATTGCCTTGCATGTGCGGGCATTCAATTTGGAGTGCATCGACGTGGTATTGTTAGATGTATGACTTGTTGATGAAGTTGTTGTCGCTAAGAGGGATTTGGGTATCTATTATATAAAGAGCAGTTGTCTGTCTGTATTTATGTATGTATGTGCGTCTGCATGTATGCATGCGTGCATATATGTGTGTATGCATGCATGCATGTGTGCCTGTATGTATATATATATATATATATATATATATATATATATATATATATATATATATGCATGTTCGCAAAGATGGTACTAACCATGACACACAGAGTTGGAAATGCGACACTTGTCAAAGAGCGCTTCTGTCAAAAGCTGGCTACGTCAACCACCATTAGTCGCACAAAACTCCTGTTCAGGTCAACTTTGCACCTATTAGTCCGAACCAAACGATCTGTTTAACATGCAGCAAAGTTTGCAAGTCTACTGCTGGTTTGAGAAGACATGTGATTGTTCATAGGAATACTCTTCAACCTCCAGAGGGAGTCAACTCAGTAGAAATTGCTCAATTTGTATGTCACATCTGCTTCAAGATGTGCAAATCTGAGGCAGGAATGCAGAGTCATCTGAAATGGCATGGACGACGACGAGATGTGGAGAACTCGGTGTGATGGTGATCATCTAGAAAGATGCAGCAATCATCATGTATGTATGTGTATATGTGTGTATGTATGTGTGTGTATGTATGTATGTATGCATGCATGTATATATATGCTTGTATGTATGTGTGTATGCATGTGTGTATACGTGTATGTTTGTATGTATTAGTCCTCACGCGAAAGACCAGGACACAAAATGTTTTAAATAATAATAATGATAGAATAATAATAACAAAGACTTTCGCTGGCGAGGACTACTATTGACCGTAACCAGTTATACACTCCTTTTGAAATTTTCATGCCTGTTTTTCTCATTATGTACTGAATATGTACTATATCAAATATGTTCCTTATTAAATTTTAAAGATTTTCTATTCTGAAAGAAGTTTAAAAAAATTTAATCTAAAAATGTTAGTTTAAAGTTTTTGTTAAAAAAAATTCAAATTTTCTCATTACTCAGACATGTATTACAAAGAGGGGGTTGCAAAAAAATGGGTTGTGGTGTGAGGAGAAATACAAACTGAAACAGAGAGAATATTTAGATCTGTAATAATACAAAGAGGGGGGTTGCAAAAATGAGTTGTGGTGTGAGGAGAAATACAAACTGAAATAGAGAGAAGGAGAGTTTTAAAATATAATCTTTAAAAACATTATCTTTCATCTAGCAATTAATGATATAGATATAAAATTTTCAATGATTTTTTTTTAAAGTGCAACAGAATGTACATTACATAAAATAAATCCAAGGTAATTTTTTGATTCAATTTAAATTAAATTTTTATACCTTACTTTGTAAAATTTATAAAAGTGCACTTTTTATACCTTACTTTGTAAAATTTATAAAAGTGCACTTTGAAGATAAATAGATTTCAAATCGAATCTTGTACCTTTATTTTTAAAGCCTATAGTAAAAACATTTTGTTTAACAATTTTCATGCCTTGGATGAAATGCTTTTCTAACTTGCATATGTATGTATGTATGTACAGCATAATCACACTGACACACCGATTCCCATCAGATCACCAAAGTTAAGCAATGTTGAGCCTGGTTAGTACCAGATGGGTGACCATTTGGGAATTCTAGGTGCTGTATGTGCTTTCCGCTTATCTTGGCATTGCTTCCAGTCGTCCTGAACTTGGCGATTGCGCAACTCTTGCCACAAAAATTTCATGCACAGACACCCTTAATGTGGGTATCCATAGTCTGTCAAGACTAAAGGAAGCCTTTTTTTTATGCATGCATGCTTATATGTTGAGCTAAAAATCTAAATGAAACAGCCACAATATTCTTGACCAGCGTTGCCTTGTATTAATAATATCTCAAATTTATTTGCTTATTTAAAAGAAATCATTCTGTGACCCTCAACTGGTGCAGATTTAATCACGGAGTTGGGGTAGGGGACGTTAAGAGTCATAGAATAATTTAAAGTGAAGTAAATCTGATTCTTTTTTTATCAAGGAGTTGCTTCCCTTATGCCAACTCATTCCTCAAGGAATCTATATCAAGGTGAGCTCTATGTGTGTAAGTATGTGTGAGGGGGATTTTCAGTGAGAAAAATACGCTGGGTGGAGACAGTGAGAGGAGAAACGGTGGAGGAGGAAGGAGATAAAGATCAATAGACAGATAGAGAGGGGTAAAGAGATAGAAATTTAACAGAAATATGTTATACTCTCTGCTAGTAATAAATGTTTGTCCAGTACTACTGTGCGAGTTTATTTTCCTTTGCCGGATTATTTTTGCCGTTTTTTAAAGTTGTAATATGTAATACCGACCAGCATACATTAGCCGTTCCAACAGATTCAGAATACTTTTGTTATAATCTATCTTCTATACTTCTATAAATCTGGGTTTATTTTTTGTGTATTGATACTCATATTAAAAACCCTTTTTTCTACTTATTTAAAAAGAAAATACAACTTTGTTATATATGGGACGTAGAATTGCAGTCATCTGCAAAATATATAGCTAATTTGCATATTCTTTTAAACATTCATTTTTTTTTCTTAATTTTCTCATGGGATGATCATCTTTGGTTAACTATTATGAGTAATTATATTTATACAGATATTCTATATGATTTATACTATAATATTTGCATGAAAAGGTTATAGTAAGCACAAATCTCTTTCTATATATATTCATGTATACATATATATATTTGTTTAAAAAATTTTACCTACCAAACTCCTCTGTTAGTTTTTGGTTTACATACATGAAACTTCATATACAGGGCATTTGTACCCATGCGAAACTTTATATTTGGGTTTTAACTGGGGAAAATTGTGAAAAATTGGGCAAAAGTGTGAAAATTTTTTAAAAAATGGAATTTGCCAGGTGAAGGTCGAATGGTGGCATTACGAATATACATGTGTAACATAGTAGCTATTGGTTCATGTTTTAATTTTTAGCCTTGCAGGAAACATAGCTCAGGCATTAACATCAAAGGAAAAGGTAAATCGTAAGCTAAACGTTTTGGTTTCAAGTCCCAGTGGTGGTGCACGAGTTATTTATTTTTTAAAAAACTTTTTACGCCATTACTATATATTGGGTCCAATATAATATAATAATAAATACGAAATCTACATTAATCAAAATATCATATTTAAGCATATTTTACAACAGGGCAATGCCGAGCAGCATGCTAGTAACACATAGAAATCAACATTTTTTTTGTACTAGCAGGACCTGTGGAAATTCCACAGGGGACTCATTCATATGTAATATATTGATGTTGGCATTCTGTTCAATGTAAATGGAGACATTCTGATATTATTGTAGCTTTTCTGTTAAAACTGCAAAAGTATTTATCTAAGCTAGCACGAACGCCCGGCAAAGCCCGGCCGTAAAATACGCTTAAATATGATATTTTAATTCTTGCAGATTTTGTATACATTATTATAGAGTTAATGTTCTATCGATTTTTTTTATATATTATGAAGTTGTGATTTCAAAAATAAAAAATATATATCTATATGACTTTGGTGCATTAGCTTTAATTGAAGCAGAAATAAAAACTTATGAAAAAATATATGCATATATATATATATATATATATATATATATATATATATATATATATATATATATAACTTGAGTTCCTTCAGCCATAATTGAAACCAAAACCAAAACTTATGAAGAATTCTTGATAAAATTATTTAAATAGATTGCTGAAGTGCCATCAGTTATAGTCAAAAACGAAGCCAAACCTTATGGAGAATTCTTGATAAAACTATTTATAAAAAATAGATGACTTAAGTGCAATCAGCTATAATCGAAACTGAAACCAAAACTTATGAAGAATTCTTGGTAAAATTATTTATGACAAGAAATGGAAGTACATAATAATTAAACAACCCAGATGTAAGCGTGGCACAGAAAATAACACACATGCTATTTTCTTATAGATATGGATAAATCAATCTATGATTTAGTCAAGTCATCAGTAAACTGCATACCTCACTGTTTTCTTTAATGATCAGTCTAATTTTACAAAGAAAGATTACCATTTATGTTACCTTTAACATATATCCCTTAATGCATAGCACTTGTGCCCCTCAGCATAAATATCCCCAGCTATCCTGACAAGCAGCAAAATTCCACCCCCTACACTGTAGAGATTACTAGATGCTGGAAAGCCTACTACTCTAATAGTTTCTTCCCTTGAACTGCTAAACTTTGGAATTCACTTCCGGTTTCTTGCTTCTCTGACTGTACTGACATTTTTTTTTTTAATTCAATTTTCACCCCAAACAAGGCAAGTGCCACTTTGAAGTAGGAGGTTACTATCGATGACATAATTTGCGGGGGCATTATGAAGGGAGATGAGTAGAAAGATGTTTGTTCACATTACACTCGACCTTCTGCATGTCAGTACAGTTGGGAAAGCAGAATCCCGGAAGGGAGTTCCAAAGACTTGCAGTTCTGGGGAAGAAACTATTGGAGTAAAAGGCTTTCTTACACCTAGGGATCTCTACTGGGAAGGGGTGGGATTTAGTTGCTTGTTGGGTTTGTCGGGGGTAGTCACGTCGAGGAGGTACAAGTGCTTGCAGTTCGTCAGAGCATTAACCATTGAAGTGCAAAAGTTAAAGTTTAATGTGAACAGACATCACGCTGCTCAATTCCCGACACAGTGTCCTTATAAATATGGTCCAAAATAGTAGCCTTTTACATCCAAGTGGCACTGTGTCGTGTTTGAAATGAATACGAGCATATATATATACATATATAAAAAATATATCGACAAATGAATAAAAAATGAAATCAATCTTACTACTTTTGTCTCGTTTTATATTAAATTTAATTTTCAATCGAAAAATGATTTTAAAAAACTTACTTAATTTTCAGATTATTTAATCTAAACTTGTAACTTAAAGAAAATACTTTAGTTTTCTCAGAATAATCGAGAGTTATTTCCCTTCAATTGTCTCGTTTGAAACTTACTAGCCAATGAAATAATGCACTCTCTAGTTCTGGAAACCAAAAATATAATTCCATCCCAATATAAGGGATTTAGAAACTGGATTCAATCGCTTTTCTGGCTAGTATGGTTTTCACAATTATGCCGTTGTTTCCCATTGGAGGCCTTTTACATTATGGCAGCAATTGTCTTGGAATTCTCTTTCCAAATCAGTCCCTGAATATGAACTCTACTGAAAACCTTTGGGACATATTAGACCAAAACCTTTGCAAAAAGAAAAGGAAGCCATTGTCTAAGCCTAAACTTTTAGCATTATTGCATCAGACATGGCAAGAAATTCCTCAAGATGATATTCCTTAACTGATCAATGCCATACCCAGAAAGGTCCTAGCATTAAAAACAGCAAAGGGAATGTGAACCAAGTATTAGTTATTAAATTTGTGACCATTTATTTTTCATTTTGTTCTATAAATTATATGTTTATTGAAATAAACTGTTTCTATGGATGTCTATTCTTTTCTGTCATGTGTGTGTGTATGTGTGTGTGTGTGTGTGTGTGTGTGTGCGTGTGTGTGTGTGTGTGTGTGTGTGCGTGTGTGTGTGCGCGTGTGTGTGCATGCGCGCGTGTGTGTGTGTGCGTGTGTGTATGTGTGTGTGTGTGTGTGTGTGTGCGTGTGTGTGTGTGTGCGTGTGTGTGTGCGTGTGTGCGTGTGTGTGTGCGTGTGTGTGTGTGTGCATGCGCGCGTGTGTGTGCGTGTGTGCGCGCGTGCGTGTGTGTGAACATAACACATAACATGGCGACCACCTATTTTGAATAAACAGTAGGAATAGAATATCAAATATCCTTATTTTTCAGCTTTAATGACATGCATGAATTATGGAAGTATTTAATGTTTTCTTCAACATCTTGATCCTATTTATTGTAGACTAAAAGAATACCCGTCCCAGGACTGGTAAAATGAATTCTCAGAACAGAACAGTTTTGCACCACGTTTATCTTCTTACTAATATTAAAATCAACATACAATGTTAGCGAACCATACGTCTAAAATCGTACACACACACACACACACACACACACACACACACACACACACACTGATATGGTCCTGACTTCAACACCTGTGTACTGTACGCAAACATACTTCATATATGAACACTTTTCCTTTCCTTAGAAACAGGACATTCATCCTATATATATGAGAAATGTTCCCAAAGTAATGACTCCTGTTTTTTTTTTATTCCAGTTGAATGGATCAGAGGAACATTGGAAATTGCATTTTTTTTTTTTTATTATTACATTTTCACCTCAAACAAGGCACAGTGCCACTTTGATGTAAGGGACTACTATCAGGGACATAAGTTAGAGGGATACTATGTAGAGAGTTGAGCATCAAGATGTTTATTCACTTCTTGTCCTGAATTTCTGCATGTCGGTACAGTTGGGAAAGCAGGAACCCGGAAGGGAGTTCCAAAGTCTAGCAGTTCTGGGGAAGAAACTATTAGAGTACAAGGCTTTCTTACATCTAGGGATTTCTACTGTGTAGGGGTGGGATTTTGCTGCTTGTTGGGTTTGTCGGGGGTATTTAAGTCGCGGGGCTACAGGGGCTTGTAGTTCTTTAGAGCATCCACCATTAAAGTACTTGTAAAACAGGCAAAAGGATGCAATGTTTTGTTGATGGGGAAGAGGTTGAAGCTTAGATGACAATTCAGGACCTATCAGGTTGGCGACTCTTATTTGAACCCTGTCCAGGAGTGAAAGACTAGTCGAAGATGTGCCAGCCCAAATGTGATAACAATTCTCCATACAAGGGCGAATGGTGGCCTTGTAGAGGTACAGGATACTTTTAGGCGTAAGTAACTTTCTAGCACGGAAGAGAGCCCACCTTCTTTGTAGCAGCCTTGGCAATGCTCTCGATGTATCTATTCCAACTCATGTTCCCTGTGAATGTTAAGACGAGGAGTTTGAACAAAGTACTTCCTAGTAATGCTTATCCTGTTGTTATGATGATTGAACTTATGCATTCATGACTTGAAAGTTTCATCTCTCTGTTGCAGATATTGACAATGTGAGACTCTAAGAAAGCAACTCCTGTCATGGATGTGTGTCAGAAGCAGAGATTTGGCATTGATTTTCTCCATGCAGAAAAAAATTGAACCGATTAACATTCACCGGCACCTGTTGAACATTTATAAAGCTGATACAATTGATGTCAGCAAAGTTAAGAGATGGGTTCATCGATTTCAAAGTGATGACAAAGATGTGAATGGAGAAGCGCGCTTCTGAGTTTTACAACCGAAACATCAAAAGAGGTTGGCAAAAGTGTATTGTGAATGATGGTGACTATGTAGAAAAAATAAATTATGCAACTCAATAGGTCGTTCGTTTTAACACTACCACCCCCGTCATTGTAGCTCTTCAATATTTTAGTTTGTAGTTAAAACTAGCAGGGAGACCCGATGTTACCCAGGATTGAATGATGATCAATGAATATTTCACACACCTATATTTTTATTGTCATTGAAATCGCAGAAATCGTCCATTTTTCAATCAAACCGATTGATTGTCTGCTCTAGTTGGCGACCCATTGCGGTGCACTGGAAGGCAGGTTCACATGACTCCCCGCAGTGACTTAGTTCGCAATGTACTCCAGTCAACATTGCACTGTAGAGAACCTACTGTTAATTTTATAAAATTACTTTTTATATATAATGGCTTGAATTTTAAGCTTAAAATGCAAAAGTCAAGTATCATGCTTCAATTGTGGCCTAAACAGAAACATTAATTTTGAATGCGTCCCTGTCATATCAAAGAACTTACTGTTGATTTTTTATATGTCAGGCCTTTTAGCTTGTGTGGTAATAAAACTTCTCAAATGCATTTGTGATATTAGACTATATAAGGTGTTAACTTTGGTCAAAATCGCCTTTTCCTTCTTTCATTGGATTATTTTGATTATTAATTATTGATACTTATCAAAGACATTTCGATGCAAAACCTATCTAAGAGCACTGCCAGATACATAAAGTACTTTTGTGTGAAATTTCATAAAAATCGGCCCAGCCGTTTTGGAGTTTGTATAGAACGAACTCACAGACACACAGATGCACGGACAAAGTTCATTTTATATGATATTAGAGATGTAGGAGGAACGGCCCTTGCATGAACACTTTTCAGTTCTTTTTCGCTATAATACCGAAATTTGTATTACCTCTAATATGGTTAAACCCGTATTAGGCTTAGTGCGGAAGTTTCATTTCATTTTTTTCATAATGTTTGTATATTCAAAGTGTGTATTTCTCAAGTTTAAATGCGTAATGGTAACTAAAATTTTAACGCGGAATGACTCCTCATTTAATAATATTTAACAACAACAAGAAGATTTTTTTAATGCCACCATAGAATTTTCTTTCTTTTTTTTTTCTCACGATACACTCACGCCATAATTTAGTGACACTGCCAGGAGATGGATACCAAAAGTCGGAACAAACTAACAACAACAACAACAACAACAACAAACTCAGTAAATACTTAATTGCTTCCTCATGACATTGATATTGATTACAATTGAAATAAGACTTCACATTCTTGTCATGTAACCAAAAGCCCAGAAGTTTTTAATTTGCTCAGCTTTTCTGTTTTTACTTCAGCTGACACTAGTTAAAATAACTATCATCTAGCCTGTGAACATACAAGGGGCGTTCCTACTTTTTGTTCCGCCCGAATGGATCAGAGAGACATTGCAAATTGGATTGTTATGATGTATGAACATATGCATGAATGACCTGAAAGTTTCATCTCTCTGTTGAAGATATTGACGGTCTGAGACTCTACGAAAGCAGTCCCTGTCATGGACGTATGTCAGAAGCAGTGATGCCTCATTTAATTTCTGGCAAAACTGCATTGAGAATGGTGCTGACTATCGAGAAGAATAAATTCTGGAGCACAAAAAGGTCGCTTGTTTTAATGGTATGACTCCCGTCTTCATAGCCTTTTAATATTTTTAGTTCAAAAAATAGGAGGCTTTATTTTTGGCAACGACCCTTGCATGCTAAAGCACATTTGAGATGCCCATGCACAACCATCGTTCATCACATAAATTCTGGAGCACAAAAGGTCGCTCGTTTTAATGGTATCATTTCCGTCTTTGTAACTCTTCAACTTTTTTAGATAAAAAAAGAAAAAATGAGAGGTTTTGCTTTTGGAACAACTCTCATATATCGTATTCCAAAAGAGTAATATCCGCTCTAAATATATAGGGCGATCTTCACCCTTCCCTTCCAAAATCGTCCATGAATAAAATTCACAACCCTTTTAGCAATTCAACCATATTTGATATAAAGAAACTTCAGTCTATGCCTGACTTGTCCACCATGTTTCGGTCATCAACGTTCAACAGTCTTTGTTTTATCACCTTCAACAATAAGAGGGGGCACTTTGGCGATCATCTTATCAATAGATATGATATTGAATGGGCTTCGATGTTTTATTCCTTTAGAATTATGTAGAGTTAAGATTTTGTTGTTCAATTTTTTATTTTTTTACACGTGAATGTAAAAACGATTCGGGTTATGACCAGCATCAAGAGCAAGCTGTCTTTCAAAATTTTCGTACTCATGCTGGAGATGTTTTTAACATGATTAGGTTATTTTCGTAACCTGTCTCAGACATCGTTTTTTTTTTTAATTATAATCCCCACGCAGCATGTCTCAACTTTTGTTCACAAAAAAAAATCTTTCTAGTAATCCATGGTTTGTGCATCTTGTGTTTTGGCACTTGCAGAAGTACAGACATATCTGTAAAATGCAACAGAAACTTCTTTATTTCTTTACATTCACTGGACGTTTATTGCCTAAATTTTTATTGGGCAGTTATCTCAAAGATAATGTTCATAAAAGCTAAAGTTATTTCGTGTCAGTATCATCTTGATCCATCCACTGGGATTATCATTCGATACGTTGACTGATGATTGTATAATGCTAACCCTCCTTTTACCAGAAGAACCCCCTTCTTCTATCCCTCCGTGTTTGATACTCATCGAATTCGCTTTCTCGTATGCATTGACTCTCATATGAAAAAAAGATTAATGTCTTCTGATTTATTGAACTCTTGAACCTTCTAGGGATTCCTTCTTGGGCCACTCATCCACGTATAGTAAATCAAACTGCATTTTATTTCATAAACTATTTTCAGCGCTTCTACACTATTGGGACGATATTTCGAAAATCGTAATACTGAATTTCACATGAAAACAATGGTATTTACGTATCCCTCCTCGTATTTTTAAGATGATTATTTCCAAAGATTACGAAAATCGATAAGGTAGAAAATTATTTATTAAAGAAAATAAAAAAATAGAATTTGCAGAAAACGATCGTAAAAAAACAGGAGAGTTCAAAACGGACGTCATTTTCGATTTATAAAATAAAATGGCGGCAATTTTTCACCTGCTAACACGATTAAAATTGTTTTTTGTTTTTTTAATAATTCAGTAATGTTCAGGTTATTTCAACTGCATAATTTGAAAGCTACCATTGTAATTTATTAGAATTGATAAAAAATTTTAAAAAAGTCAGTTGAAACCATTGTTTTTTTTTCTCTGAAAACTCCGTTTATTGACTACAAAATCTCATCCCAATAATGTAGAAGCGCCCTATTTTCATATGTTGAAATGCAGTCTTTACTCGTTGGATAAAGATAGTATTTAGATTCCCTTCCTCAAATTACAACTTTTTTTTTTTTTTTTTTTTAATTTTTTGCGTGTTTCTTTCTTTTATTTTTCTGCGAATAAATAATTATGTTTAAACTTTAACCTGGTTGATTCATGTTATTTCTCACTTGTTTGTTTGTTTCTTTTCTCCATACCTAGTGTCTTGAACAGGAGAATCCACTTCCATGTGTTCTTTTACTAATATACCAGGTTCTTTTACTAATATACCAGGTTCTTTAACTAATATACCAGGTTCTTTAACTAATATACCAGGTTCTTTTACTAATATACCAGGTTCTTTTACTAATATACCAGGTTCTTTTACTAATATACCAGGGACCATGAGTCGATTTTTTCTTTTTTTTCTATTTTTATTTTATTATCATTTGTTATATTCCTAAATACTTAGGAAATAAAGACAAACGTGAGTTACACCGAGTGGTATGTGTAATGGGGTTTATTTATAATACAGAAACGTAAGGCTGCTCGCCTAAGGTAAATAGAAGTACATAGTAACAAGTATGGGGAAGAAAGTCTGATAATCAACACGTAAGACTATCCGTCTTACTGCGACTGCTTGTCTGCCGCTGTCTGCCAAACAGTCCAATATATATATACAGTTTGTAACCGGTGTATAGCCAGTTATGTTCCTTCACAACACCTCCCCCTGAAGCTGAAATCTTCCTGATTTTAGCTTAAATACCTCTTCCTTTTAGGGTCAGGGCTTAATCTCCTGGTAACTTTTCTCTTTCTTGCGCTTTTCCTTCTGGTCAGCGTTACCCGGGGTACAGGTTTCTGTCCAGCCCGTATGGTCGGTTCAGGCGAAATATTCATTGTTTGCGGTACACACGCTGGTTTTGGTATATCAAAAATATCGCACAATGTTTCCATTGGTGTCTCTTCCACATTTGGAGACAGTCTGGGACGTATTTGATTTCTGTGTCTTTTGCAGACAAAACTTAATCCTTGGATGGTATAGACCATGCTCCCAATCCTTTTTTTGATAATACCTTCAACCCACTGATTTCGTCCATTTTGAAAATTTTTGAAATATACATTTTCACCTGGGGAGAAGCACTTGGTATTAAGGTTTTCTTTTTTGAAAACTTTCTTTTTCTCTGGTAGCAGCCTATCGAAGACAGATCTTATCTTTCTTGCAAACATTAGCTCAGCCGGGGAAGAATTGACATTATTATTAGGATTTGGTGTCACCCTGTAAATTGCTAAAAATGTTTGAATACATTGTTCGTCTGTGTCCGTAGTAAGATTTTTCTTAAGTGCCCTTTTAAACGTATCTACAAATTTTTCGGCCAACCCATTCGATCGTGGATGGTACACAGGTGTTGTCATATGTAGAATATTTAGTGAGTCACAGAATTCTTTGAATTCATGAGCAGTAAATGCTGTTCCATTATCGCTCACTAAGGTTTTTGGCACTCCAAAACGGCTAAAAATTTCATTAAGCGCACTCACAGTGTTTTTTGCTGTTGGATGTCTAAACTTAAATATTTCTGGCCATTTTGAAAAAGAATCTACAATAATCAAGTAAAAATAACCATTTATAGGTCCCGCATAATCAATATGCAGACGTGACCAGGGTAGGTCCGTCTTTGGCCATGGCGTCGTTTTTACTGGAGGATCTCGAGCTGCTAATTGACATCCTCTGCATGTCTTGACACATTTTTCAACTTCCTTGTCCATACCAGGCCAGTACACATATCCTCTCATAAGGGATTTCATTCTCGAAATGCCCGGATGACCTGTATGAAATTCCTTCAGAATTTTCCTCTGTAACGTTAGTGGAATTACGATCCTCTCACCATACATGAGCACATCTTCACAGATGGAAAAAGGCGTTGTTTGATCTACCTTTTTATTTTTTTTTATCCATCCCAATTGATTTTTCATTTTCTTAATGAAAATGTCATTTACTGCCTCTTTTTTTATTTTTTCGAAAGTTACCGGAAGTTCACGTATCATATTACACATTGAACTTGTACATTCACTTTCGTCTTTAAGCGCAGCAATTACCGTTTCTTCGAAACTTTCGCTTCTTTTAGGGATCAACCGTGATAATGCATCTGCGTGTCCTAACTTTTTTGAGGATACATGTTCCATCTTAAACTGATAGTTTAAGAGGGTTACAGCCCATCGCTGTAATCGATTCGCAGTATGTGTGGGAATGCCTTTCTTTGATCCAAATATGGTAAGTAGGGGTTTATGGTCGGTTTGCAAAATAAAAGATCGTCCATGGAGAAATCGATTGTACTTTGTAATTCCAAATATTATCGACAGCGCCTCTTTTTCAATTTGGCTGTAATTTTTCTCCGCTGCAACCAACGTTCTTGAAGCATGGGCGATAGCTTTTGTCCTACCATCCTCATACTTGTGAAGTAATACAGCGCCAACACCGTAATCACTGGCGTCCGTTGCTAGTATTAGTTCCTTTTCTGGATTGAAATGTGCCAATGCTAAGTCTGACAGTAGACATCTTTTGATATTTTGGAAAGCAGATTCACATTCCTTATTCCAGTTCCATTTAACACCCTTTTTCAGTAACTCGTTAAGAGGAGCTCTTAAATTATGTATGTTAGGGATGTAAATTGCATAGTATTGAACTAATCCCAAAAACGATTTTAATTTTGTCACTGAATCTGGAGCAGGCATCTTTTCAATTGCTTCAGTCCTTTGTGGATCCGGTCTTCGACCCTCTTTGTCGATTATTTGACCTAGATATTTAATTTTTTTCATAAAAAAATCGCATTTTTCTGGGCTCAATTTAAAACCAAATTCCTGTATTCTTTTGAATACTTCTTTTACATGCTTCTTATGATCTTGCAAATTTTCACTTTTAATTAGGATATCGTCAAGGTAGGCCATTGAAAATTCCAACCCTGCCAGCATCGTGTCCATAATTTGCTGGAAAATAGCAGGAGCAACCTTTAATCCAAAAGGAAGCCTCTTTAGCTTAAAAATGCCCTTATGAGTATTTATGCCTAAGTATTTGGAGCATTCATCGCTGATCTTAATTTGCAAGTAAGCATCTGAGAGGTCTATCTTAGAAAAATTTTTTCCTCCGTTAAGCTTAGAGAACAGATCTTCTGCGGACGGAAGGGGATAATTATGGTCCAATAGACAGTCATTTAAACCCGTTGAAAAATCTCCACAGACCCTTATTCTGTTATTTTTTTTCTTTACATACACGGTTGGACTTGCCCAATCTGTGTGGTTAACTTTTTCAATGACTTCCAGTTGTTGAAGTCTATCCAACTCTTTTTCGATTGCGTCCATCGCTGAAAAAGGCACATTCCTTTTAGGTTTGAATACTGGAGTGGCATTTTTCTTTAATTCAAATTTTGCCTCTGTCTTAATACAGAGTCCTAGTCCTTCGGCAAAAACATTGGGAAATTCAGTTTTCAAATCCTTCAGGAAGTCTTCCCTTTGGTTTGCTTTTTCTGCAGTTAAAACGTTACAAAACGAATTTATGGGTTTCTCCCATAAATTAAACAGGACAATCCAATCTACCCCAAACAGGCATGTATTCTTTCCTGGTACGACGTACACTTTGGATTTATGAGTCTGGTTAGCGAATGTCACTTTGCATTTTAATTCTCCCTTGAACTCTAATCTTTTGCCGCACACACTTCTCGCCGTCTTTCTGGTTTTCGTTAATTCAGGTCGACCTATCCTTTTCCATATATCTTCATTTATAATACTAATATCTGCACCGCTATCCAGAAGCAATGTAACCAGATGTCCATTTATCCGAACATCAACATATTTCCGTCTTTCGCAGCTTTTTTCTTTATTCATGCGAAGCGTATTTACATTATCGGTCCCTTGTCTTTTCTTCTGGGCACAGTATGTTCCCTTGTGACCTCTGAGACCACATTCATAACATATTTTGTTCCTAAACCAGCAGGTCTTATTGTTGTGTCTTAAACTACCACAACATTTACACTTTAGCTTTGGGTCTTTGTATCCTTTAAGGATCCTGTGTTCTTGGAACCTGGACTTTCTTGTGGTCCCTTGCCTTTTTACTTGCTGCACCTTAAAAATATTTTTCTCTTCAATGCGAGTGTTGTCTTTCTTTATGTTAATCAGACGTTGACACTCTTCAGTGACTTTTTGCAATGTTATGTTAGGATCCGCCTCCATAATTGTTAGGATCCGTGAACGTATATCTTTGTCCCTTGGTGCTGTGAGACCTTGTACAAAGATTAAACATTTAAATTGGTCTGCGGAAATTTCATTCAATTTAAATGATTCGCATAAACAGTTCACAGTGCAAGCATATTCTAGATAGTCTTCAGCTTCTGCCTTCTGAATGTTCAAACATTTGTATCTAGAGTGAAATAGGCTATCCCTTTTATCAAATATTTTCGACAAGGTACTAATTGTTTCCTCGAACGAAACCTCCTCCGGTTTTTTTGGTAGAATTAGATTTGCATACTTGGTGTTTTCATCAGTACCCAGTTTTTGTAGTAGCAGGGTAACTTTTTCCTCATCGATCCAGTCTAAACATCTTTTCGTAAAAATTGTTTCGTATCTTCTGTAGTATGCAGGGAAAGTAACACCAGTATCCGGGGAGTAACGAAATTCCGTTAGTGAATTTGAAATACCCTCGGCAGAAAAATTAGTCTTCTTCCCGGTCGACGTTAGAATTAGCTTTTCTAAATTCTTTTGCTGTGTCGACATTTGTCGTTGTAGTATGTTTGTTTGTTCTTGTTGTGCCTCTAAAGTTTTTTGTGTTCTTTCTTGTTGTTGTTGCAGCTGTTGCTGTAGCTGTTGTTGTTGAATTTGTTGTTGTTGTTGTTGTTGCGCTAAAAATTGTTGAGTCATTTTTGTCTGATCCTGGATGCTAAGGGCTAGAGCCTTAGTTAACTCTGCTAATTGTTCCATGTTAGCTTCTAGTACAAAAATGTCTTTTCGAATTCTACACAATAATTCCAAAGAAAAATCGTAAATTTACGTATATCGTAAATTAGTAGCAATATGCAGACACAACACGTTTCAACAAAGTTCATCCATAGTAATTCAACAGGCTTTGTAAAATAATTCTTTTTTTTTTTTTTTTTTTCTTTTTTTTTTTTTTCAACAACGTAAGTTCATACACAAAATATTTCTTACTTCCCACGACAAATAGTTCCAATTATTTATATAAAGGCAATAACAAACAATTAATTTTCCAAAAAAAAAAAAATATATATATGGCTGCCGTTCCCACGTGGCATAAAATGGTACAATAGTCGTTGTATTTATATTTTTTCTTTCGAAACTCGTAATCCTTTAGTGTAGTTTCGAATTCAACTTGCGACCATTTTTTTTTTTTTTTTTTTTACTTGTCAAAATAAATATAAATTCCACTTTACCTTGAACATGTTTCTATAATTTCTTGTGAGTTCTTTACGAAGAAAAATCCGTACTTTTCGCTACTTTAGGTAGGAAAAATTTTTAAATTCATTGACGCACGTGGTCAAAAATCCTTGTGTAGTTTGTTTTTTTCGTAAAACAAAAAATCCTTGCATTGTACACAGTCCTTGGTACGGTAATTTATCTCTGTTAAGAGAAAGAACATCCTTTCGTCGCCATTGTTATATTCCTAAATACTTAGGAAATAAAGACAAACGTGAGTTACACCGAGTGGTATGTGTAATGGGGTTTATTTATAATACAGAAACGTAAGGCTGCTCGCCTAAGGTAAATAGAAGTACATAGTAACAAGTATGGGGAAGAAAGTCTGATAATCAACACGTAAGACTATCCGTCTTACTGCGACTGCTTGTCTGCCGCTGTCTGCCGCTGTCTGCCAAACAGTCCAATATATATATACAGTTTGTAACCGGTGTATAGCCAGTTATGTTCCTTCACAACATCATTTTACCTTTGTCATGTGTATGCTTCTGTAGTCTCAATGAAAGTCAAGTGTTACAAACGTCATAAAAATTAAGTAGATATCGCATTCGACAGAGATAGTGGTGGCTGCAATATATGGGAGTTCTGATAGTAGCCCAAATGAGATACAACACATTTTTAAGATTGCCTCTTGTTCACGCTCCCTCCCCTACTTTTTAATCTTTAAAATACTGGACGATTAAGTGTAGTCAACATGAATAAATCATTCATTTTCTGGCCCTGTCGGTGGGGCATTAGAATAGGCCGACTGCCCCCCCCCCTGCAGAGGGTAAAAGTCCTTCAATGGGGGTCCTGGATATGACCTTAAACTATATCCAGTGGTGAGAGCCCCAGCTTGTGGGCTTTGGGGAGTGTGGAGTCACCCTTTAATTACCATTGCTCCCAGGTCCACTCTGACCCGGAGTGGTAGTAGCTGTTAGGGTCCCAACTATGGGTTAAATGGAAGCTGATGTGAAAACAACAAATATATTCTATTAAAAAAAAATTTCTTCAAAATCTTTGGATTCGGCATTAAATAACCCGAAAAGGGTTGATATGCCGTAAAACAAAAACAACCAACCAACCAACCATTCGTTTTCTAAAAGATTACGTTATTTGAGCTTATCAGCTAATCACAATTAATGTACTAGAAAGCAACGATAAGCCTGGCCAATACTAGATAGGTGACCATTTGGGACTTCCAGGTGCTGTATGTGCTCTCTGCATTGTTTCCAGTCGTCCTGGGCTTCTCCTTGCGACTGGACTCAAGCAGTGCCGATTCAGAAGAGGTGTGGTTGGAGATTGCACAACCCTTGCCACACAATTACATGCATAGCTGCGCCTACAGGGGGGTATCCTTTGTCTTTCGAGACTGAACGGAGGCATCGACTTGAAAATGTACCGCAACCTTTGTTTCATTTATCTGCATAGCCTTAGTCCTCAGAGGATAACAACCATGTTGTGTAGACAAACAGGGTGCTATGAGTCAGCAGCAAAAAGTATGATTTTAAGTTGATTAAGTATTAATTGTAAATGATTTTTTTTGTAGATAAATAATTACATAAGAGTACAGTAGTATAACCACTAAAAGGGTTAGCTTGTATTCAGTGCTATAACAGCCTTCCAATAAGGCATTATTAAGAGATTAAGAGATTCTAAAGTAACCTCATTAGTATTCAAGCTTTTAAAGCTGTTGCAATATTTTTGACTATTCATGGGAGTATGGTCCCTCACAGTCGGGAGATTCTATTTATAAACACTGCTACTAGGAACTGACGAATCAAATTGATTCACGTTCTGCTACTAACCAATCAGAAAGCAGAATTGCTTCATAAGAATTAAACCTTTTTCTTTAGCAACCGTGCATATGTTTTCTTCGTGTCAACACGGGAAGAATCTTTTGTTCTGTGGCTACAAAATTATAAAGTCAGAAACCTGAGCAAAACAACTGTCTACTGAGAACCAGTCACTTCCAAGACTTGTATAGAACAACTAACCATCGGAAACTGTTCTGAAACTAAACGTGGCTTACAACTCAAGAAAAGCAATGTTATTTTGCATCATTCGTTTTTTTTTGGGGGGGGGGCTCCCATTGTGGAGTACTTGTCTTGTTTGATAGAGATCAACACATACCAAAATATATTCAACAGCATTAAATGCTTGATCACTAGGGCTATGACAACAGCATATTCTTTTCATTGTTTTTAGTCTCGAGTATATATCCGACACAGTTAGACACAATTAATCAACCGAGAATCACATCACTCTATATAAAAACATATAAGATATCAATGGATAATACCTGAGAATCAAAACAAGGAAAAGAATATGCTGTTGTCATAGCCCTATTGATAACTAACTACTTGAAGCTTACCAACCTGAATAATATTCACCTTCTTACGGGCATTACCCCCTCCAGATGTGAGATGTGAAATTGCTTGCTGAATAGAGATCACAAAAGTTATCAGTAGTGAATGCTATCTCCTTTATAGACATGAGTCAACGATCCAATGACTGAAGTCAAGGAGAAGCTTCTTCAACCATATCGAACCCTTAACAACATCTCAGGAAGAGACCAAATTACAGCTGTAAACCAGGCTACAATAGAATGTCACTCTCCTACTGAGATGGGATTTTCCCCTTCTGAAGCAGCCTGGCTCTAGCAAAAAACACTCAACCACTCAAGAAGAGGAATGGGGCGATCAAAAATTGCTGTAACCAGATGGGGTTACAAAACTGACCCAACCATCTGTGAATGTGGGAGAAGAGGACCGTACGATGCTACTTCAGTGGATTAAATAATGGGTTCCATTTGAAATTCTGTGCAGATTCGCGAGTTCAACAGAAAGATTTTCTGAGTTCGACAAGATACACCTGAAGAAGGTCGGAGGTTACATCGACTGAAACGTTGTGCAAGTAACCTTCAAGATGAAAACAGTAGTCCGAATAATTCAAATACTAGTAAGCAAATAAATATTTCAAAATATATCATATGCATTCATACATATCTTCTTCATCAGGTATCAGGTCTGTTGTTGCAGACATCAACGATCATGACTTTCTAGTACCTTCTGCATTTGGTCATTCTTATGCATCACTGTCTTGTTTGCATACTGCTACCCAGCTGGTGCAGCTTGAACGATCTTGCAGAATACAACGATAATACAAAGGACTGCATAAAAAAGTTAAAAAAGGGAAACTGTTGCTTGACTACATGCTTCAAAAACAAGAACAAAAGTTGCTTCTTGACTTCATCCTGAGTGATAATGATTAGTTTAATTAATTAATAGTGCTATCATATCCCATGTCGCATGTTCTTTGCCATCGTGATCTTTGAATACATTTTCAAAAATACAAAAAAAAAAGAGAAATTCTTGAATGTTTGCATGTTCAATTTTTTTATTCCTTCCATGGATTCCAGAGATGATAGAAGTGAGGTCCATTAGTCTGTAATTCACTGAGTCTTCTTTGTCACATTTTTTTAAAGATAGGGAAGATTCAAGTCACCCACTAATTAGACGAAACAACTCCCGTGAAAGGTTAAAAAGAGCTGCTAAAGATTTAGCTAGTTCAGGTACAACAACCTATAAAAGTGCTGGAGGTAGTCCATCTGGATCTTGTCCTTTATTCACATCCAAGGACAAAAGCAGCTTCTTGACCTCATCCTGAGCGATAGCAATCAGCCACATTATTGGTGCTATCATATATAGCATTGCATGTTCTCTACTATCGCCATCTTTGAATATATTTGCAAAAATATCAGTACAGAGAAATGCTTGTTGGTTTGCATGCTTATGAATTTACTTGTTTAAAATTTATATTTCGGAGTTAGACTCCTTCGTCAGAATTATACATATATATATATTTTTTCTTTTTTTCCTCGCTGTGATGTTAAATTGAAAGAAAGAAAGAAAAACAGTTAGTAAAGAGTCTGTGCGCTGTTATCTCCGGTGTTATTTTCAAAATGCAGGAAGAATGCATTTGGTAAAAGCAATTTATTTGTTTAAAATTAATATTTTGAAATTATACTCCCTCCTCAGAATTTTATACATTTTTTTTATCATGTTAGCGAACACATTCTTTCGGCATTTCAAAATAATACTGCAGACAGACAACACAAGGGTTTTTTAGTAATAAAGAAAAAAAATTAAAAAATGTATAAAATTCTGGGAAAGGAGTATAATGCTGAAATATTAATTTTAAACAAATAAATATTTGTTTATTTTTCATAATATTGCATTATAATTTGGCTTTCAAACGTATCTCATATGTATTTTATTATAAAATTCAGTCAACACTTCTATCACGGAATTTACAAGCTTGACTATAAAAAGATGTTTTTTTTTTTTATTATTATTAATTTTCCCTCAAAAAGGTAAGGAAAAAACCCAGAATATATTTTTCTTTTTCTGCCCTCTTCTGTGAATAGTAAAAGAAAAAGAAAAAGAAAAAGAAAAAAAAAAGATTTCCTTATTTTATTGTTTTGGAGAGTTGAAGAAGAAAAATAAGAAAACACGGATGGACCTGTATGAACTCATAAGTTAGAAATTTAGCATGTTTCTCTCTATCAATCTAAACACTTTCTCATATCTTCCCAAATCTATTATCAGACCATGTATGAAGTATTGCTGTCGTGTTTGGGCCGATGAATTTCTTTCCCATTTAAGGGTTCTTAATAAGGAGCAGAAACGTATCCGCAATCTGGCTCCACCATTTCTTCTTCTCTGCAACCTCTCTCTCTCTCTCTCTCTCTCTCTTTCTCTCTCTCTCTCTCTTTCTCTCTCTCTCTCTCTCTTTCTCTCACAGACGTGATGTTACTAGTCTCATTTTTTTATATATATAAATACTATTATGGCATGTGTTCTTCAGAATTGCCTGATCTATTCTCTGCTTCCGTTGTGTCAGCTCATTTGATTTATTAGTCTAGTGGTCTTCATCAATTTGATGTTTTGATACTTCATTATAATACAGTTTCCTAATTCCAGTAGTTTCTTTCCAAGAACTGCAATTTGTGGAACTCTCTTCCTGCTGACTGTTTTCCTCCTTTCTGAAGTCTTGGTCTTTTCGAGACAAAGGTCAATAAATATCTCTTGTCTTTGCAATAATCATCTTTCGTTCTTGTTAGCTCCTTACATCAAGTGGTATAACATCATGTCTGGAGCGATTACCATAAAAAAATTTTTTTGTCTAGTAGGGCTAATACATAAAATGAATGACCGACTGTTTCCGGTGATAACGTTCGTCCTTATTAAACAAAACTCTGTTAACTTTTGAGCTGTGTTTGCACCAGAAGGTGAACAGTGAATTTTCAAAAACAAGCCAAGTCATTACAAACCGGAAATGCTTGTGCGTAAACAAGTAATCGAAACAGTTGAGTAATTCGTGTTGCCAGTCATGCAGATGAAACTGAATTGTTTTGTAAACCAATCACAAACATCAGAAGCAAAATATAAGTAATATAAGCGGATGTAATTCAGGGTATTTTTAAATGTAGTTAACATTACGATATATATATATATATATATATATATATATAAACATAAAGGTCACATTTTTCTTCACCATGTTCTCTCTGCTTCACATTTTGTTATCAAGTAAGATCTTTTACTTACTTGCAGTTTCATCAAATACTTTTGTATGCAAAAATCTGATCCCGCATTTTGCTAATTCCTACCCTCTGATGAGAAGGAAAGTTTTTCTTCGAAAATCCACGAATTAAAGACTATCCACTTATTAAGTGTTTCCTTTTCAGATTGAATGTGTTTTTTTAAACTCTTTTTCAAAGTGTTTTTTAACATGTTTTATTAACTATTTGCTCTTATATATATATATATATATATATATATATATATATATATATATATATATATATATATATATATATAAAGTAATAAAGTCAAAAGGATGTAGTGTATACCTGATATATGCAATAGTAAAATCTCTCTCTCTCTAAATATATATATATATATCTATATATTTTTACATAGGCATCACCACATTATCAAGGCCAAGAGGCCACTCAAGGATAAGGGTTAAAGAGTGTACAGTAGAAATTGGACAATATAGTAATCATTAGTAATGAAAATTCAGTAAATTTGATAACTTATATGGAACGGCTCATCAAGAACTTATTTACGTTAGACTTGAACATGTTCCATTTAAGATCAGGAGTAATGGTCAAGCCCAGAAGCTTGTCAAAACTTGAGGCCTCCTGAAGACGAGAGCCATTCATTTCAATTGATGCCAGATGTGGATCAGAATGTTGATGAAAATGAGATGTTGATATAAAGTAGTAGCGTTCGTGTGTGTGTGTGTGTGTGTGTGTGTGAGTCTGTGTGTACAACTTCCAATGATCAAAGAAATATAAAGGCCAAATGTGTGTACACCTCTCCTGGTCAAAAAATATTTATGCTCATTTTATGATACTTCTGTCAAAGGAGACATTATATTGTATACGGACTTTCAATATATAGCATTCTTCAAATCACATTTACATTATTAAGTTACGGTCATTAACATATCACATTAAATTAAATCTATTTAAATAATTACCTCGATGACATTACTTATTCGACATAATAGCTTTGTTTCAACTGTACTAATTATAAAAAAATTAATTATTTAGTTTATTTAATTTCAAGTTATATATGATTTAACTGATTTTATCTGAAATCTGAAACCGTTTCATTTTCAAACCAACAACCAGAAAATCAAAAGGGGAATTAACTGTGATAGTTTAATTGCGTTATTATTGCATTATAATTGCACGTTATTAAATATTTGTTTTCATTTCAAAAATTATTTCAAAATATTATTCTAAGCTGAATTATTATTTTTATTTTTAATTCGGAGGAATTTTTTTTTCGCTTATTCTTAATTTTTAAATAACCTTTTTTGATTTGTTAGAGAAAAATAATTAAAACTAATGTCCTCATTTATTTGCATCCTCACGAGGGCAGAGTTAGTCAGAGACACATGTGAACAAAATCCATCATCCACTGCTCTTTTTGTTTATAAAATTTAATCGGTGTTGCCCAGGATTTATTATAATAATTATTCCACAGCAAGTGTGTTTAATTGCCTGTGAAACAGATTTTCTTTATAATTTATTTAATATCTTAAATTAAAAATGCTCAATTTTTACGACGTGACCCAGCGTCATTTAACCTCTAGAAAAAAAATGGTCAATGTCAAGTTTCTTTCCAACTCCTCAAAAAACTTGAAAATGACAACTTTTAACGGTTTTCAATGGTGCTGGAAATGAATATCACATTTAAATTTGGGTCAGATAAGTAGTTTTCATGATATGAAAAATTACTTTTTCAAAAAGTGGGTGATCACTTTCCTATATAAATTTAACGTAAAGTGGGCACCCACTTTCTAACCACATAATAATTTCTTCAATTCATAAAACAAATTTACCCGTGATATTCGTTTTCAGCACCACCGAAAACCAGCGCTGTTTTTTTACTAAGAGATTCGTTTATTTTTTCATAATTTAGGACGTAAATAATGCTGTCAGTAAACTTACATGAGCGGTTTACAAAAATATATATATTTTTTTTGAGGTGGGTATTCAATTATAGAATTTGTATAGTTTTTATCGGGTGTTCCTGTACTTTACTTAACCGCCTCCTAATGTAAACAGAATTTTTATGAAATGTTAAACTGCAGAGGCACCTGTTAACAACTATACAAGTTCTATAATGAAAAAAGAACGAAAAAAACAAAAGTATGCTTTTGTAAACTTACTAACAGCATAATTAGCGTCCAAAATTATGAGATGAAAAAAATGACCGCATTTCTTAGTAACAGTGGCAATTTAAATAATATGAAAGAAGAAATTTTGAAAAAAAAAAAAAATTAACATTTTAACGCGGGGGATCGTTTATAAAGACTACTTAAACGTATT